>NC_137514.1:7505000-7587500 GCF_041902795.1 Electrophorus electricus | reverse complement strand
TGTTCACACTGTATCAGAAATCTATATTTAATAGCAGCCGGGTGAGCCTGGCAGGATGGATCTTTTTTCAGGCTTCTCCACTGTCATGCAATATTCTTATATATGGTGCACCATGTTACTCAGTCACTATGGTGATTTAGGCCAGATTAAATGCTTTAGGTGTTGGACAGAAAGCAGAGTGAAGATCTCTAGAGGCATTATAGAGAGTGTCGAATATCACTGCTTATCAGAAAACCTTAAGCAGAGCACGAAAGGAGTTACTTCCAAAATAAACGGGCACTGGCTATGTGCAGGAAGGCTCAAGTCTATATGCTGGAAAACATTTCAAAGAGATGCAGTTGATTTGTGTCAATCGACTGAGTGATCATAGCAGTTCGGAAAGTGAGAGGGGATCACGAGTGTGCAGAGGAACTGTCACATAAGCATTCCAACGCGAGCCAGAATCCCATGTGCCGTCCAACACAGAATATGCACAGCATTTAGCTCAAGTGTTCGCTTACCAGGAACCACTACATCTGACATCATCTGTGATACTGATGGCTATCGGACACTACTGAAAACCCGAGAGGGGCTTCTCTAATAATCATCAGCACGCTATTCGGCAAAGTGACAACGTTTCTTGTGGTCTACCAAAAATATCCAATATCCATCTAACAACTCTTTTACCAACTCACTTATTCCATAGATTTAGTTGTAGTTATTTCAGGAGTAGTTATTAGGAGCCAGTCAGTTGTGGTGTCATGTAGTGTAGAGTACAGTTACAAATACGGTATCACTAGACTAATATTAAAAGAGTTACATAAGCCACACGTGTGCCTAGTTTTTTTAGTCTAGTGAGATGTCAATGTGTAAAAAAACAAAAACAGGAGGCAAATTATGGCAAACAACACCACCACCACTACTGACATTTCAGTGAAAGCTGTGTCATGAAGGGCAAATGGGATGGTTAATGTAAACATACATGTATCTGTGGGCATTTGATCTCCCCGTAAACTTTGCCCACTTTTCACAAACTGATTCACTCGCCCATATGCAACTCCACACAAGGCCATCTATGATTTCCATTCTTCACTTTTATTCAGCCTCATCAAAATAGTGTGAGGAGGCGCCGTCAGCGGACGGAGACCTCTGGAGTTCTATTGGAGTGTTGGGGGGGGGTGGGGGGTGGAGGTGGGCAACAGCAGTAAAACAGCATCTGTCAACCTCACACACCAATATGCACACGCACGCACACACATACACAGTCCACCCAAATCCTCCTTTGCATGAATGCGAGCTATCCGCTTCCCGGGCCGGAAAATCGCACGGTATGCCCAACTGTGCGATGAAGATCCGCTGGAATGCCTGGCATGTGACTGGAATGCAGTGTCACTGCGCGCCTGTGACATGGGCAAATAAGGGCTCTGGACTTGGGGAGAATGGTGGAGGTAGAACCATCACACCAAGGGGTGGGGGGGGAGATGTACACCCCCTCCACAGCAGCAGTGATGAAATGGTAGAGGCTGACTGGGTTAGGTGCTAAGGGAGACCTCACCGTTTACATCCCGACTGCTTGGCCTTTTTCTGCTTTGGTTTCTATACATAAAACAACCCAGCCATGTGGCTGGCAACAGCTACATGCTGGTCCCAAGCCCAGATTAATGGGAAGGGGGGGAGATAGCAATGGAAAACTACTCCACTATTTTTGCCAAAATAATTTATCGGAACAAAACCGAAGAGACTCGTATATGGTGTCGGAAGGTGGGCCCCCTGGGCCGGAAAGCACCCGACAATCGGCCAGGGAAGAAGAAGGAGAAGGATGAATTTCAAGTAGCTTGGGATTTAATGATGTGAGCTGGACAAAGCCTTGTGGACTCCAGCCTGCTGATCCCACCCCAGGTGAAAGAAACTGCCTGCCTTTAACGAAGTTTCACAACTTTGGGACATGGAACGTGCATGGCCTGAATACAGGCAAACTGGACATAGTCAAAGCTGAAATGGAACGACTCAGCATTGATATTCTTGGTATTAGCGAGCTACACTGGAAAATTACACAGTTACTCTGGAAATGACATCAAACAATGGAGTAGCCCTTATAGCGAATAGGAAAATCGCTAAGGTCATCCAATGTTTTAACGCCATCAGCGACAGTCATTTCTGTTCGCTTCAATGCAAAGCCTCGCTCACTTACAATCCTGCAGGTTTATGTTCCCACCACGGACACAGAAGAAGAAGAAGATGTAGAAAAATTCTATGGGGAGCTCCAGCAAGCAATTGACCAAGTCCCCGCCAAGGACACCATCTTCATTGCCAGAGATTGCAATGCAAGTAGGTGCGGGAGAGGAAAAACCAGTTGTAGGAAAATTTGGACTAGGAGAACAGAATGAGGCTTGTGACCATTTGATTCAATGCGGACAGGAAAATCATCTATTGACTGCAAACATGTGGTTTGAGCAACCAAAACGCCGCTTATATATGTGGACAGCTCCAAATGGACAACACCGCAACCAGATTGACCACTTCCTGTCAACAACGAAGGAAGAGCTCAATGCAAGCAGTCAAAAGGCTTCCTGGTGCGGATTGTTGTTCTGACAATCAGCTGCTTGTTGCACGAATCAAACTACGATTTAACACCATCAAAAGGTCTCCTGAAATGCAACGTTTTGACACAAATAACATCCCAGTTCAATATGCAGTTGAAATAAAAAATAGATTTCAGATACTGGACACAAATGCGAAAGATCCAGATGAACTGTGGGAAAGAAACAAATCAACACACAGCAAAGCAAACTATTCCATGAAAGAAAAAAAAAAGAAGGAAAAAAAAATCACATGCAAGTAAAATTCTACTGAAGATTATTCAGAAACACATGGCTACATTAATTGAAAGGGAGCTCCCAGATGTCCAAGCTGGATTTCGTAAGGAACGCGGAACTAGAGATCAAATTGCAAATCTGGGCTGGATTATGGAGAAGACCCGTGAATATCAAAAGAATCTGTACGCGTTTTATTGACTACAGCAAAGCTTTTGACTGTGTTGAACACGTCAAGCTGTGGAAATGTCTGAAGGAAATGGGCATCCCAGGACATCTGGTAAAACTAATTCAGTTGCTCTGTATAAGACAAGAAGCTACAGTCAGAACAGCTTTTGGTAACACTGACCTGTTTGAGATCAAGAAAGGCGTGCGACAAGGCTGCATTCTATCGCCAGTCCTGTTCAATCTGTATGCCGAAAAGATTCTGAGAAGATGCAATTTGGATGAATCGTCAGTTGGAGTGAAAATTGGTTGGAGAAATATCAATAATCTTCGATATGTTGATGACAACTTTGCTTGCAGAAAGCATAAAAGACCTAAAATATTTGATCCGACTTGAAGAAAGTGAACGCATGGGACTGTACCTGAATATCAAGAAAACAAAAAAACTGACAACAGGCAATGGTAGAGCACATATAAAAATCGACAATGAAGAAATCGAATCGGTTCAACACTTCATCTTCCTAGCATCCAAGATCAACTGCAGTGGCGAACCAGGGCCAGAAAACAAACGAAGAATCGCACTGAAGAATTGCCGCAATGCAATGCAAGGGATGGCAAAGATATGGAAGAATAAAGATATTACCATTGCAACAAAAATCTGCATGGTCAATGCAATCATATTTCCAATTCCCATGTATGCATGTGAAAGCTGGACCCTGAAAAAGGCAGACAGAAGGAAAATTGATGCTTTTGAGCTATGGTGTTGGAGGCGAATGCTGTGCATCTCGTGGACGGATATGGTCACAAACAGGACGGTTCTAGAACGTGTCAAACCAAAAACATTAGAGGGCAAAATCACCAAGCAGCAGCTCTCCTATTTCAGATGTGTCATGCGAGCCAATTCCCCGGAAACATCACTAATGCTCGGCGTTGTTAGTGGGTCCAGAAGACGTCGACACCAAAGAATACGTTGGTTAGATACAATCAAGGCTGACATGAACATGCAAATGAAAGAACTGAAAGAAGCTGTCAAAGATAGGAAAGCTTGGAAAATACATACATAAAACAAAGAAACAAATTTTCTAAGAAACATATAAACCAGAAAAGATCCTGCAAAGCCAGAGCAAGTCAAGGCCTTGAAGAGGTGCAGCCACCAAACGAGGTATTAACAACAAACGTTAACCGATTAATTACTGCCAAGCGGCGTTTTCACCCGGTGCGCTCTCTGGGTGGAGCAGCAGACATGCTGGCACTTTCAAGAGAGACACTTCAAAAAGGCAGCTCTGAACATTAACGATGCCAAGTTTGGAAGAACACGCTGATCCTGTACGAGCCCCCAAGGCTGTAGCATGCGAGTCCTCTGAGGCAGTTTGGAAAGCTTGCTCAGGCAACACGTACGTCACTGTGCACGACCTGAGGGGGCTACCTCACGCGTCCCACGTGCATGTCTTCAATAAGTCACAGCCAGACCCAAAGCTGCATGTGTCTGTACGCAGAAGGCCTACCTTTACCTCAGTTTGCTTTTTATAACTTATTTAATACGATCACATGTAAATATATGAAGAGGAAATAATCATTTAAAAAATAATGTTGCGAGTACAGAAGGTAAATCAACAGAAAAAACGTTTTGACTGAACCTTTGATATATCCTAACAGTCATATGTGCGCTATACCCAGTGCTGAAGAGAAATGAAGACTCAGAAATAACACTGCACCTCTGGAATGATTTAGAATCATTTAATTAGTTTCACATTCCAATGTTCATATATGAATGGACGCTTTGGTCACAGTCTCCACAGGTAGCAAATAGCTCACTCTGTTCTGACCAGCTTGGCTAGTCACTCTTGACCAAGATCCACTGACTGTTCTAGCCACTACCAGAGGGCAGAAACCGCACTGGCTGCATGCGGCGCACCTGCAGTGGGCTGCACTGACGCACTACACTTCAGCACAGAGATGACTCAACGCATGAAGGACCGGCTGGTGACATCACCAGACCTACCCGAGTAGATCCATGCACCAGACCCCCCCCTTCCACCAACACTACATCAAGTTCGGGCACAGGAACAGAATGATGACTCAATAACTAATTGCACTCTTCTCAAGAGTAGGGAAAAAAGGGACTGCAAAATTAGATTTACTGAAGACTTTCTGGCTGTGTTCTGAGAATGAAACATACGTAAAGCAATGTAAACATCCCATCAGATTTAAAATGTTTTGGATTTTTTTCCACCTTTCATTTTGAATAAGAGTTGGCAAGGGCATAGACGCCAAAGGAGCATGGTTAGGATTTAAGTACCGCGCTTTGATTGGATGTCAGGCAACCCAGGCAACAATGGGCTAATGTGAAAAATAAATAAGCTAGAATGATGCCATGATTAAAGATGTCATGTCAAACAAGAAATAGCCATTCCCTCTGAAGCCTGTGAAACTACGGCAGGCATCTGATGTTTGTCTGACTCTGTTCTAATGAATACCGCCATGAACAATAATTACAGGTATTAACTTCTAAAAGGACAGTTGTTTCCCTCCTTCGCTTTTATCATTCCTGAACTGACACCCATGCTGTACCCTCCAGGGGTGGCTCAGGAGTAAAAGTATTAGACTAGTACCCAAAAGGTTGCTGGTTCAAACCCCACCACTGCCCAGCTACCAATGTGGGGCCCTTAACCCCCAATTGCTCAAACTGCACTCATTAACTATTGTAAGCTGCATAAAAGCATCTGCTAAATGCCATACATTTAAATGGATATTTGCTGATTTCAGAACTAATCTGCTGTGTCGTTTATAAGATGACATGATCACAGACCTAAATAATGACAATACAGTGTGTCCTCACTGGAGTATGCTTTACAGGGGTTTAGGCCACGGCGGGGCTTTGGAGGCATCTGGCTTCTTACAAGAGAGCAACTTTCCCAGCAGGGCAAGTACAGGATAAAGTACAGTAACTACTTCAGTACATTACAGAATGCAAGTTACGGGCAGGTGAGGGAACTGGGTAATTAGGACATTAGCACGCTACGCTGGTGCCTGTTTAATACTGTGCCTGTGCTCTAGCAATGCTGCTTCACAGGAAGCCTTTTCTTTGCAGCAGCAGAACATCTGTCTGTCTCTCTCATTTATATGGACTCACACGGCAACTCAGTAGTGAAAATTGCAGTTCTAAACTTTACTGTTGTAAACATTGTTGTCTATGCAACCCGTTTATTTAATTTATTGATCTAACTTTTTAGTCTCCCACCTCATGCATATACTACCAACAGCACCGTGTCCCTATATAAAAGCATAAACGAATAATGGACACACTAATCAGAAACAGGTATTTTCCATGGTGATGCCACAGGAAAACATAGCATTTGATAAAGATCATTACGCATGGAGTATACCAATAAGAAATAAAGCCTCATGACTGTTTTCTACAGCAACCGGGGCGGCGTGGTGATTTCTTCTACTCTGGATGCAATAACAAGCCTTGTGGGCAGCAGTGTAACTAAGAGTTATCAGCTATATCTCTATGTACCATCATAGTTCAACATACAGGAGGAGATGCTGTTGACAAGAAGACAGTGGCATTTATTAGTCATTGATCTGGCTGATATGACTGACAGTAACAGACTTGCTCTGTACCAAGCAGCTAGCTTAGTCACTGCTAAGCAAGCCCTCTAGCCACTACCAGAGGGCAGAACCATGCTGGCTGCATGTGGCTTCACTGATGCACTACACTTCAGCACAAAGCATGAAGAACTGGCTGGTGGCATCACCAGACCCCCCCTTCCACCAACACATGAAGTTGGGGCATAGGAACAGAATGATGACTCATTAACTATACAGTGTTCACACACATTACAGCAGCAACTATTCCACACAGAGACACACAGACACAGACACAGACGACACACGTTTATTTGGTCCTCTGTAGAAACTGTGGTATGGAGGGAAAAACGTGCAGACGTGCCAACAAGCACTACTTGAATTCTGAATATAACAAGTCGAGCATCTTCAAACCTCATTTTCAGGGGTACAGCAGATCAGACTGAAATATTAGGCAGGGTACCTTTAAGCTCGGAGTGTACTTGTGCACTTACATTCTCAGTAATTATGTCAATACATAAACCACCCAAAACAGAACACCTTTTTTTGAGAAAATTTAAATACATATTCAAGTCCTTCCACTATAAAATTAGAAACATTAGATTTATTTTCAGTACCTAACAGAAAAGTAATGAGACCACACCCTGAAGGCTTGGGCAATAATGTAAATTTAGACAAGTGATTACCATCTCTAATAATCATAGCACTATTTCCGTGTTGGTGTAGTCCCTATGAAGTCTAAATGCAGCATCTCAGTGGGAGAGTGATGGAGAACCAAAAGCTACGCTAAAGGACAACAATAGTTTTGATTCATGTGCAGATACCCAGCCTCTGAGGAAATGTTTTTTGTTAAAGCAGTACAGCAATAACTGCTAATCCGTTTACCTTTTCAGCCTTTCAGACCAACATGCATGCGATTTAAAATACTTCAGCAATTTAAATTCAGTGGGCACTGGACAGAGTAATTGTGCTGACTTTTGATTTTTACTTTTCACAACACAAATATGTTTTCTAGAAGCAATAAAAAAATGTTTTAAATTATATTTGTAGTCGATTCGTAGTATTATGTTTGTAATTATTCCTAATATTGGGGGGTAATTGTGTAATTCTATTGTGTGTGCGCGCCTTTTAAAAATATTGTGATTATTTACTACATTACAACTTAACATGAACCATTTACTCCTTATTCTTTCTCCAACCACCTATTGCCAACTGCTGTTCAACTTAGGAATTGAAGCAAAAGTTTCTGAGAGAACTTTTATGAACGATTCATGCCTCTTTCTTTACATTAATGCACTTTTTTTTTTTTACCATGAACGCAAGAGATTTGTTTATTGTGGATATGCATATTTGTATCATGACATTATTTATGTTCAGTAAAAGTGATCTTGATTAAATTAATTTCCTTTTGTGTTTATTTGAAGATAAATCACAGATTAGTCAGTCAGCGACGTGGACGTCAAATGTTTTTACATTATCTAATCGTTATCAGATGATAAAATCCTGTGATGATGGTTTGTATGGACACTGTATGAACAATGTTTGCACTCACCCAGACTGGCTAATGAGACCTGCAGAAAGATAATGCAGGAGCTTGTAGGTTGGTCTATATCAAGGGCCAGAGAATGAATACCTACACAGTTGGTCTATATCAACCATCAGTGAACGCATCCCCAGCTGAGGACGCTGGGGCTGAAGAAAGCAGAGCACCTTTCTATGAAAATGGTCCAATCTGTGAGACTGGAATTGTGACAGTTTTGTACACCTCCATGACACCTTTATGGGTGTGCTGTAGCAGTCTCACTGCCCACAGGACTGTGAAGAATCCTTTGCGGGTGGAGGACAATCACATACATATGGGTGGTGTGGACAGGACAGACCAAGTGTGCACGTACTATTAATATGGGTGGTACCACCATATCTAGCAGCATGTGGTAGAACTCGCCTTGGTGGAAGCCAACATTGTTTTGTTTTTTTAAGTGTGACAACTGGTAGCAGGACGTCTAGTTAAAGGGGGACTGCAGAAGTTCTTTCAGATCTCTGAACGTCTGATGGGATGGCATGTCCTTGGCCAGAATTCCTTGTAAAAACCAGATTGCACACTCAGACAAGTGTCTCTTTTGTGTATCTATTCAACTTAGCACTTGATCTAAATTTGATTACTGGAATGGTGCTCGGCCAGTCCTTTCTGATTCATTGACATTTTCTTAAGAAATAAATCATGTTCGAAAGTATTAACATTAAGTTTGGTATATTAATATTGCATTTGTCGGCAAATGGTAAACGTTTTTAAGATGGGGACTCATTTCTAAGTATTTTTCACAGTTGTAAAGTTGGAGGACACAATGTAAGGGACCAGTGCTTCAGCACTTTTTAGCAGTCAATACATTAAAAAGTAATTCAACAGTTATGGAAAATAATTAAGTTACATTTCTTTAATATAGTAATCTTTAGGATTACCTGTTAAAATGTGTCTAACAATCAGTAATCTGCAACAAAATACATTTTAAAGAAACCCTCAACCCTGTTTTAGAGTGTTTGTAAAAGGAGAATAGTTAAAAGAAATTTGAAAAAAATCAGGTGGAAATGTGCATGTACTAAATTAGTACCAACATACTAATTTAATAATTTTAATAATTGCAATATTCAATATTGTTCATCAGCCCATGCCTAATGCCATTTCTATCTTCACCCTCATTAAAATATCACAATATAATACAACTGAATATAAAAGACTGAAGTTCAGCATCTTAGAAATCAACATCAGCATCTTGGTTTGCCTACATGTCTTGAGACTATGCTAACTGACTTTCAGAAATAGGTGGCTCTTATAAAAGGTGTTAAAATTGCATATGATAAAACATTACTTTTGGTATTACTAGATCTTGCTGCTGCATTTACATAAATTGGGTAGATCCTACACATCTTCACTAGGCATATCAAAATATCAAAATACTATGCCTTCTATCATCTCAAAAAAGAAGCTAGAATCAAAGCTTTAATGTCTAAAGATTTAAGGCCTAGAAGAAACTCAAACTTCCGCAAAAGACCATTCAATATCCACAGCCTATTCAAATTTTTTTTATGCCAATTCTAAAATCACCACACTCTACTAGTCTATACATCATTAAATGGATTAGGTCCAAAATACATTTTGAAATGCTTATAGCATATAAACACAGTAGGTTTCTTAGCCTAATAAATACAGATCTGTTAGTAGAGCCCAGGATTTCAACTAAAACACAGTGCAGCAGTGTCTAGCTTTTTATGCACTATACACAACCAAAACAATTTCTAGAAGGACTTCCCAAATGTAGCTATTTTTAAATACAGATTAAACCTTACTATTCTCATGTGTATAATTGAGCTTGAAGACTTGTACATTATTTCAGCTACATTTTAACACTGCACGTTAAATTATTTTCATCCAATTTAAATTAATTTTTACTTTTTTATTCCAGTGTTAGCCAAGCTTATTCTTTTAATTAATGCCCTTATTTCATTACCTTTTTATTTTTATCTTTCCCTCATGTAAAGGACTTTGACCTCCAGGTATGAAAATGTACTATTAATATAGAATTGCCTTACTATAGAAGTCTAATCCCATCTTCTGAAAGTGTGTCTTTCACAGGAAGTGTCACTGTTACAACAGTGGACTGTGCATACCACCTCTCTGTGTCATACTTTTGTAAAGAACATTCCTCTGGGGGTTTTTTTTTAATGAATTTACAACCAAGATCTTGGCTATGTGATGAGGAAAAATGTCACGCATGTTCAGCGAGAAAGGGCTAGCCACGGCTGTTCTGGGATCAGTTTCCCAGAGGTCTAAAGTGTGGATGCACAGGAACTCACTGATCCAGGAGCCGGTCGTAGTTGGTCTGCGCCTCCCTCTCCGCACTGACCGCTCGTTCTTTCTCGAGGACAGCATTATCTCGTGCCTCACGAAGGTTCCTGCAGGGAAGAAAGAAAAATTAAGACAAATATATATATTATTTTATTACAAGTCTGGAGTCTGGACAGGGCCCCGTTTCCCAGAAACATTGTATTGTTGAGATCATCTAGAGAGAGCGAGTGTTCAGTGTTCTTGCTATAACATTTAAAGACAATCTTTGTTTTATGGAGCTTTTGGGAAACCCAGCCCAGTTAGAAATGCATGTCAAGTGTGCTGACCTCATATAGATTTGCCAAAGCATAATATGCACCATATTAGTTAAAACCTCGACTTAACCCCAGCCTAGCCATTGGGCAATGAATCACTAATCAGGCATTAGAACTACATAGGAGTCATTAAACTGACATTTTTAAATTCTGTACTGCAGATCACTGAACCTTTGGCTAAAATGATCATTTTCCTCAGTGACTAATTAACCCTAGTTCTTTAGCAAGGTGAATTCATTCAACTTACAACACCCCTGGTGGCCATTTAGGGAATACCACCCGTGGCTCCATGGGACAGCATGTGAAGTCTGTTGACACTTGATATCTCAGTTCTTTATCAAAAGAAAGGATTCCCAATGACAAGGAGTTCTGGCATTATACAGTGGTTCCAGATGCATACCTCACGTATTTACGATTCTTCTGTTTTCCCCGCACTAAAACAGGGGTTTTCAGCTCTAATTCTGCAATTTCATGTTTTCCCTGGTCTAGCACACCTGAACATGCGCACCAGCTCATTATCAAGCCCTTCATGAGCTGGTTCAGGTATGCTCCACCAGGGAAAGCATGTAACTGCAGAACTGGTGATGAAAACCCTGTTTTCAAGGTGGGAAAAGAAAAGACTTGGTAATAGGAGGGAGGTGAGGCCTTAGGACTGGAGGTGAAAAGCCCTGCTCTGATGCACTGGATCCAACTCATCAGGTGAAATGTCAAGCCCTATAGTTCCTGTTCTGGTGAGTTATTACACGAAAACACAATATGTCCAACTGGGACCATAAATTCTCCAGACTATCAGTTTTCTGTCTGACACATTAATCTTCTCTCTCCCTCACACACACGCACAGACAGGAAAAAGTGTGTATGCCAATGTGAGGCAGACTTTCTTCCAGCATTGTGGCACAAACATTCAAGACAACAGCTAGGAACAGGACACAAGCTGAAAGGGGCACGAGCCTCTGACTTTGAACACCAGCAGGTGACGCTTGCGCGGCTTCGTGGGGCTTTTCTGTAGGGAGCGTGCAACGAGCCATCAGGCTTTAGCAAGGACGTCACCTGTTCTCCCGCTCATACATCTCCTTGGAGGCACGCTGCAGGCTCTCGATCTCGCTGCTGGTCTTCAGTCGGATGTGCTCCAGCTCATCACGCAGTTTATTCTCGTACTCGGTCTTGTAGCGCTCCCTGGTGGAGAGGAGGGTCAGAACTTTCTGCAGGGATGACAGTGCCCAGCACACCAAAACAAGGCTGATCTGATCGGCTAACTGCTGCGTCTTTCATGAGCTGTCGGGCCAAAGTGTGTGTGTGGGCAGATGGGTGAAGACCCTACAATTAAACCCAGATCCCAATGCTCAAGGTGTCTGGAGTCCGTGGGCACGCGAACACAGACCTGGAAGCCACATATTTGTCGTAGGCTTCCTCGCGGGCCTTCTTGGTGTCATCCAGCTGGCCCTGCAGCCTGTCCAATCGCTCCTGCTCATGGGCACAGCGCACATTCAGCTCCATGTTCTGCCTGGATAGGTAGTCCTTATCCTTCTGGAGCAGAGTGACCGACTGCTGCAGGGTGGCCACCTGCCGGGGAAGAGGAGGAGAGTAGAAAGTGCAAGGATGAAGACGAGATTTATTTGGCCGTTACCGTTTTACTGAGAGTCCGTTACCGCTTTACTGAGGTCGTTCCTCTCCTTGGTCAGGGCGGTCTGTGTCAGGTCCGTCATCGTAAGCTTCTTTCTCAGCTCCTGCACCTCCCCTTCATAGCCGTCTCGCTCTCTGAGCCAAACGAGAACAATCTAGCTTCCATCACTGCTGAGCTCACCGACTCTCACACACACACACACACTCACACTCACACACTCTCACACACACTCACACGCACACACTCACGCACACTCACTCACGCACACACACACTCACACACACACTCACACTCACACTCACACACACACACGCACTCTCACACACGCACTCTCACACACGCACTCTCACACACGCACTCTCACACACGCACTCTCACACACGCACTCTCACACACGCACTCTCACACACGCACTCTCACACACGCACTCTCACACACGCACTCTCACACACGCACTCTCACACACGCACTCTCACACACGCACTCTCACACACGCACTCTCACACACGCACTCTCACACACGCACTCTCACACACGCACTCTCACACACGCACTCTCACACACGCACTCTCACACACGCACTCTCACACACGCACTCTCACACACGCACTCTCACACACGCACTCTCACACACGCACTCTCACACACGCACTCTCACACACGCACTCTCACACACGCACTCTCACACACGCACTCTCACACTCACACACTCTCACACTCACACACTCACACACTCACAGCAGGTAGTCGCAATATTAGAAGAGCATACATAAATCTGCTTAAGGGAACGTATCAGACATGCTGATGAGACAAACTAAAGGTCAAACACTGGACAGGGTCATTTACCATGACCATGGTCAGATTAAGCCCTTTTGTTGTCCTAGGCTATGAAATTTAATAAGAGCAATATAGATCTACATCATAATGAATATGACAATAGGAAGCATTAAAAACAGTATGTCTACACTAAACCTGATGCAACAGGAAAATAAGCACACATAGGCACACATTCTGAACAGGACTAGAGCCTAGCAAATGACTGTTAGAAATGACAGTTGCTTGACCAGTTCTAAAATATATGGTTTATTTAGGAGTTTTATGTATTCTCAGCTTGTGCTCTAGCATTGCTTTTGTTTGTGAACCTCTCTCAAAGTTCCTGGGAGCTGCCATCATTTAATGCATTTTGCTAGCTTGTCCGAAGAAATGCTAAATGTAAAAACAGGGGGGGGGAGAAGAAAAAAGAAAAAAAAAAAAAAAAAAAAAAGATTCCAGTCTTGTTTGTCTCTTTTAGCCCTTTGCTCCGCACACCTGTAGACCACAGGCTTCAACCTCTGTAGCCCACAGTTAATCCATCAATAGCCACGACACAGCCCCCTCCTCCCCAAACACAACAAAGCACTTCAAATAGATGAGCTTGTTGACTGACAAGATCATAAATTGCAGGGATTGCAGGGAGGAAAAAAACTCAACAAGTTGAAACACAGAGTTGGGTGTTAAATGGGCCAGAGCCTCGGGAGGATAACTTGATTCCGCATAACCTGCCTGGCAACTCCTCACCCTCACCGCTTGACTTTGTCGTAGTTCTGCCGTCTGTAGTCATCGTCCTGTATGAGCTGCTTCGTGTCGGCCAGCTCCAGGGTCACCCTCTGACAGCGGAGCTCCAGCTCAGAGCGGGCTCTCCTCTCCTCCTCGTAGCTCTGAATGCAGGTTCAAGTGTCAACAAAAACGGGGGAAAACCATGCCGCTACTCAACCCAAAAAATAATTGGACCGAAGGCCCAGATTCTCCAACGCTGCTGAACAGTGCGCTGTTAAGCTCAACTTGACTGTTGTGGGCAACTCTGTTTTGACCTTTGTGATGACCTTTGAGGTATGGTTGTCAAAAAGATCCTCATGGAGTTGCAAAGCCAAATAAGATATACATAAGACCAGTTACAGATTAATCATTTGTAGTTTAAGATGCCATAAGTATGCTCTCAAATGCAAATTTGAATTTGTACAACAGATACTACTATCAGATCAGCTATGATCAGGCGCGCCAAAGACCATTTCTGGCAAAACATTATAGAAAAACTTGCACCGATTGAAACCTTTTCCCAAGGATTATGTTTACTACACCAGAAGCATGTGTGTTTGGATCGGTCTTACCTCCATGAGGGTTTTGATCTGGTTGCGATGGCTGTCTAGGTCCTCACTCATGTTGCTCTTCTTCACCTGCAGCTCCGTCACCAGTGACCTCAACGGCATCACCGTCTCATAGAAGCGGACCTAGGACCATAGAAGCCAGCCAAATCATGGTCTGGTAATTCTACATGGATAACTTCAGAAGCCATCTGCCAGGGTCCAGGATTCCAAATGGGGATCATCTCATGAAACCTTGTCGCTGAGCCTGGGACCATCTGGTCACTGAGCATTTGCACAATGAACAAGAATATCTAAGGTCTTTGAGTGGTTCTCATTGCATGGTGAGAGGTTCAGTGATTCATAACCATGCTGATATAATAAGCAAGGCGTTTGTCACTGTAAGTCCTCGTTTGTGAATGGTGTTAATTGCTAAAGTCAAATTGTTGCTTTGAGTAACATAGAATAAATTGTGAAGCCTTAATACACACGCACACACAAGAAGACCAAGCTCAGTTACAAATATGGAATTAAAAATGGTTACCAAGCAAACATGCAAATTCATTAGCATGTACCAAAATATGTTTTTGATAACCATCAGAAAGGGATCATTAGTCATTTGACATACTCAAATTTGGCAGACTGCAAACCTACAAAAACAAACAGCAAAAACAGAACAAGGTTTGTAGAAACAACAAACCTAGGGGGCATTTAATAAAGTTGGACCATTTCATGCAAAACAAGATTGTCCAACAAAAAGTATTCCTTACTTCTTATTCTACTGGACTGTCTTGAGTTTTGGCTCAAGTCAAACAGCTAACTGAGCAGTCTTGCAGGGTGAGATTCCCCGTACGCTCACCGCCACATATTCAGAGATGGAGAGCTTGTCTTCTGGGAGCTCGCGCAGTTCCGAGTACTTCTCCTCACTCAGCTCCAGGTCTCGAAGACTGCGGCGGACATCACCGGCCCGCTCACACAGTTGCCGGTTGGTCTCCTCCAGCTGCTTCTGCCGCACCAAAATGCCATCCATCTCTTGTTTCCTCAGTGCCTGCTGCTTCCTGTACAACATGTAAGCAGGGTGGAAACAAAATGGCACAGAGAGAGACCAGTTATGAATTTGAGAGAGATGCAGACATGCATGAAAACTTTTTTTTTTTTAATCCAAGAAATATTCGAGGACTAGCATATTTATCACTGGCGTCTGACCTGCTCTCATCCTGTTGGAGTTTTAGCTGACTGTCCAGGCGAAGGGCGAGCACCTGTTTCTGATGCAATGCGTCATTCAGTTGTTCTTCCAATTCTTCAATCTATATATACAAATTAGTCTGATCAGAAAAAAATTCTAGAGAATCTATTTAATGTAAGACAAAAGAAGATTATATTATCTAAATATATGCAAATCATATTAGAAGGTCAGTATTAGTAAATTTGCCAAGAACATATATGGTCTAGCAAAACGTCCAAGAAAAACTGATGAAGGTGCTCTTTTATAGGGAATATTACATTAAATAAAAGGGGAAAACAAGGCACTCTTCCAATCAAAAAAATGTGAAAACACACTTCATTAACTACATGGAAATTAAAAAAAGCTTAATCAGCAGCCTTCACGCCACTAGACATGGGCCTCAGTTAGCATGCTCTTAATCATATGGGTTAGTTGTTTTATTTCCATGTAGTTAATAACGGTTTGTTTTTGTTTTTTTATTTAATAGCATTCCGTACTTTGGTAAGGTGTTCCACTTTGAGATTATCAATCATGAGATTTTTCTGCGACAGCTCTATTTTCAAGAGTTGGATGTTATGGAGCAGTTCTTTCCTTTCCAGTAGCTGTTTCGTGACTTTACGTGAGCCATCTTTCTCGTCTGAGGACGAGATGTCTTCCGTGGGCACTGTGGTCTCTAGACTGAAGTCTTCAGATTCGATGGAGCTAGAGATGTTCGCGGTGTGGTCCTTCTGCTTTTTGGGTGCCATTTCTGTTACCTTGACCAGAGAGTCATATGAAAACGTTAAAGGTAACAACGTGTACAGCATTGTATAAATACTGTTTTATTCATTAGCAATTTAGATGTCAAAAAAGGTCACACCAACTATATTGTTGGGACAACAAACAAGAACTCACTTGGCGGGCTGAGCTAGCTAGGTTAGCTTCCTAACTATCAAAACTGCAACCAGCGATCTAGCCAACTATGGTTTCTTTTATTGTAGCCAGGATGGAAATCAGGAGCAAAAAGACTTTCAGACAGAGCCTAACTAACCTAACCTAGCTATCTTAGCTAGCTGGCTAGCTTGTGCGAGGAGTAGAGTTAGCTAGTTAACGCTAGCTGGCTGGCTGGCTGCTTGATAATAACTGCCATTAACGATACTTTAAGACAGAACCGACAGAATCTTACTTTTAAATATGGTGCATTCGTGAGGAATCGATAAAGGTATAGGCGTGTATATGTAGTCCGTTGCGCTTAGGTAAGCGGAGAGGAAGAGCGATAACATAACTTGCCTCTTCTCATTTCAAGCGTCCCGCCGCTCCTGGAGACTACAGGCAACAAAACAAAGCTGACGCGTTACCATCGACATTACAACGACGTTACAACGACATTACGTTAGCCTGACTGCGTCGCGTTTTACACCACCAGTGCCATCTATCGCTCACCACCGAAAGGTGAATAGTTGGTGACGGGACCTTTATTTTGAAAATCCATGAGGTAACCAGAGGATTGCGTTCCAGTAAAATTAAAGCACATAGCTATAGATTTACTTACATTTACTAAAGCACATAGCTATATATTTACTTACACACCTACCGATCTGTTTATTCAAGCATATCTCTGAGCAGTGCCTTGCAGTTACTTTACAAAATACATAACTTGAATAGGCATTTGTCAATTAACACAATCACAAAGATTTTATTGCCATGGCAAGTATTTGACTTTTGGTGTGTTTGCAGGTCTTTTACAGAATGACCTGCATAACCATAAACCCCTAGCCTAACAATAAATCCATAACCTAACCATTCCTGAATAACCTAAGCATAAATCCATTTTGGACAAGAACACATGGTAGATGGTCGCAGGGGTCTGTTTGAACCTGCCACATATAGGGCTTGGGTTTGGGTATATTCTCTCAAGTTTAGGTTTAGAGAAGTGTAGCTACCACTTTTGACAGCGCTTTTGAACTTCCAAAAACATTGAGCGGATAATATAATTCATCATAACAAGTAAGCTATAATTTAGTGTTAGTTACTACCCATTTGTAAAAATTTACAGTTCACTAAATTATTATCATATATGTTTTAAAACATTTAGATATATTAAAAAAAAGGAAGAAAAACATTAAAAATAAGGATCCAATTTTGCGACCAAGACAATCTTCATGTAAACACTCTATTGCACAAATGTATTACACATAAGGCCTATGGATAGCATAGGAAACCCAGACTAGAACAAATAAAATGTCCATTTGTTTGGCCAAATTTGACCATGTAAATAACTTTAGAACCTTTGATAACTTCCTCTTTTAGTATATTCCAATATTTTAGGTGTTTTCTTTTCATACATTTTCTAATGTTGGGTTTTATTGTTAGATTTAAAACTTCTTTATTCATTAATATTCCCAAAGTGTCATATGCATGTATGAGAGGGTTTGGTATATGGTGGTCGGATCGGTCGTGACAGAAAGGGTAGTGAAAAATGATCTGCTTTAAGCGTTAAACTTTTATTTGCCCAATCACACATTTGCCATTTTTCCTTCACCATACTTCCTTAATTTACATATGATCAAAAAATAAGGATCTAATCATAATGCAGAAAGACAACATTTCTATGATAATGATTTACATGAACGCCAAACTTTATACTACTAGAACTAAACATTCTAACACAATCAAATAATGATCAAATCAACTAGCACATAATTAAGAAATGCTGAAACGTAACCTTTAACATTATATTTAGCACATCTTACATTGGGTGAAGAAGATTGTTTTATTTTCTGAAAGAGTGGAATATTTCACATCAGTTCAGCCTGATTTAGTTCAATCTGGTTTACTTTAGAAAAACAAAACCAAGAGCATTGATATCATTACTGCTTCTCCCTACAAACCCACAACAAATCCCTGAACCCACATCCATGTGTACAGGGCTGCCTAGGCTTGAGCTTCTAGCAGAGAATGTCTGTCTCTGCCCATTTTTACGCACAACTTCAAATTCAACACCACCTAGTCGATCTCCAACCTGGTTTGGCCACAGTATCAGGGAAAGGAATTTATCTCCATCCTGAAACGTAAATGTCTTGGATGATTCGTTCGTGTGATGGCCAAAATGCTCCTTGTGATCATTACTGCGTGTCAAAGAGATAGCATTCACCTGGGAAAAGAGAATTATTTCTTTTTTTCTCATCACTACATTAGAATGGCTCATTTTCAGGGGCTATCAGTTGTAAAAACTGGCTGCACTAAACAGCAGTAGCATAATGTACTTGACCAGTATCTTAGAGGGAGAGGTGCATTTGTACAGTTATATATACATTTTCTGACACCTTAGAAATATTTGCTTTATATTTGCTCTCAGTTTTTTCAGGTTCTATGAAAATATTTGGTAAATAGTGTATTGTTAAATGCAAAAGATATTTAGAGGCAAGACAACACAAACGATGAAAAAATGCTCACTTTGTCGGTCACTGAAACAGTCATTTCCTTCAGTGGTCCACTGAAATTACAGGTTTTGAACGTCCACTCGGAACCTCCATTTCCACCCACTAGTATGGGACTAATTTTGTCTGTAAATTAGGATAGTTTTCAGAGCCACATTCTGCAGTTTTTAAGGATTTGTAGACATCTTCTGTACACTCTAAGAGTCTAGACTCTCATTTCTCATTCTTGTAACTACATACCTTTTCATTTTAATTTAAATGTGATTCATTAATGGTAGTTTACGTGCCTTAAAATGAATAACTAAATAATATGGAGATTAAAAGATCATTGCTGACATACACGACAGGAGAACCATTCCTTGTAGATTCATTGAAACCTTTTTACCTCTTCATGAGCCACATAAAAAAGACTTAATTCCATGCAAACATACAGAAGGCAAGATAGTTTATACTGTGTAAGCCTGTATAGAGGAGAATGAGCCTACTCACCATCATGAATGGGAGGATAGTAAACACATTCACTGGGCTCACTGAATCCCACTGGACCAACAGCTCTGTACTGAAAACAGTACTGTTTCTTTGGATGTAGTCCATTTAGTATGAAGTGAATCTGTGTATCTGGGGTGTCTCTGGTTACCCAAGATCCCTCTTGGCCACTTGGCTTTACCTCCCCGTATTCCACTCTAAACTGTATTGTGTCTCCGGTTGGCGATTTCTGGAGTATCAAGGTCAGACCTCCATCCTGGGTTTTTAGGATAGGTGGGGGAGGCCTAGACACAGGCTCGAAGTTGGGGTTGACCAGTCTGCCTTGTTTGTAAAGTTGGATGGAGGCACCTGGATTATTTGGATCAGGGAAGGCAGCAGTAATGAACCCGATTCCCTTCCTATTTTTATTAGCCTTTAAAAAACTTGTAAAGCGGGAAAGGGTCCGATCCATGTTCTTTAATACATCACCAGTGAACCAAGGCTCTAACTGTTGGGAAATGTTTGTAGTATGGTTTGTTTGACCTAAAGCTGCAGAGAACTGGAAGTCGTTTAATGTTTCTAGGTATTTGTCTTCATACCTGAGAGAGGTGAAAGACAAACACACAACTATATCAGCCACAAAGGGGATGATAGAGGAGGTCACGACTGGGGTGTCTTTTAGCTCTCTGGTATAGGAGCTCAGTATATTTATTTCAGTAGCAATGTTGTCCAGCCACTTGTTCAAGTTGTATGCAGTAAAAGGAGAGCTGTAGTGGGTGTTCAGGATGTCAATCAGCACCTGCTCCTCCTGCTCGCCACCTCGAATAGCACGCAGCGCTTTTTGCAGCGCGGTCTGGAACTCAAGCATATAATAATGCGGCAAGTGTTTAAATTTTTGCAACCTTTGCTTCACATCACGAAAATCATTTCTGCTTCTGATTGTGATCAAATCGTTGCACCTCCTCTGGATGTCCACTAGCTCTTCCAGTAAATGGCCTACTTTAGACACCAGACTCGCACTGATTTCTCTTTCTAATTTGGCTGCCCGATCGTCCAATAACATGAGGGGATAGAGCCACACCCTCACTGGCACAGCATCATCGTCTGTCATCAGAGAGGGAAGCTCCTTGTACAGCGTCACGACATCTGTGAATGTTATAGGGATTCTTCTCAAAGAAAAATCACCATACAATGCAAACCTGATCTTCTTAGCCATCTTTGTTTCATTCTCATTCAAGCTTACGGAACCGTCCCTCTCTATGGTAAATGAAGGAATCTTCTTGACCATTGTAAGAAGATTTCTCTCAACTTCCTGTTGGTCTTCATCATCTGAGGCTGTGTAACTGAACACCATGAAGCACTGAGCCCCATACAACACAGCTGTGATCATATGAGTAGCCAGTTTATGCTGAAACGCATATGTATAGGTGATATTGCCAAGCTCAGTCAAAGTGAGTTCTTCAAACCTTCTGATCTGGCTGTAACGCAGGGTGACTCGGGACTGGCGTGCTGAGGATTTGGAGTCCATCAGGTAACGGGCATAGCCCCCATCCCCCAGCATCCCCCCCCAAAAACTGGCTCTAAGGGATGTGCTCATGTTTAGGAGGCTGGCCTTTTCACTGAAAGAGTTAAAGGAAGAGACCTTCAGGTCTGTTTCATACTGTTGGCGCACTTGTCGATGCTCGTGTAGTGCTTCTTCATCCCACAGAGCAAAACCTGAAAAGAGAAGACGATGAGAACGTAATAGACATATCTCAAACTGATTTTTTTATGCCTTAAATCATGTTACCATCAGAATGTGGCATCACACAGTCTAAAGTACGTTCTAAAGTACTCTGACACTGGTTTGTATGAACTACTCTCCTATGTATACTGAAAAGAGGATTTAAACATTTCTACTGTCCAGGTCTGACTGAATGTGCAGCTGTGAACTAGTACTTCAAAAGAGAACAAGGTGTCTGCAAGCCTGCTACTGGCATCAGAGTAAGTATAGTTTCCCCCAGAATTTCATTTAGTTTATGGTGGTATTTGTCTGGTGGGGCTTGCTTGCATAACCTGCTTGCTGATGTTTGTGGGGGTGGGTGGGTGGGGGGCCATAATTGAACTAATTTACTATAATAATAATCTATAATTTGTAATATTAATTATATACTATGATAATAAAAGCAATAACAAGGCACTACAATGCAAATATTTTTGATTGCCATGTACATTATTTAAGCTAAATCTTTAAGTTTAACACTTTAAGTGACTTCTCCACTGTTCAGATGAACTCTTTCTAAACTCTTACTAATACCAGACTATTGCGCCTCCTCAGGATGCACCCTTTTGTTTCTGTTTTGCAAAAACATTTTTCAATATTCATCTGGATTAAGGGAGCAAACATTCAGCAAAATTAAATTAAAGATGGAGTCAGTAAGATTGAGAAAAGAGTGGATTTAGCTTGAAAATTCAAATGAGTACAACTACCAGGCCCCTCCCCCTCTCTGTCCGCTGAGCTCCAACCCACCTTCCAAAGCAGCTGTACATGTTGTGAAATGCCAACATTGACAACGTACAAACAAGCAGAATTAAACCTTTTAGACATGCAATGTAATCTACAGCAATATCTATTCGGTAATAGAACTAGCATATTTAGAATCAGTGCTTAGATAGCTGTTTGATCTCATTCCTACTCATGCCAGACCATGCTGGAGTTCAGAGATCAACCAATAAACAACTTGGAACACGACCTTCTGGAGACATCACGCAACATCAGCTTACTACAGGGACCAGGCCCTGAGACGTGATCCTCACCTGATGCCAACGGTCAATAGAGGGGACATGGCGGTGGATACGCAAGAAAACAGAAGCAGGGCAGGAGTCAATGCTAAGATAAAAGCTAACCATAGCCGACCAGCTGTACCATTCGTTTTGCTCTCTAACGTCTGGTCCCTGGACAATAAGATAGACTACATCCGACCCCAGCATGAGTTTAGAGACTGCAGTGCGTTTGATTTCACAGAAACGTGTCTCAGTGACAGGATTCCTGACACCACCATCCATCTGGATGGGCTTGCAGTGTTTATGCTGACAGAAATACAGTTATGTCCGGTAAAACTCGAGAAGGGGGCCTGTGGGTCTACAGCAAAGAAAAAACAAACCTGTGCTAGTCTCCAAGTACTGCTCACCACCGATGGTGTTTGTGACTGT
The DNA here is from genome assembly GCF_041902795.1 of Electrophorus electricus. Taxonomy (NCBI): domain Eukaryota; kingdom Metazoa; phylum Chordata; class Actinopteri; order Gymnotiformes; family Gymnotidae; genus Electrophorus; species Electrophorus electricus. Next base: position 7,564,749 of record NC_137514.1, on the reverse strand, counting down.
TACATGCAGACCCTTTTATCCACCGTAGGAATTCAGAGTGCTCAGAGTTGTGTTGTACATCCCCACCAACAATATCGTGGAAGAGGCACTCTATGAAATGTATGGGGCCATTAGCAAACTACAGAACTACAGGACAGTTTATTATTATTTTCATCAAATCATCTATGTCTCACAAAAATGACATTTAGAACCACTATTTTTAACACATCTTTATTCACTGTCAATGCAAGTTTGTTCTAATACCATTTCCTTAATGATTTAAATAACACTTATAAAATATTATTTTATAAAGTAGGCCTAAACTAAAAACTCATTGTTTTCCCCCCCTTATTAATTAGTCTGTCCATTATTCGCTAAGAATTTTCCAAAATGCACCCCAGAGCTAGTAAAAAGAAAGTAGGAAGTAAAATGCATTTGATGCAACATGACAAAACTGTAAACTACTTTTGATTTGGGTGACATCATTGAGTTATATACAACTTCAAATTGTTCCAAACGTGGATATGAACGTTAAATTAAACTCTTCTGCAGATGGACAGGCAGATTTCTGGATATTTTGAAAAAGGTGGGGCTTCCAGTGACTGAGTAGAATCAGAGTGGCACAAGCCAGCAGGAGCAGTGAGCGTGACTTCTGAGCAAAAAGACTGAACAAGAACATAAATGAATAGAAAGACTCTGGAAAACGTAAAGGGCTTAGATTTTCAGTGGACTAAAAGAGTAGATTCTTTGGTGCAGTGAATTAAGAGGCCTGTGGTGACAGCCGGGTCTTGGAAGTGCTACAACCGGGACATGGGTGCAGTTTGATCCTCATTTTAACCATTATTAACCCTTATTTTAACCATTCTTTCATGAAACTTTCTTTTATTTTTAGAGATTGTTTTCCTAAAATAAACAGAATATTTTAGCCTAAGTTTGTCTTCTCACTCTTGAATAAATGAAATGTATTTTTGGGTTAGATAATCCTGTCATTGTGCAATTTAATTCTGAGTATCTTGCCAAACTTTGTCAACAAAGGTGGTAGCAGCAGACATACTACTGCACATTTTGGCAGGTTAGTTTAACACAGTTCACTATAAAAATAAACACTTAAGACAATGTAGAGTTCTACCTGGAATGAAGCTCTCAGTACGGCAGTCATACATCGAGCCAGGATACAGGGGTCTTCCCAGGGCTTCCATTTCAATAAGCACATCCCCCTTACCTATCAATGAGGAAATGGAGCAAGGTTTTGATCTGCGTTTCTGTTATAGCTTTTATTGTGCACAGTGTAGAAATTTTCCTTTGGCTACTCATGTAATTAAAAACATACAAAAACAACTAACCTGCTAAAACATATACTTGCTATGTTATACTTGAAATGTTGTGTTTAAATAAAATATAAGAATTGATCATTTCCACTGTTACTTCTACTTGAGTAATTATGATTTTAAAGTAGCAATACCTTTGCCTGAATACAGGGTTTGATTACTCTACCCACTTCTGCAAAGTATTTAAGTGACACCAGGATCACCAATTTCAGTTTCCCTCTCTGGCATGTTGAGCGTTTTTTTTGTTTGTTTGTTTTCGTTTTGTTTTTATTTTGTTTCCATGGCGGTATTTGCCATTTCGTTTGGGGTATTTCTCCGCCCTTGCCCTGTGTATTGTGATTATTTTTGCTTACACAAACACCCTGTGCTTTCCTCTCTGCGCTTTTGGGTCATTGTTTGTCATCTGATTCACATAGCATTTACGTTCAGTTGCTTGTTGTTCTCTGTGCCTCAACTCAGTCAATTTTCATCTTTGGTTCATGTTTTTCTTTTCTTCCATTTCCCCCTTTTTGTACTTGCTGTTCCTTTCTTCCTCTTGTGACGCCGGTGCCAGCCCATTGACTGCCCACGCAGTGCCCCAGTTACTGCACCTCACGGCACTCCTATGACTAGGACTCCTATGGCCAACCTGTCTCCAGAAGCTGTCTCACCAGTCTTCCAGTTTCCTGAACCCGAAGTTGTCCCTTCTCTGCTGACCGATTCCATGGCTCTGCTGCCTGTGGTCCTGGGACACCCTCTCTGTACGCTTGTCTACCTTTTTGTTTGTTCTCATGCCCTCGAGTGTGTCCCTCCCTGTCCCTGTGACTGCTTCTGTACCTGTTACCATGTCTACTGGCCTCCAAGCTCTATTCAGTCCAGCTGTCCAGGCCCCTATATGGTCTGGCATGTCATTCTCTTCTCCATCTTCGTTTAGTTCCTCTCTCAGATCCTGTCATTGTCCCATGTTATGATCCTGTCTTCATGTTGGCTCCTGATCTTATCTTGATTTAAGTTGTTGACCCTGTAGTTTTGTTTTTTTTTGTCTGTATTTGTTTTTTTGTTGGGGGGGGGGGGGGGTTCTGTCTTGGTTTCCCCCAGTGAAGGCAGCAGACAGCTTGTGTTATGCATCTGTGATACTACCGCGGCACTGATCCGATATCCGGGTAAGACGTGTAGGGCAATCCACAACTATGCGGATCTGGCAAATATCCACTAACACTGCATCCATTAAAATCTCCCATAATGAAAATGGGCAGATCCACAGAGTGGATTTCTGCAGTATTGTATCTTTCCATGATCTTTCATTATCCAGAACTAGCACATAAACTAAAATTGCAGCCAAATTCGCGGGAGAGATAAAAAAAGGTCTAAAAGAAACTAAGGATCTCAAAATCCTGAGAATGTAATTGCTCTTGTGTGCTGTGTTGCCCATTTATCATTGACATACATACGTAGTCCATCTCTGATTCATTTGATTTCAGTTCGTGTTTATCAGCCCTAATCATGATATATCCAGAGAGTGGCAAATCAATTGATTCAATTTTCATTCAAATTCGGTAAATCACATTAATTATGCTGTCTGAACTCTCTGTCATACTTTATTTTGTCCATCAGTTCATCCATGTCTGTCATTTTGGCTGTCAGTTGGCTAAGCTGAAAAATGGTTTTAGTAATATAGAGAGGGTGCATTAGAGCAGAGAACACACAATAGCTAAAGTGCAGAGACAGGCTTCATACTAGCTAGTCTCTCTGTTCTAACTCTAGGTTGGGACTCTGTGTGATGGAGCAGTGATCATGGCGCACACACCTCTTCAACTGTTCAGGCCCGTCAAGCCTGGATTGCTGATCTTTGCACACTATACCCAGAGACAACAGGTCTGTGATCTCTGTACACAGCACTCACAGAACAGGTCATCTCAGTCCAATGCATGTGAAAACATCGAAGGCAGGATTTTATGCTCTGTAATCTCTTCATCTTGCAAAATACACGATTGGGACAGCCATTCTGGATGGCTTTGGATCTCGTCTCCTTGCCCAGGTTTTGTCACTATCAGCAGAACATGGCAGTTACAGGAACGAGGCTGACCCTTTATGCAGGTCCTTAAGAATCTGTACCTGAGTTGGGGATACCTACATGATGAGAGCCCAGGCACTCTAAAATGATGAAAGCCCAGGCACTATTTTTTCTATTCAGGTTTCCCTGAAGGAGCTCAATTGTGTCCACAGTGGCATCATTAATGGATTGAGCATCGGGACATCACAGTAAAAGAAGGCATATATGGATTCAGATGCATTTAAGCATCAAACTAACCCATGCAGACGAATGTAATCCGAACGTCCAATTCAGCACTGATCAAAACCATTTGCATATGTATGACCCTAATTATAGCACTTTTGCCTCATAAAAAGGTCCGAATATAGGGTGCATGATATGTCATTTCTGCCATTTGAGACAAAGTTTAGACCCTTAGTTATTAGTCTGGCAAATCCAAATATTAGCATGGCCATGTAAGTGGGTAAAGGGCAAATCCTTTGTACTAATGTGCTATTATGTTATGTAATCAGTGTGATGTAATCACAGCAAAACATTTGAAGAGTTTAAAAACCATTAAGAACAGACCCACGCACCCCTTCAACCACTCAGGCATGCCAAGCCTGGATTGCTGATCTTTGCACACTACACCCACAGACAACAGGTCTGTGATCTCTATACACAGCACCCACAGAACAGGTCATCTCAGTCCACTGCATGTGAAAAAGTGGAAGGTAGGATTTTATTATCTGGATGGCTTTGGGTCTCGTCTCCTTGCTTAGGTTTTGACACTATCAACACAACATGGCAGTTACAGGAACAAGGCTGACCCTTTACATAATATTTCCTGACTGGGAAAGATATTGTCCCTTAAAGATATTAGACCTTAAAGATGCCAGGATGCTCATTCATGCCTCCATAACCTCTAGGCTGGACTATTGCAATGCTCTTCTAGCTTGCTGTTCCAAGTAAATCACTAAATAAGCTCCAGTTGGTCCAGAATGCAGCAGCTAGAGTTCTCACTCAAACTAGAACATTTGAGCACATTGCTCCTATTCGCTCCGCACTATTTAAATTCCGTATCGACTATAAAATACTCCTTTTGATGTATAAAGCTCTAAAAGGGCTGGCCCCTCTGTATCTCAGAGAACATTTTGAACCCTGCATGTACCCTTCACTCACAGGTCTTGCTGACTGTTCCTCAAAAAAAAATAAAAATAAAAATAAAGCAAGTAGCCGAGTGTTCTCTTATAAGGCACCCCAACTATGGAATGCCCTTCCTACCTCAGAAAGGGATTCAGACGAACTTTCAATATTTAAGACTTGACTGCTATTTAAGACTTGTGCTGTTTGCACAAGCCTTTGATTAGTATATAGTGCTCATGCAATAACAGTCGAGTCATTTTGACATGTACACATCTTTTAAGCATTATGTTGATCACTATAGTAAGTGACTATGTGCTGCTCTCACTTTGTATTGTCTACCCTTTTCCCTCCATTTCCCCATCTTATCCTCAGCCTCTCTCCTCTCTCCAAGATGCTCCTGCCTCGACACCCCAGTTTGGGATTAGAATTGGACCCTGATGCACCTCTGATCCTTAAACTGAGCCAGATCACTGAGCTACATTGTTTAATCTTCTAGCCTACATACTCTATACATATTTGTTTGCATATCTACTAATATATGTCCTTCCTCTAACTGCCTATCTCGTTTCTCTCTGAGCTATCTCTGCTCTTCAGGTGAAAGCCAGCAGAGTCTCCCTGGCCTGTCCCTGGATCAGTCTCCACCACCATGACGTTGTCTCCCTTTCTGCCTACCTGTCCCTGGATCAGTCTCCACCACCACGAGGTTGTTTGCTACTGCGTCCCTGATAAGAGAAACCCTTGACCTTCCCGGGCTGGCCTTCCACCAGACCTGGCCCTGGACATTGATGCACTGTTTCCATGTCACTCTTCAGAATTAGAGACTGTAATGTCGATATAACCCCCCCATTGCTGTGATCATTATTCCTGTTCACATTTGCTGTTATTTTTTGTTCATTTTCATGCATCATGCCGTCCGGTGTCAACCGGAGGAGGATGGGTTTCCCTTTTTGAGTCTTGGTTCATCTTGAGATTTCTTCACTGTTGCCTTTGGCTTGCTCTGTTGTAGCTTGGAGCCGGACATATGTAAAGCTGCTTTGTGTCAACAGCTTTTGTAAAAAGCATTATATAAATAAACTTTGCTTGCTTGCTTACAAATTGTTTGAGCTATTGCAAGAATAACACTTTTTACTCTTACATGGAGAAATATGACCTTCAGCATTTCATTGTAGCAGGGATTTACCATAGGTCACCACATGTTGAATTCCATTTAATCAACACAGCAAAATTTCTATTGACAACAGTACTGTATGTTCCAATGTGATTCCCCATGCCTACTTACTTTCCTGGGCATTGCAAAGCATCAGCAGTAGTAGGAGGCCAGTCAGAGGTACACTCAACAGCATTTTCTTTCTCCACATGGTCAAGGTTGACTTGTATTTCGAAGGTATTTTCTGATATTTTCTGGCAGATGAGTTCAGGGCTGTATGAGAACGTTATTCTCCCTCAAAATGATTTCACTGTACTGGGAGAGCAGCTCAGGTTTTTGCGAGGGCTACATATCTGGCCCCAAAACAAGTCACTGCACTTAGCCAGCATGCTATTGACCCCATATTTACAGACCTGCCAACTTTCCAAAAAATTTGCCAGGGGGGGGGATTGTAAAATACAAAATTGGATTTTACATTTCCAACTAAAAAGCATTTTAATTAATTAAATACTTCTTTATTGATCAACATAGTATACATCTCACTTAACTATCACAAGACATGTCAATTATGAGTCTATAATTGACTTTCAGGCTATGTTAGAGTCAGACATGATCAGCAACACTGCCCTCAGATTCTACTTGGATATTCAGTACTATATAACAGAATGCACCGGATACATATATATGATGGACTAGAAAAGTTCTGCAAAAGACAGAATGATATCTAGACCCAATATGATTAGCAGATGCAATGAGAGAGATTGCAACTGCTAGTGACGGTCAACGTCATTTAAGGTAAGAGAAAGAAATGGGTAAGCTAGAGTGGAAACATACTGTTAAATATCGTTTGCTTACTGAACGCAGTTACATCACACCGGCTACTTGCTGAATGCTGCATTCAGCTTATGACTACATATAACATATGATGATAATGGTGGAGGCCGAACATTAAAAATACAGCTCAGTGCAGTAATTTCTATGGGAAGCTAATTATATCAGTTTTCAGCATACAAAAATCAATGAACGTCTTTACACTGAAACAAATAGCAACAAATCAGCTATATCTAGCGTGTAACGGGCTAGCTATCAGCTTAATCATTAAAAGCGAGCTTGTACCCTAAAAGAAATACGAGCTTTCAAAAAGTGCAATCCCCGCTATGAAGCTGGACAAGACTACTATCTTAGATGATAACCATAGAAAATAACGGACTGCTTCGAAGACAGCTATAAATGAGCTCATTTATAGCTGTCTTCGAAGCAGTCCGTTATTTTTTTATTTTCATCTTGCTTTCACCGATTACACTTCGTGTCAAATTACTAAATATATGTGTATTTAGCAGTTATACAGATGTATAAAAATATTCACACCCTATAATTTCGACATTTGCTAAACCTTTCGGATTAGATAGCATCTACTAACATCGACATTAGCGAGTGGCTTTTATTTTAAATCTGGCGGATGCGACACCCGCCAAGGTGGACGCTCAGGACCGGAAAGCACCATTTGGTACCACACCGGTCCTACTTTTTCCAATATGAACGTGGATTATGTTACTCCTTTCATCGTGTTTGGACCCTGGATCATTGGAATAGTGAAAAAGTTTCTTTTCTAAAATGTTTAAATGTGAAACATATATTTCAAACCAAAGAACTGATACATTGGTGTCATCCCTCGCAGATATACGCGGTCATATTTTTTACCCTTTTTGCTTTCTGTAGTTCCGTCAGAGGCGCTAGGAGACTCGATTTGTGAAATGGAACAGAATCATTTACAACACTGTCTCATAACTACAATTATCTGCATTGGTGGTGTCGAGTGTACTTTGCTTGAAGGCGTTGTAAACTTGTAATTTATGTAACATATTAGATTTGTAAAAAATTATTTTGTAATGCAGCCAAATCTATGACCATGTCGAACAACACCGTTATGGGACCCGCTTTACCACCAGGGAGGCAAAACGACAAAAATAATGAATCCGATGAAGACGACACAAGTACGCTGTTGGTTTCATGCTAGCTACCTAGCGTTACTCAAACAGCAGTCTCTATCTAGCTAGTTAGCTAATTTGTTTGGGGTTTTTTGTTGCTATATGTACATTGACTTGCCTTTTGCGCTACTAGTTATTAGTTAGCTACCTAACTGCCAAACGCGCTAATTCAGGGTCAGGTGTGAGAATATCCGCTTCTAGCTAGCGGTTAACCATTTTAGCTAGCGATAGCTAGTTAAGCCTAGTGAATGAACACAAACGTAATACGTTGTGGTTTATATATTGTAATTCTAACTAACTTCATTTTGAATCTTGGCCTTCAACAATTGAAATTAAGACCTTGCTTTACAGTTATAGGTCCAGCGCTACCCCCACTTTATAAACCATCCAGGTCCCCCAGTTCTTCGGAAGACGGCGATCAAGAGATCGTGTTTAAAAGGGCCAAATACTCTGGATCAGATAATGGTCTACCCTCAAAGTACGGTTTAAAAAGACTTAATTCCTCTTCTATAGTTTGACATGCTATCTGTCTGTAGTAATAAATTTTATTAAAATCCTAAAATGCAGCAAGTCTGGCAGTCTTGATGAAGCGCCCAGGAAGGTTGATGCAGTAGATGAGGACGATGGTTTCTTTGGGCCAGTACTGCCTCCGGGATATAAAAAGCAAGACAGTTCACCAGAAAGGTGAGCACAAACATCGCTGAAGTTGTTGTGAAGCAGCAAGTCTTTAGTTCTAATGCTGTTGTTTTTTTTAATCTTATCCCACCAGAACATTTTTTATAGTACCCAAACGTTTTGGGTTTTTTTGGTCATACACAGGCAATATTTAGCAGGTTTACACCCAAAGCTTTTCATCATATTTAGGCAACCCGTACTCGGACCCGCACTGCCTCCGGGCTTTAAAAAACAGGATCATGAGGAGGAGGAGGAGGACAGAGAAAAGGGGGTCATAGGGCCGGCGCTGCCTCCAGGCTACAAAGCAGAATCTTCCAGCAGTGAAGGTGAGGAGGATGCGATCGGGCCCATGCCATCGAAAGGTGCATTGCAGTGCTCTGTAGCACTGGACTTTGAAAGAAGGGCACAGAGGATGAAAGACAAGCTGATGGGCCTAGACGTGAGTGTTCTCCTTCATCTCACCCAGTTGTTTTGTTTTTAAGTCATGAAATGTCATTTCTCTTTGCAAAACATCCAAGAATATTTTGGGCCTTTTTGTAACCAGTTGCACCAAGAAAACATAACTAAGGGCACACATTACATTTGGAGTTGGAAGTACATGTTTACTAGTGTTCTTAAGCAGCTTGACTGCAATACAATAACACTTGGGATTTGTTAAAGTGACAAACTCTAGCAATACTTTAGCTTAGTCTCTCTAACAGAATATCGTATTTCCTTGCTGTTGCTGTGGGCCTTCAGGAGGAACCCGAAAAGCTGGAGAGAGAGAGCTGGATGATGGAGCTGCCCCCTGAGCTGCAGCATGTGGGCCTGGCCCCACGCACCTTCAAGAAGAGGGCAGGGCCTGAGGACAAGGACCGCTCCATCTGGACGGACACGCCTGCAGACCGTGAACGGAAGGCCCGGGTGAGTGTGCTAAACCTTTTAAAGTTCATGTCCCATAAGGACTGTGGTGAAGGGGCGGACCGATCCTAGAGAGAAAACTAAACTGCTCAGTCCATCTTGCACCCTGCTGGACTAACATTGCTTTTCTATTAAGATTGGATGGATGCTGAATTATCAATATTTATACAGTTAACGTTTTATAAGAACAATATAACTATGCAGCTGCATAGCGTAGTATATCGAATAAGCAGCTCCAGTGTTCCTAAGTACCTTTTCTATGTTGCGTCTTTCTCCGATTTTGTTAGGAGCGACAAGAGGCTAAAGAGAGGGGTGAGCCAGCAAAAGCTGACGGCCCTCGTCTCTCCCGGAAAGATCTAGAAATGGCCGAGAAGGTGTCAAAGTACAACGTACGTTTTTCCCTTCGTGTGGCTTCAGACTTGCGTCTCATATCAGGCTCACACCACACTGACAAGCTTATGGTGTGTGGGTATGATGCTAAAGCCAATTCGTTAGTCTTACAGTGGCCGATCCTCTTTGACAGGATTCGAAGAGAGGCGAGTCTCTCATGAGCATACATGCTAAGAAAATGAAGAAGAAAGCTGAGGAAGACTCCTCAAAGCCTGTGGAGAGAAGGCCCTTTGACAGGGACGCTGACCTGCAGGTCAACCGATTTGACGAGGCCCAGAAGAAAGCCTTGCTGAAGAAGTCCCAAGAGCTGAACACGCGGTTCTCTCACAGCAAGGATCGAATGTTCCTCTGAGGAGAGCTCACCACAGAAGACATGCTGCAGGGATTGCTTGAAACGTCAGTCAAACTTTGCTAGCTAATGTGGCTAAGTGTCAGTGAAAGTTAGCCACATTAGCTTTGATTCACTGTTAATCATGTAAGCATTTTTTATTCTGCTTCTGTAGACACAGCAAATTATTTGATTCTTGGGTTGGGAAGATGACACTGGTTTCTATTTAAGTTAGTTCCAACTTAAACTCAACAAAATAGAAATTAAAACAATAGATTGAACCAGTTAAGTTGCTGAACCTATAAGCCACATGAACTGTAAAATACCTTTCTAAATAGCAAATGATGTGAATATCATTTTACTGTTTCCATTTGTCAAATATTGAACAGTGCAGTTTTCCTAAATATTAAATGCTGCACAGGTGCAGAAGGTGACTGATCAGCAAATATCCCAATAACAGTTTAAAGGTGTACAGGAATATTTACTATGTTTTGGAAAAGTTGGGTGACTTGTAGTATTTTGTAGTATATACGATTCTAAATAGTCATTTGCATTCATTTCAGTATGCCGTTGTTTTTCATGCTTTGTATATTGTCAACCATAGACTTGAAATAAACTAAATGTTCATGGAGGTTTGCGTCAGATTGTTTCCCCTGAAACTCTTGCATTCTGTGATGTATTAAGAAACATTAATAAAGTGAAGTTTTGAACTAAATTTGAGAAGTTTAAAACAATTTATCTTAAGAACATGGTGACAATGTGACTACTATTTAGAAAGACATACAAATCCTACCTTACTGATACTCAAGTGGCTCTCATAGGCGTTAAGTCTTAAAACGTAATTCTGAACACACTGCATTATAAAAGCTCAAAAGTTATGAGATAATGTGTAACATCTAGGAAACCTCCCGAAGTCAACAACTTCTGTAAAAAAAACTTCATCTGTAAAAGTATGACGGTAAAGACGGGATAAACGTAGCCAGAAACTAGAGGCATCGTTCACTTTGGCTTTTTGTCTTGGCGAGGCCGCCATGCACTCGTGTCGCTCAGTGGTACAATAGCCTCCGTTGAAACTGAAGCAAAAGGCCGTTTTGAAATAGATACTCATGAAATTATATCTAAGCGCTTACAGCAAGACATAAAGATGTCAGATAGAGGAGAAGTGGATTTAACTGGGGCTAAACAGAACACCGGCGTCTGGTTGGTAAAAGTGAGTGCCAACGGTGAACTGCTAGCTAGCTAATTTCTAATAATGTGGCTAATATGTGCTAGTTATGTTAGCTAGGCTAGCTAACCTAGTTAACCTACCTAAATAAATGGTTACTGTAACATAATTACTTATCTTTGGGTCTTGTTAATGTGATTAGTTTGTTCCTTATAAACGTTTCTTATATGACTTTGTATTTAACTATTCAAATTGTCGCGTCCTCCCTAGCTGCTAACGCTAGCTAGCTAACCTCGCTTTCTTGTTAGGTAGCTAGTATAGCTAACCTAGGTTGTCATTGCTCATGTCCTGTGAAATATGATAATGGTTACGTTACAGATATAGATTTCGTGTCTTATATGTCGAACAGGTACCGAAGTATTTGTCTCAACAATGGGCCAAGGCAATAGGAAGGGGAGAAGTTGGAAAACTTAGAATTGGCAAGTATGTGGAAGATTATGTAGCCAGCTAACCTCTCAGAGATGTAAATAAATAATGGGCTCGGTTTCACAAAAGGGGTTTCAGTCACGTTGCCTATGTTTTTACTTTTTTAAGGAATCAAGGCAAGGCTGAGGTAAGTACACATGAGTTCTGTTTTAAGTAACTTAGCAAACCTCTTTGGTTGCACTGGCCAAAACTGAGCCCAGCATTTACTGTAGGCCTGCAAGAATACTCGTGCCTGACAGAAAAAAAAAATTACAAATATCAAAAAGACTGGCACCATGTATCTATCTTGTGACAGATTGCTGTGGAAGGGAGGGTTTGTATTGTGTGCATTTGCTTGATGCTTTTGAACAGGTGTCCTTCACACTGAATGAGGAGCTGACCACCATAGACAGTATAGGGGTGAAGTCTTCTATGGTGCGTGCACCTCGGGAACATCCGTTCACCATGCAGAGTGTGGGGGGGCAGACATTGGCTGTCTTTACTGAGACGCCTTCAGGTGAGGGCTCACTGTCATATCTAACAATGGCTGCTGTTGACTGTGGTGTTAAGGGCCAGTTTCTTAGACCTTGATCCAGCAAAAATAAGTGAGCATCATATAAGCTGCTACATTCAGCTTGTTGTGTTTCCCTCTCCAACATCCTTGTGGGCATTTGGATATAAATGGTATGTTTGTAATTCTCATAAACCCTAGTAGTAAAGTACAGGAGAAATAAGTTCTTTTCATGTTTACTTTCACTGAGTTTTGTCCCTCTTCATGCATCAGGGCTGGGTTTCCAAAAAGCAGCATAACACAAAGATCACTGTTAAATGACAGAGCAAGTATCACCGTAACGCACACACTATCTCTCTCATTTAAGACCATCTTAACACTACGATGCTTTTGTGAAACAGGGCCCAGATTGAAAATTATTAACTAATTAATAGTATGAGTAAGAACACTGTAAGTAATTAGTAATAAACATAATTAATAGATTTATGTTACAGTAAAAGGCATGGGTGCTCAACAACTGAACAAGTTCATAGGACAAGTTCACATTTGTTATTATTCTAAATGTTGGTGCATAAAACGTGCCCTTTTGAAATGTTTTGAAAGTAACAAACATACCATTTATTACTGGACAACAGGCTTGAAACATGGTGACATCAGCAGTATTTTGCCAGAAAATAAATGTAACACTGTCCTCAGTTTAAGAGCAACAGACTTAAAAGGGCCATTCAGGTCCATTCTTAGTCTTAAGAAAAGACTTGATCCTGGTCCGAGAAAGATGCCACAAGATACGGAGATAACATTCACAATATTGAGGAATTTGATTACATGTATCCTTTTCAAACCTGATCTTTGCTTCTGGATCACTGTAGTGGTAAGTTCTGTGTGTATGCGTATCGGGAGGATTTGCCAACATCCTGCCATCTTCCATTCTTCCTCTCTTACTAGTGCCCCCTCCCCACTGCTTTATTCACCTTGATTCTTTCTTCCTCTGCTCCCCCTTCTTGACTTTTATGTGGTGCTCTATCTGTTCAGTGCGCTGTGCTGTGCTGTCATGGTGCAACAATCTCGTTGAGTTCTGTTGAGCTTCTGCTGTTGCCCGTGTGCAACTCACTCTCCCTCTCAGCTCTTCAGTCGTTTGGTGTGCCGTGCCGCGAGTGAGTGAGCGGAGGTGATGGTTCCTTGACAGGACACGGTCTTCTGGTTTCCACAAATCAAATCGAGCAGTCTCTTGTCTTCTCTTGATTGGCGTGTTTGGTGCTACACTTTGGATGCGCGTGAAGTGTGCATGAGAAGACATAAAGAGCTCGCTGACTTTTCTTCCTGGATAAGCTCGCCTTTGCTTTAGCACTCAGATTGTTTGATGTTCCTCGGTGCGGGAGACACTATTGGTTAATCTCAATCCAGAGTTTTTTTTGTTTGTTTGTTTTTGTGCTCACGTCACTCTTCACATTCCCTAAGGGAAATGCAGGCAATACACAATATTTGCGAGGGTCAGGCCCCATTTTATGGGGCAGGGGAGAGTGGGAGGTGAGATTGCCCTTAATGTGACTCCACCATTGACTTCATTCTAACTAGCTAACTCTATCCCATAAATCTTTGCAAATGCTTCTTAGGAGTTACAAGACTGTGCTCATAATTTCTGCCATCTGTTCCCTGGAGTCCTCCCAAGTGTTACGGATGGAGTGTAAATGAAACTGAACATGGTGTCTTCTGCTTGGAGTGAGTGGAGCAAGCAGGCATCAGAATTTAAGATTGGCCCATTATTAACGTCCGAGAGGCTGGATGGAGGGAAAGAATGCGAGTAAGCAGCCAGATTGCTTAGTTGGCTCAGTGCAGCGTCTGTGTGCGTGTGTTTGTGCTCAAGAAAGAGGCTTGGCTCATGGCAAATTTTTTGTGTGGTTAGACAGAGACACTACTATCGGTGTGTGTGCGTGCGCGCATGTGTGTGAGAGAGTGCGAGTTCCATTGGTTCTCATGTTGCCATCCCTCTCATAGGCCAGTCAGACGCTGACGGCAGCAGCTCAGGTACTGGTACAGGCCCAGGTGAGTGCTCACCGCCGCCACCTATCTACTGTTAGGAGAATTGCTGGGTCCAGGGATGACAGTACATAAAGTCTTAATAAACACGATTAAAAAGGCGTTAAGCCTTATGGACACGGGGAGCTGCCGAAAACAAGTGAACTTGTCATGCTAGTTCTTAAGCGATGATGTATCAGTCGTGGCAGTTTGATATGAATATGAAATGGCCCAGCAGCCGGCCTGCAGTACGTCTTCCTGCTGCGTAACTGTAGGCAGCAGCTGGCGCTTTGGAAGTGGAGTAGCCGAACACTTCTGTAACCAAAGTGAATTTCCACCCTGAGAGCTCACCCTCACAGGCTGGAATGAAGGCGGTGGAGGATTCTGGGCCAGGACAGGGGCTCATGTTGGTCTGGTGCACTGTGCGCTGCCAGGAGGCCGGGACTCTGTGCAGCGCTGTTGACTACTGCCATGTCTGTCTTCTCCCAAAGACAAGATAGCGCTAGAGGGGGTGGTGGTGCAGCGGGCCGAGTGCAGACCAGCCGCCAATGAAAACTACATGAGGCTTAAGAGGTGAGGACGTACACACGCGTACATATGTACAGACAAGTACGCGCAATCGGCCATTGTTAAAGTTAAAATGTTTTCAAAAGGGGCTCATGTATACTAATATATTAGATTACTCACCTGGAATCTTGTTTACACACAGACACACACACACAAGCATTTGGTCGCTGGTAGTTATGTGAGGGTCAAAAGATTAGGGCTCATATAACTAGATACACACACAGATACACCCACGCAGACGTATGTATTTGAGGATTAAAAGGGTATGTGTCCGCATGAGGGCACGTGTGAGGACAAGCGACTAAACAGGAAGGCGTGCTGATGTGCCTTCCTGACCCAGCAGTCGGGCTGCCCGTGAAGTGTTTTAAGTGTCGTCCTTCGCCCTCTTGCAGGCTACAGATCGAGGAGTCCTCGAAACCCCACAGGTTCTCCCAGCAACTGGAGAAAGCAGTCACCACCAACTACAAGCCTGTGGCCAACCATGCTAACAACGTGAGTCCGAAAAGATTTCAGCACAAAATCCCAAGTCCAAGTTACTACGTTCATTTGTAACAGGACACCAAGTTGTTAAGCCGTACAAAGCCTGTGGTCACTTTAGAAAGCCAATGCAAACTTGCAGAGCTTTTTCCATGTTTTTTTTTTCTTCCTTTTTCAATATTTCATATGATGCTGTTTAAGCAGACCCCAAGTCTATTTCTGATCCTACACCCTGACTATACTTCGAGTTGTAGTACAGCTAGTGATGGCACAGTGTTACTTTTATGAACGCACACAGTGGTGTTAACAGCCGTAGAAACACGGTAGTGACTTCTATCCTGCCTCTGACAGTCCAGGAAGAAAAGGTGCTCTTGTGCCTGAAATAGTTAATACTCTAGTGTGTGCCGGCTTGGTGGGCCTTGGGAGCTGGAGGCTCCAGTCAGAGAGCAGGGCTCAGAGACATAGTTAGCCAGCTGTAGGTTTATTGATCTATTTAGCACTTAACTACAGGTCGTCAAAGGACAATCAACTCACAACATCAGATTGACGTATATGAATAGAGGATGGCTATGTAAACCCACAGGGCATGGCAACATATTTGTCCACCTGATGCTGTAGGTGACTCGTGCTGGACATGCGCAACGTACTGCCCAATGAAAACCACGGCATCACAGTAGAAACAACTCAAAACGTAATACAATAGTAACAGTAATGTAAAAGAGGCGCTATATACTTTCTTACAGTGCCTTTCGAGGCTGAGTTCTCAGAAATGCAGCCCTTGCTAGTAGCTGGAAGTTTCCCTTGTTGTCGCATCAACAGCAGCGGGGGATCTGTTCCCCCGGGGCCGCTCTGAACGGTTGCTTTTATTGACGTTTAGTGCCAGATTATCTTCTCTCATTTTGGTATGCAGTTTCAGCTTTGTTAACTGACCCAGCAAATGTCATAAGTGAGCTTTGCCAGGCAGATTTGTGAGAGCTGTGAGTGTAGTCTTGGCTTGAGATGGTGTTGCAGGACTCTGATTTGTACAAATTTTTCAAGGTCGAGTCCCATCAGTGCTGGGCAAAGCAGACTCTCCACATAAGTCTGAATCCAGACAGAATCCCTCACAATGATACTAGTGTTTTTAGGAACTGCTTACCTTGGTCAAAGACACACACCCCAACTTGTTTCCTCCCAGGTGGATTATGAGAAAAGGAAGAAAGAAGAGGGTAAGAGGGCGCGAGCGGACAAACAGCAGGTGCTGGACATGCTTTTCTCTGCCTTCGAGAAGCACCAGTACTACAACATCAAAGACCTGGTGGACATCACCAAACAGCCCGTGGTAAGCCAGAGGAAGCCGCACACTTCTCTCCTTATCCAATCCGTGATCAGCTTGTCCCTGGTAAAGTTACTCTGGTCTCAATTCAAGAGACTGGGTTTCAAGGAATAAGATGGTGTTAGGGTTGTTTTCACATATGCAGTTCAGAAATAAAATGGAAAAAAAATGGCTAAGATTCAGATTCAGGTTAAGGTGTGAATTGGCCGAACCAGATCGACACCTTTTTATAGCTGTTAACGTTTGGGCCGGATGTGCGGACGCATTTAGTCCCACAAACTAAATAGGTTGTCAATGGTGGACACTCTCAACCAGCTAAACGCCACTAAGATCACGTGCCAATTCCTCCAGGCGCAACTGCTGAGCTAGGTCAGGCCTTTCTGAACCCAGCCATGATGGGGCTGTTTTGATCAGCTGTCTACAGGTGAGTGTCCATGGAGGTCTGTATCTCACCTTTATCTGTGCAGATCTATCTGAAGGAGATCCTGCGAGACATTGGCATTTACAACGTGAAGGGCACACACAAGAACACATGGGAGCTGAGGCCTGAGTACCGGCATTACCAGGCCGAGGAGAAGAGCGACTGAGCCACTTCATTCTTGTAGCTCCAGTGCTGATCCAGGCATAGGTTGTTCAGCTTTGTTTTAAAACCATTACCATTATAAGGATAGGGATGTCTAAACCTAGTACAGTGCAGTCCCACTTGAACAGGCCCTGGTTAGTAGAAAAAATCAGTTCCCTGCTGAATAACTCCAGCAATCTGAGGGTGGTTCTGTTCTTTGGAGACCGTGGTGCTTTAGTGGAGGTTCGAGAGTCTTTCATTGGGCTTGCTAAGGGAAATTGAAGTATAGTTGAGGCCTTGAGTTATTTTTGAACTGATTAGAGAGAATAAAGCACATTTCACAGCTGGCGAGCAGCTACTGAATCCTAGACACACCTCATTTAACATTTTTCTTAAATTTACCATTGATTTTAATTTAGTGAATGTTCAAATGTTTTGTAAAAAAATAAAATTACATCAATAAAACTTTGATCTGTGTGAAACATTGCTTCTAATTACATATACGTCAGTAATTCCATCAAACAACCATTTTTCAGAGTGTAGGTAAGTCATCAAGAGGATGGGATGTTAATAGGTGCTTTATTCTATACACTGTTTATACCCATTTTACCCTATACAGCAGTAATTTTCTCCTTCAGGGGTACTGAAGGCTGGATCCCAAATACAGCCCAGGATTTTGTAATCCCTTGCTAAGTGAATCATGTAACTGGTTGGCCACTTCAATGTCACACCTGAAGCCTAAAGGGAGGGTGGAAGATCTATAGGACCTTGACTGGGATTTGAGTATCTGCTCTAGTCAGTTTGTTGTAAACATTGTGCTTAAATCTGACCGAAGCAACTAGTTGTAATGCTTATTTTGTAAACAAAGCAACAAGACCTGGAGATAGTATGTCTTTTGTTCAGGTGTCAGTTTTACTCGTTTATTTGAATGAAAATACAGCATATAAATGTCTCTGAACAGGAAGGTCCACAAGGTCCATCAAAAATGTCCAATACACTGAAGTACCAACTTAAGATCTGTATTGCAAAATAATATAGCAGCAAAAATTTCTAGCAGCATATAAACTTGTTAGGGGCAATTCTGCTATGCTCATTTTAGTCTAAAAACTAACGTTTTAAAGCAAATTATCAAACACAAAGGGTTTTTAAAAATGTAATTTTAGTAAATACCCACCTCTGCAATGAAATCTTGATCTGACTTTCTGTACAAGCCATAAGCTTCGACAACAAAGCCACTGCCAAATTTCCTACCAAATATTTATAGTTCCAAGTCAACAAGTGGGCAAAATGTTAATGGGTCCAAGTTACCACATGAGCCATTTAGCCAGCAGCTTGACTTTATTTATAATTTTCACAAATAGTGCCAAGAAATCCTATACAATCCTGTGATTCGAGAAGGGTTATGGGGGAGAATAACTGTACAATTTATCAGAGCTGACATGCACACAGCAACCCAATATCCAGCCAGTCAACTTTGCCACTGTGACCATTTTTTAAATAAAAAAGGGCAGGGGGGAAAAAAACCAAAAACACTCGAAGTGAGCTGTGTCTGTTGAACACAATCTCGAGTTCAGCTCACCAAAATACTGTCCTTCCTCCACCAAGTTGATTTGGGAAGGGACCTTGACTCTTCTGGATGGATAAACACTTGAAGAAATCAAAGCAGTAGCCTCTGATGGGAAGGTAGTTAAAAAAAACGAGCTTCTGGTTCTGCATCTGATGGAGTCGGAGGGAATGAGTGATCCGATCCCTAAGGCCTCAGGGCCATCGGGTAGACGGCTGCCGTTAGGGGGAGGCACTCGGACACGCGGGGGAAGGTTACTGCAGAGACAAAAAGCATTTCCCCAAGAGCGGTCACTTCATGCAAGCTGCTGTCACATTCATGGTAAGCTATCCCACCCCCACCAAACATAACTGTGCTCAGCTGGCCAGCAGATAGGCCAATATGTACGCCCTGTTCTCCTCGCATCAGTCTGCGGAGCTCTCTGTTCAGACAGTAGGGGAGCACGAGGGCACCTGCTGCTGCATCACGCTGCAAGTCTAGAGGCCACTGAGAGCAGCCTTAGCAGCCCCCAACCGATCCAATTTCCCATCTCACTATCTTAATGGAAAAGCCCCAGCTTTAACATCAACCACCCTGGCAGTTCACTCTAAACACTGCCACCTAATCACCATTTTACAAACACAGCTTTTCACGAGCTTCAAATCGGTCCTCTCATCCTTGAACACAATAAGGACTACACAAAACTTACGCATTTCTCGATCTCAAGACCATCCTTGAAGAAGAGCATGAAGGGTGTTATTCCATCCTCGCGGAAGTCCAGCAGGCCGACTGAGCCTTCTGGGTTCATGGACTCGCCTACAAAAAACTACAGAAAGGGCAGTTCGGTTGAGCATGAAAACTAAACAACTAATGCATCTTAAATAAAGGTCAATTTAGCAACAATGCCAGCGTGTTCGTCCTTTCTCTGCTACACGGTTTGGCACCTGAATAGCTTGACAACTACTCAGTACAATTAGGTGAGTATATAAAAATACCAACTATACTGAGCATGGTGTGCATGTCCAGGACAGACATCCCTGGTGATGAGCCCTCCATGTGTGTACATGACTTAGCAAATGACTGAGGTAGAAGAGGGTATACCTGATAATTCTTGATGTTGCCTAGGATTTTCTTGACCTCAGCTGGAGCATTAGCCACAAACTGGTCTACCCGGTCAGGAGCTATTTCCTGCAGTTTGGCCTTCACCCTGTCACACAATTACAATGAATGCATATTCATCACACACTAATTAGTATTTGTATTAATCAGCACTATATCACAACTGCACAACACTAGAAAGCAAAGTAGATGCTTGTTGTCTCCAATTCAATCTCACAAGCCACAGGCAAGACAAGAAGAAAGCGCAGAGACCTTTTCATGTAGCATCAATATCTCAAACCCAGGCAACCACAAGTAAAGGCACTGGGCTGTCAAAGGATGCACCAACGGAGCATAGTAGGATTAATCGCAGTTCAAGATTTCTGGAGACTGGTCATCATGAACACAACACAACATTTCATTACAGGGAAGCCACAAGTACAATTTTTCTTAGCATCCATGACATTTAAATACCTGACAAATAAGGTCATACACCTTGAATGAGCACTCATGTATTGGAATGTAACAATGTTTTACTCAGTGTCACACAGGAGTCAGTTAGACTTCAGATAAGACATATAGAACTAAGGCAAAGTTGTGTGTTTAATATCTGTGATCGTTCACAAGGTTCAACTTTTAAAGATTCAAGTTTCATATTTTCAATTGATCAAAAACTGGGATACTGACCAGAAGAAAAGACACCTCTGAGAGGAACTCGACTACCCACCCCAAATTATTTCCCTTCAATATCCAAGCTTCTATAAAATTACAAAGACTACACTACCACTGAACTGGGGCCTCCTTAACTGAACCACCTAGATGTGTAATGTTTTCTTGTGAGGGGGAGGGGGTTTGAAATTTCAACAGCTGTTGAGACCTTGGGGGTAAGAACCTCAGGACACTCACGCCTTCACATAGTCCTTGACATAAACTGTGTAGGACTTCTTGTCGTAGCTGGTTTCCTGCAGTTTGTGGTTCAAGACGATATCAATGCCGGTGGTAGTCGTGGACTCGCAAAGGTCGTCCGGGACCTCAGTGGACGCATTGCCGCCAATAAGCGATTCGTCAATTTCCCCCTCACACCTGCTGATCATCTGCAGACACAAACAAGAAGAGCCACTGAACCAAACTATTAATCAAAAAAGGTATGTTTTATAATAAGTCGGGCGTGGTGTGCTTCATGAGACATATATGGGGGGAAGAAAAAAAAAAACAGCTCTCAAAGCTTCATGTGAGAAAACAGGATCTTTTAGAAACACCAACTTTGTATTTATAACCTCTAAAAATTTTGAAACCAACAGCAGTGCTGTAGTTTCATAAAATGTTAATGCACGTGAACATAAAAACAGACATTAACAGCTTAAATGTTGTATGTAGTAATACATCACTTCCCACTGCAATAATCAATTTAGCTGTAAGTAGACAGATAACTGAAGTTAGATAGTCAATACTAGATATCAAAGTATGTCATTATGCTCCCAAAATAGTTATTCAATCAGTAATTTGAGGATATACATAATTATTATAATGTCCGAGTGCCAATATGTAGTACTATGCTTACTGATAACCAAATGTGAACCATATTTAACTTTAAATGCACACAAAATATACACCATAATCTTAAAAAACAGGGTGTGTTTCGGGAGGGGATGGTGAAAGCAGCAAACTACTGTACTATTGCGCAACACTCCGAAAACTTTAAATCGACGTGTAAAATTAGTGTAATCAGAAAGGAGCAAAGCGTTATAAGGTAGAAAAGGGAGACGCTCCACGAAAACCGCAGAAAATGTCGCTAGAACTGGAACCAAAAACCAATAGGTTACCTTTCCCTCGACTTCAATCATCATGCCGTTCGCCGACTCCTTGATTTTGTAGATGTCCGAAAACATTTCATCCCCTGCCAAGCACGAAATGAGTTAGTTCAAATAGTATATACGAAAAACATGCAACATGCCTAAATCAGAGATCAGCTGTTAAACATCTAAGGCCTTAAAAACTAGCTACGATAGGTTCATTAACACAGCTAGCTACCCAACTACGAGGGTTAGCGACACGTAAACACTGAACTAGAGCTGAATAAACATCTTGTAACAAAGAAACATATAGACCCGAGTACAGGTATTGGGAACTTAGCCTGCTTGCTAAACAGCAACTTTCGTGCAATCAAATGGCCGGTGGAAGCCTCGGCTAGCTAGGTCGGCTAACCGAGCTAAGCTAGGTAACCTAAGTAACTAACATGCCGGCATTTTAGCACGACAGTTCAGGTTCGAGTTCGTCAATCTCACAGTTCGCGGATCTAACTGCCTTAACAATTACTACGCGCAACGCAGCATACTATAAACACTACACATTAGACGCTATACATTACTACCGTAGTGTCATTGTCAGAAAATGGAAGAAACAACTGCTCCGAAGTAGCCAACTTAGCGGATAACGGCGCTCGTCAGTTGCTGGAGCGCGACGGTAGGCCTCGGGTTATGTTAGCCGGAAAAAGAACACCACCGATAAAGCCACACTTACCCAGCCTGAAAAATATCCACGGGATAAAATTCCCTGAGTGCGTTAGACTCGTTTAGGCTACACCCTTACCGCTGATGGCGTCCTTGTAGATGATCATTTTGCCGGATGGTGATCGTGGGATTTTATGGGAGGCGCGAGCTCGACCTGCTGCCTGGGCGACGGACTCCGCTGAAAAGGCCGCGCGACGGATTTCTCCTCCGGATAGCGCCCGAGCGGATGACGTCAGCTTACTCGGCGCCGTGGGGAACGTGCGCCCTCTAGCGGGCGAAACGCGCCATTCGCGCGTTCAAAAGACGAGGCGCGCTTCGTTCAGGCGTCAGAGGATATGCGTATAGTGCTGATACGCAAGGATACGCAGAAAGGCATGCATAACGTTACAGCACTGCGTCTCAATTTTAATGACTCACTCCAAGACACATTGTTAAGTGTGCCTTATTTTGTTGCGTAACGTGGAAATTACTTTTGAGTGCTTAATTAAAGTGTGTAAGATTCCATTAGATGTCGCCATGCGTCCATTGTATTTAGGTAGTGGGTAAAAGAGACACACTTTTCGGCACAAAGAGTAGATTTGTTACAATTGGGTGCCGCAGCTTTGCCTGCTTCCAGTGGGAAGGACCTTATTCCCTGGTCTTGCTCGATCGAAAGACACAGTGACTTTTTAGCTATGTGGTGCCTACGGTGACAGTCTTTATTGTGGATCCCCGAGGATGCTGAGCAGGGCACTGAAAGGTGAGCTTTAGTCATACCTAATATAAAACATCGCATTTAGGTAGACTGTTGGGAACTTCATTAAATGCACTTCTGCAGTGCTCAAGAAGTTACTGTCAGCTTTTCTTAGCTTCCTCAGTTACTACTGATCATTTTTTAAAATTTTAATTATTATTATTATTATTATTATTATTATTATTATTATTATTATTATTAATGCACATTGAATGTGTGTAGCTGTGCAGACCGCAGTGGAAGTGTAATCCTGAATGGTCACTGCCAGTTGTAAAGCTGTGCTAAATTTAAAGTACTCTCTGTGTTTTTGTGCCCTGTACCATGCTGTAGTTTGGGAGGTTTTTCTTACTGAAGTTTTCTGAAGGGTTTTTTATTTTTTTTATTTTTTTTTCCATCCTATTCCAGTAAGGAAAGCCGCGATCAGAAGGTCTCACCCTTATCAATGACAACAGAGTAGGCTTGTGCGCTTGTTCTAGTAACATTAAAACAAATACACGCCTGGAATTTTTAAACATACCATGATGTGTTAGCTTGTTGTCTAGCTTTTTTGAGGTTGGCGGTTTGTCCACGGCTGTGGCGAAGATAACTGAAGCCAACTATTTAACAGGCACGGGGGCGATAAATTCAGGCAGTTAAAATGCCCTCAACCAGACCTTCCAAAGTCTTTATTTGAGGCTTGCTTGGGGCATGTGGCTGCGTGGCGTTACCATAGTGCTCCGTCAGGATTTGCCTCTGGGAGCCACACTATGAGTTGATTTCCTGGCAGCGAGGATACTTGAGGTTAAAAGGGAAGTGTTTTTAGTCGCTACTGTTACACAGAGCAGGACTCACTTTTTACACCAGAGTCAAATTAATTTTGTTCACTAATTCTGAATACACACGATCATGGTTTATTATAGTTACCTTTGTTTGCTGGCTTGTTTATAACCCCCCCCCCCCCCCCCCCCCCGCACACTTTACCTTGATAGCTTTGCTCTGCGACCTTTTAAAATATTCCCCTTTCCCCGAATCTGTGTTATATTAAGCTTTACGGTCAAACAGTCTGCTTCTGTGCTGCTAGTGCAGTTGTAGTCTAGACATCAAAGAAAGGAACCTAGACAGTTTCCAGTTAAAAGAAGGAGGGAAAGGTAGCAGACCATGGCAGGGTCAGGTGGGCTGGCATGCTTGGCAAACCTGCCTCCACTGCACAGAACGGGAATATTTAGCCAGTGGAATGTCCATAAGCTTAGCATGCACAGAGAAAAACACTGTGACTAGTATCATTTTAGAAACACAATTGGCAGCTCTACTTTGCAACCTTGATGAGTATCTTGTATTCATACTATAGAAAGGCCAGTATAATATAATAGATAAAGTACCTCTACATCCACATGCTTTTTTTTTTTTTTTTTTTTTTAAAGAGCATCAGGTTCTCATCTATGTGGGTTTCCTTATTACACACAATATAAAGCAATTAAATCTATTAGGCATCGTAGTATTATGATCCTCTTAAATCTTTGATCGAGTCTTCAAAGTATTTGAAGTATCTGTTTCTCCCTATCAGTTAAGCCTAGAAGCCGATGTTATTTTCTCTTTAATGAGAGAAAGAGGCATTTAAGCATGTCAATTTGTGCACTAACACTGTCTTAATGAGTGTAAAAAAGCTTACATTCTTGAATATTAAAACCCTCCTTTAAATGTCTTGGATGCATTGTGCCTTAGGGTATTGTATTTGCATGACAGGTGACTACAAACTCATCACTTTAATGTGAATATTTACCGCAAGCACACAAATTAAATGGGCTCCACATTTAAACAAAACTGGCTTTTTTTACCATTTGTTTTTTTGTTTGTTTTGTGTATTGATTTCCCACAGATTGCTGCCTGTGCGTGAGCGACGGCTGTTGACGTGTGTGGGGGAAGCCGCTGCGTGATAACCGTAACAGAAGACAACGTCCTCGAGCTGTGCTGCAGGTCTGTGTCTGCCTCTTACCTAACCCTTGAAGACGGCGATGGCTTACTGGCTTCTCTCTGTCCTCATACTCATCACGTTGTCTAGGCATACAAATAGAGACGCATCTTTCCTGCCCTTTGATCAACTCATTGTTTGACTTAATTACAAAATACAAAAATATGTACTAAACGCAAAAATATGCATATACATGCCTCTGCTTGTCTGATGTAAGAAAATTAATGGGTGTGTCTCAGTCAGTGGTGTGCATCACTTAAAAACAAACAGATGGCTGTTGAAGCTCCTGGTCTGTTAACGTTCTTGCAGACTAAGATGTGCCAGTGTGCCTCTGTATGCCTGTGGATGGCTCTGATTCTGGCCCCTTCCCTGAAAGGTAATGCCTGCAGTCTTGGACAGCTCACTGCACATTAAACACACTTTGGATTTGAAGTCAGGCTTAGAAAGGCATAATAGTTAAATTCACAGTTTGCTCTTCATTATCGTCACCTGATTGGCTGATGCCTTTTGATTGACGCACCCTAGCTAAGGTCACCGCCCCCTCCCAGCTGCAGGCTACACTGGGGCTCCCCTTCATGCTGGCCTGTAATGTCACCGTAGAAGACGGGGACATCCTGAAACAGGTCCGTTGGCTGGACACCCACGACACGCCCATCCTCCATTATCAGCCCGGGAGGGCTGGCAGCATCACCAAGCAAGCTAGGGTGGACCTTCTGGACCAGCAAGTGCACACCAGTGCCATCAGCATCCAGCACGCCAATGCCGGGGATGAGGGCTGCTACACCTGTGTGTTCGATGTGTATCCGTCTGGGCAACAGCAAGCGAAGACCTGCCTCATTTTGATGGGTAAGGAGACGAGAGTCTTGAGGTTCTCTATCAAATAGGTTGATGTCAGATAGATTAACAATTTTGACCTATGATTTCTGAAGTAGAATACAAAGTGTTTGTCTATTTTAAGCAATATTTGCAGTAACAGCTGGTGAATTGAAAATCTCAGATAAAAGTTTTTATTGTGCGATGGCAAAGGACATCCAGTACAGGACGAGGACAAGGTTTAATGTCCATTATTCAGGATCTGTTGATGAGATCACCTTCCTGTCCTGTCTTCTTTTACATTCTGTTTAATCCCCAGAAAGGTGCTATGGAACTTGCTACCAACTAAATCTTACACTAGTTTGAAAAATGAAATACCAGTATACTTTATATCATGTGAAAATGTAAGTGCCCAAAGAGGATACGTGAGCTCTGATAACACTTGTGTGTACGACCCGATCTAGACTCTGGACCGTAACGGGGAAAGGCGAGACGGAGGAAAAGGTATTTTGTAGAAAATAACAAACATAAAATCCTGAAATGAAAATGCAGCATATAGCTTACCTTACAGAAATAAACAATAAACTGGCCTAACTCTCTGGATCAAAACAGAAGACAAAAAGGAAGCTCAAAATAAACGGCATCACCTCCCTACTTCCCAAACTACAACAAACATATAACGACAGGATAGTTAAACGAGCACTAGATACTACGTCCACAATTCTTTACAACAGCAGCCGAGTCCAATACGTAAGCGACGATCGTGAATGGTGTGACAAAGCTGAAATCAGTCACAAATTAGCGAAGTTGGCAGAAGCAGGAAGCAATCCCGTCTCCTCGTCTTCTCACTCGGCTGGGAAGTATTTACTGGAGTGAGGTGGGACAACCAGTAGGAGAAAAGCGCACCGCTGTTGCAGAGGACCGACAGCAACTGGTGCGGTGCACGGATGGAGACAACCTTCAGCACAGGGGAGGACACACAAAGAGAAAATGACCCACCTGCGGTCCTCACAGCCCCACCCATAATGACAAACTAACCAGGAAAACAGAAATATCAAAGCCTTCATGAAAACCTCACCGACTGCCTTTTTTGTCTGTTTCTGTACCAGTCGTGTTGAACTTGCAGACAGGTCATGGCCATTTTGATCCGGATGACCACGCATGTTCCTCATGTTCCTCTCAGCAAAGGTGGAGTCAGCGGGCAACCGGACGGCGGTGCGGGGGAAGGCAGTGACGTTCTCGTGCACCTACGCCCACGCTGACCAGGTCCTGCAGGTCCTGTGGAGGAAAACGGAGGAGCAGGGCGACACAGCCCTGGTGGCCTCCTACACCAAATGGGACAATCTGTTGGTGGAACCACCCATCCAGGGACGGGGGGAACTGCAGCCGTCCCTCAAGCA
Source organism: Electrophorus electricus (assembly GCF_041902795.1). Taxonomy (NCBI): domain Eukaryota; kingdom Metazoa; phylum Chordata; class Actinopteri; order Gymnotiformes; family Gymnotidae; genus Electrophorus; species Electrophorus electricus. The sequence goes on along the minus strand of NC_137514.1, from coordinate 7,537,734 downwards.
TAGCCAGCTGAGCATCCATCACGTCCAGACGGAGGACGAGGGCTGCTACACCTGCGAGTTCCACACATACCCGCTTGGGTCAAGGAGTGCGACAGCATGCCTGGCTGTCTATGGTAGGTCCCAGGGACTGTGATGATGAGGATGTGGATGTTGGTGATAACGGAGTATTGGAGCCGGTATCAAATTTCGAAGCACATGATTTGAAGGTGAACTTTTCTAAAGCAGTTTGCACAGCTCACACCTACAGTATGTCCTAAATAATACTGATGTGAGCTTGTATATGTAGCCATTAGTAATAATTCATAAAATCGTAAATAAATTCTCGCGATATTGCTGTAGTGCCATTGACTCCAACCTGAGGCAGTCTTTGCTTATTTTGGACTCCACAGTTTGACTGAATTTGGTGTCTTTCCAGTCGTGGAAGTTTAATGCCATTTTTTTAAATGCCCTCTTGAGCTTAATAATGGGAGTGTTTTTCACAGAGTGTTTCCCAGGGAACTACTTTACAAGTGTGTGTGTGTGTGTGTGTGTGTGTGTGTGTGTGTGTGTGTGTGTGTGTGTGTGTGTGTGTGTGTGCGTGTGTGTGTGCTGCAGAGCTAATGTGTTTGAGTCACCATTTACACATAGCTGCACCACTCAGGAAAAGGAAGACCATATATCAACACACCATCAATTTAGGACAATAAAAAGTGGGTGAAGCATCAGGCTCAGCCGCCGGCCTGCCATCCTCCACTCTAACAATCCTCTCGTCAGGCGTGGATGCGAGTAGTGTTTCGGCCGAATAGCGCAGTGGCTGCTGCAGGCCCGACGTGCACTGGCCCGGTTCCCTGTTGGTGGCAATGAGCACATGCAGCGATGGAGAAGTTGCCAGAGCGAGGCGGGGAATAGCAATCGTGCCGCGGGACGTCAGGCCTGCCAAGCATCTCCGTGCTCTTTGTGCAGGAAATGGGGACAGAATCACAACGAGCTGTGATCACTCCCTTCATCTCTTTTGTTGACACAGCTCGCGCCAAGCGTGGGCTTGTTTTTCCCCTACCTGCGCGGAAGCGAGGGGAACACCCCCGTTATTGCACAACGGATTTCGGCACGGTCCCGAAAGCCTGCTGTTATCCCGAGCTCATGCGCATCACTGTGCTTGGCTGTGAATGTGAGGCCTTATTAGGGGTTTGCCTTGGACCAGAGCCTATTGCCATGACTGTGCTGCTGTTTTCCTGCACACAGAGGGCCACTGTGTTTCTCCACTCTTTGTCAGTGTTTGACAGCCTGCCTGTTGTCAGAGGAGGTTAATCGTGAACCCCAACAGAACCCCAACGCGACTGACTCTTGTGTTTTCACGGCCTGTGTTTTTTGCCTTCTTTTCGCGGCCGTGGACTGTGTCTGAAGTGTGCTTTACCGGGACCGGAGCACAAGCGTGCGCTCTGTTGTCTGGGCTAAGAGGAAGAGGATGACACTGCTCTTCATGATGAGGGAATCCCTCTAAATGCCACAAGTAGACAACCATAAGGCATCTGTGTATGGTAGATTATAGAAAAGGTTGTACTTGCAGGAAAGTTCTACTTCTTTTCAAAGCGCTAATGAAGTTAAAGTTCAGTGCTATTTACTTTATTAAAAGCCAAGGTGTTTTTACTTCGTGTCTTATCATATTCACAATATCTTTGATCTCTTGAAAGATGAGGGCTACAGCATCAGCATAACATTAATACCGATGGGCACTGAGATAGTAAAGTGGAGCAGGAGTCAAGATGAGGCTGAGCATGATGGACCTTCCAACGTTACAGTACTTTCACTGTGAGTTTCAGCCCTCGAAGCTGTGACCTTCCGTCAGGTCATATGTGCTGTTTTTACAGTCCTCCCAGAGCCTGAGGTGACCTCCACCCCGGTCAGACAAGGTGTGGTCCAGGCCAACTGCACCGCCGTGTCCCGCCCTCCCGCTAGGCTTCTCTGGAACGTGGAGGGGCACAACCGCACGCTGGGGCCATCGGAGATGTCGTCTGAGCAGCAGGGTGACGGCACCACGCTGGTGATCTCCTCCATCCTGCTACAGAGCAAACTTCTGGATGAGGAGGACGTGACCTGTACGGCGCTCCACCAGGGCCTGGAAACCACCGTTTCTGTTTCCTTGGGCAAGGGTGAGTATAGCGAACGTATAAAAAGGGCTTTTTCGGTGCTAGACAGAAGCAAACAAGGAAAGATATTTGTGTTAGTTGCTGATGGATGAAAAATTCTTTAATGGCATCGTGATGTTTTCTAGCCTTCTTTTTGTTTAGCCCTGTTGCTTTGACCGCTGTCACCTCTGGGCTCCTCTGTCTGTCATGTGTCACAGCTGGGAAGAGCCATGTTGCCCTCTTCTCACTTGCCTGCGTGCTGGTTTCTGTTCTGCTTATCTGCCTGTGGGTCTGCCTGAAGAGGTGCTGAGACAGGTAAGTTACCATGGCAATTTTTCTGCCAAATCTTTAACCCCCCCCCCCCCAAAAAAAAAATCCCTATGAGTGTCCTATCTTGGCGATGACCTCAAGATAAAGTCTAGATCCATTTACTCTTGAACGTGTGAGCTGTTTATTGCATGTTTTGTCTTTATACAGATGATATCCAATGTGGTGCCATAGGTGCTTTGTAATCAAGGCTTGACAATCAAATAAAAGGCAGTAATGATTCTAAAAAAGAGCTCTGCCCCAACTTGTCATGTGTCTGCAGTAATTACTGGAGACACAAGACATATGTGGGACAGGGCTCTTAAAAAAAAAACTAAAAATATTTTTTTTCATGATGTCACTGTGAAAATGACTTTCACTGCTGTCAGACACCTTCATAACACTTTGGCAACAATGTTGCAGCAGCTTTTAGCTTTGATCTTTTTAAAGGGCAATTTAGGGAGGTGCTATCAGCTGTTCTAACCAAAGTTTTAGTTTCCAGTCGTGGTACAACTAAAATGACACTTCATTATTGTTGCGTTTGAGGGTGATAAAAATGTCTGGCCTTTTCAGAATAATGAAAACCTCAGCCCTCCCAAGCATCATTTATTTTGCTCATTATTGCCACCTCCCACCCCCCCTGTGTTCTGACCCACCCCACCCCCCAAAATGCTTGTTTGGGGCTAGCTAGCTATTTCATTTTCTTGAATAAATTTGAGTTGGAATATAAAAAAAATTTTAACTTGATGAAATATGCAGTGATTGTCCTGTTTGACAAGAGTATTTAACTCTATTCCCCCATTGCAATCTTGACATAGTCATCTGATCTGCTAAGCCCTGGCCACACAAAGTAGTCTTCAATTAAAATTAATTTATATCATTTAACAGTTTAGATTTGGATTGGCAGTCACTGTCCAGGCATACATCATTTGATAAATATAAGAACATCAAATATAATTTGATATCAAACTATTAATTATTTATGTAGGCTATGTGAGAATGAAGAACTGAACTTATCCCTTGGCTTCTCCTAATTCCACTACTGATGTTCTAATGAAATGCGTTGCGTTTGCTCATTTATCTCCAAAACCAGGAAGGTTGGCTTTTTTTGTGCATAGTTAGTGTCTTTATGAAAGACTCTTCTGGACAAGCCTGGTAGGGGGCTTTGCTTATATAGGCGTTTGTCAAGGTAAATGTAAAATTCTCATGAACACGTGTACAGACACAGCTGGTCACGAGGGTCATCTATGGGTCCTATAAACTGACTTTGAGATAAATGCACAACAAATTTTATTTAATAATACAACAATATTCTTACATTCAGTCCAGTGACTATACTGGCCCTTCACTGTAGTCCTTCATTTAGTCAGATAAGAGAAAAAATTAAAATGTTTAAAGAAAACAAACAATTAAACAAGTCAGAATGTATTCTCAGACATTTATCAGGTAAGAATGCATTTTGCAAGGTACAAAGGAAATAGGGTAGCAAAGGTACTTTGAAGTCATGTTTTTGCAGGGTGCTATTCATCTGCAGCACCCCAGGAAATCTGAGGAGTTACCACTTCCTGTCTCTTACAAGACATCCTCCCATCCTCAGCTCAGGTCTTAAGTGACAGAATTTGAGCCATTGAAAAGTATGTGACTGTGCGCCGAGTCCTCGTGACTTGCTGTTATTTTGGGAGGTGAAGCCTAGGTTATTGCCTGTAGCCTGCTGCTTAGAGTCTGTAAAACAAAGCATTCATAACTTGATGTGTAGAGAACTAATCTTTACAATAGCCAGTGCAAGGCAGATCTAGTTTATTTACTGGTATGTCTAATTCAGAGAGAGAGTTTTACAAAGTAAATGTTTAAATCATAAAGACGTGTAAAGTATAAGGGAGAACAATGAAACGAAATTTAATAAAGAAAGGATTACAAAAACAACTTAAGAATTTAAAAAGAAATAAAAGTGGAATGATGTGCTTGGGCTGGGAGTTGAACTGAAGCTATAGCAAAAAGTGGCACAGATGAATAGCTCAGTGCCGAGGCTTAGTCATGCTAAATCTGGCTAACCAACTAAAGTCCCAGGACAGGGTGTGTCCTCTTCCTTATCTTCAGTAAAGCTGAAAGCCACATAATCGCTCTGGTTCAGTTTTCACATGCGTGTTGTTGTGTCTGTAGTGATGGAGTCTTGGGGCAGACAGGAAAAGGTGCAACTGGAATGATTAAAGGGACATCCTTTAGCTGGTTTTTCAAAACTCATATTTGCGTTCCTGTAAGAACCCGTGCTTGATGCGTATATGTGGCCTACTGTTACTGGTGCGTTCAGTTAGGGGTTTTTGAGAGTATGTGATTTGTACTCTGGGTAGAGTTAGACTGCTGAGCTGGAAGTTTTGCCTGTTACAATGTGATGAACAGTCTGCTTTATTTGGACAAAAAAAAATGGTTTATGGTTGATAAATAGGTATACTAGTACTAGTGAAACTACAGTGGGGAAAAAATGTGATTATCTGGTGCTTCTGTTAAGTCAAATTTAGCAATACAGTTCCAGTTATAATAGAATCATTTATTTCTTTATTTTTGGAACAATTGTTAAATGATTTATTGTTTTTTATGTGATCTGATCCACAAGTTATAATTTTATGTTAATGTCAAATTAATAGTGATGCGTTTGAAATTACAGATCTTAAAGCCACTTGGGTGTCCTTCCTTTCTGTGCATGCTCTTATTTTCTCTCTTTCCCTGTTTAGACTGACTAGAATGAACCATGATGGATGAACAGGCTGCTATGACTGGACACTAATATTCACGTGACATACATATACACATTCAAGTGTCTTATATACATGTATGTGTTCATATATATATATATATATATATATATATTATACAGTATATCTAACAGGACTAATAGATCCATGGAAAAATCCTGTCATGTAACTGTAATTTATGATATATGGTTGTAGAATCAGGAGTAAACATAAATGTGGGGAAAAAATGAGCTAAACACTGTCACTGGAAAGATGAAACACTCCTTCTTTCCTGTAATTGGCAACAAAGCCTTGTGTTTTTATCAAGCAAGAACTTCCTCTATGCTATAAAAAACTTTCTTATTTTGTTGATGGTGATTCATTAAATCCAAAATCATTCTTACCACAGGAAAACACAGTTTTGGCAGCGAGACACCTTTCTACCAATTAATACCCCCAGGTTTTTAAGTCCTGCGTGTGTTTCCTGCTCACGTACCCCCACTAGAGGGAAGCAGAATCATGCCGTGGAGGGGACTAACTCCTATTGATAGTCCCACAGACCGTCTGTGCCAACAGACTACATTTATTGGCAGAATATTTGTTTCATAGGAAGTGTATGTTTACCTTCAACTGACTTACCACTGAAAATAAATTACTTTGAAAAGTTAGTTTTAACACCATGACATTTTGATAACAACTCATTGTGTTAACACTGTGCATTGTGTCTTGTTTTATTGTTGGTGTAATCTGTTTATAAATAAAGTGTCCCCACTATGGACCTGATTTTTGTTTTTTTTTTTCTTTTCACAAACCATTTATTGTTTGTGTCTGTTCTTGCTGTGTGAACAGTTTGACACTTTAATGTGAGACTGATGAGGAAATCAAACCACCTTCAGCCAGTATTCTACATCCAACCCACATAAAGTGTTTATGGTATTCTGCAGTGAAATAGGTGCATTCACTATAGGTAGAATCACCTGCGACATCCTGTCACATGTTTTACTGAAATACACTATTATATTTTAATATTACGACTCGGCTATTGGCGAGAATAGGTCAGCATGCCTCTTATACAAATTGTTGTGTCAGCATAAGTTATGTATGTTTATGCATGAGTGTGTGCGTGTGCATGTACAAATTTATGTAACTTCAAGTCCTTTACCAGTATTGCATTTTTAAGTTTTAAGTATTACTAATAACAGCTAATACATTTGAGCTGAATGAACCCATTAATTTGTGTAGCTTTTGCATTTCTGCTTTTTGTCCCTAATGGTTTCCATTAAAGGTTTACCTCAAACCCACCTTTTGATTCCTTTTAGACCCTATATTGGGATTACCAGCTCTTGTTTGAAGATGACTGGCCGTAGTGTTGTAAATGATGTTTTTTGAGGAGATCCTACCTTTTTTATATTCTCTTTTGGGTTGGAACTTGGAATGTTTGGCTTCACATTATGAGGCTCCTTTATTGCAAAGTCCCTGACACCAAGTTGTTGATAAAATACAATGTACTTGAAAATCCAGAGGCAGAACCTTGTCTTGATGATGGAACCTCTTTTATTGTATGTTTTGGAAGTTGAGATTATGGAGATGAGGTTGTACAGTATCCGTTTTAAAAACATTAACACAAAATCTATATATTGCAGGGAACAGTAAGTAGGATATTTGGTTTTGAAGATGGATCCTTTTGGTCTCCCCCTTTAGCCATTAAGGGCTCTTATGCTGCTGTCTGAGCACATGAAACCTAAAGAAGAGTTGTTGCACTTATGAGCCATCATGAGACTCAAATCAGTCAGCAGCATCACACTAGTCACATCACCAGGGTTGTACAGAGATGAGAATAAAGAAAGCCCAGAAGCACATATGTAACGAAGGCTGAAGGCAGCGCATGTGAGAAAACGGTGTTTGTGAACAAGGACCTGTGAACCGCACAACACAAGGTATGTTAAGGAGGTGTTACGTCATAGAAAGCTCATGTGGCATCGGTGAAAATATTTCCAACATGAACCTCATAATCTGAATAGTCTCAATTTTACTAGCATTTTACTATGATACTTCACAAATCCATTCAGCTGGAGTATTTTTATACTGATGCTACTGCAATGGGAAAAGTCCTTGGTTTGGATCTTTGCCCTGGAGCAGGTTAGAAATAAAGCAAATACTCTAAGGGTATGTTTTCTTTCTTTCTTTTCAAATCACTTTTCTCCCTTTCACTGTTCTTTTGAATGGTAGTTAGAATAACTAATTGCTGTAACCATTACAGTTTAGCACTCCCTTTTATGGGAGGGGGTTTTTGACAGTGCATCACATACTTTGGTGATTTCCCAGCATAAACCCATGAGAAATCATCGATAACCTATTAACAACTCTTTATTCAGGGGATAGAACCACCCATGACCCTGAATGAAACCGTGTAGTGCGATAGGTCGAGACCCCCAGCCTCTTACCAGGGACAGGGGGCAACGTGACGAGGATGGCATGCAAGCTGTCAATCTTCTCAGCCTTGCATGCTCTGCACTCACACTCCTGAAAGCTGCAGATCATACATCCTCTACCACAGCCTCCTCCAAGCAACCTCAGCTGTCTGAGAGACACTGTACTTTATACAACATCCTCAGACTAATGAAGCAGCTTCATCATGAACAGGCATGTAGATGCAACTAGATGCAAAACTAGATGTGAAAGGATACGCTATAGAACAGAGGAACTGCTCACTTAAACTGAATGCAGTCCAGTTCTCTTATTTTGGTCTGTTGTGACATGCACTTTAATGGAATCAAATTAACTCTGCATTTTCTGACTTTTCTGACTTTTCTGGGTTGAGGGGAGTATGGTGATGGCGGTGATGCATGCGAAGAACTCACACTGTGCTCTCTTTTTCCACAAAAATGAAATGCCCATTCCACCATTCATAGTTTAAGTTGCGGGGTGTGCATCTGATAAAATTAATTTCTATTTGCCACATGCTTTAAATTGCACTGTAGTGTTTGTTTCACAACATTACAGATTGGTTTGCATTTTGGCTTTACTGGTCAGAAACGTAAAAGTGAGTATAAATTGCACAGACATTGTGAGATTTTGCAGGAGCCCATTTCAAGGGAATGTGTCACAGAGCACACACAGGAAAAATGAAGGAGTAATTTACTCATCGGCCTTTAATACAGGGTGAGGTCACATTCATCACACAATGTTACAGCTGTAAGTCACATGTCGTGGTTTGCTCCATGCATCACCCACTCCTCTTCCTTACACAGGAAGTGCGTCTGTGTGTCGTAGTACTTGTGGGTGCTCGGCTCTTTGTGCTCTGCAAGAGGCTGTCCCATTATGCACTTTTACGGCAGCCAGGCTTTGTGCAGAGAAATCGTGTCTGAACTTTAGCGTTACAGCACACTTTGCACATGTGCTTGGTCACCTCCAATCAGGGGCCATATTTGCCTCCTCAGCATTAACGTGCTGAAATAATGTCAAAGTAATGCCACAATAGGTTGAAGAATCTTGAAAGTTAATTCATAATAATAATGAGAAATGCAAAATATACGTAAAATATAGATGTTTTCACTAGATATAAGGTATAAAAATGACAAAATGGGGGATCAGATCTATGTTCACTGTTCTGTCTAAAGATAGCACTGGAGACCCACATATAGAACTCAACATATTATTATTTTACACAATATTATTATATCTACAGTGGAACCACATAAAGTTACATAAATACATAAGTTGAAACACATCCCAAATCATAATCAGGAAGGTCAGAGTGCTAAGTCCAAAGTCCAAACTGCTCCCAGACCACCTAGTCTTATTCATGTCCAAAAAAAAGACAATAAAAACAAAAAACAAAACAGAGCTGATGTCAGATCAGCCTAAATCATCCATGGGATTTTAGTTGATTTTAATGGCAGCGTACTCAGAGTTCTCCATCTCTGAATGCGAGACTTTGATTGGGCCGTGCAGCAAAGTCTTGTGATTCAGGGAGGCGTATATCAGCGGGCTGTCCTCTTCCTCCGCATTTACATTGTTCTGGTCATGCATTTGCCCTGGTGCCACCTGATTGGCTGGACGCCTTCCCGCCGAAGGGCGGTCTCTATGAGATGAAGCCCTGGCACGCGGAATATCATAGATGCAGGATGGACTGAGTTGGGGAGGCAGACTGTGGGTGTTGTCATGCCGATAACTAATGGTGTCATTTATGGGCTGAGGGATATATGATGCTTGGGTCGCTGTAGACTGTAAAGCAGAGAGACATATGGTGAGACTATGCCATTGAGGATGGATACTACATTGAATAGAGAGTCAATCTTCATTGTCAATGTTCCTGAAGGAAAAAGTTACACTTTACCTGATTCTCAGCTATTCTCTCTTTCTTTGACTTTTTGGGTCCTATTGACAGATAAGCATATAAATATAAACAAGCACAGGGGTATTTTTATTAGTCCAATACCCAGCCTTACTGAATGTCATGTAAGGTGTGTAGGGAAAAACAGCGCTACATACGTTGGCATCTGATGATGAGCACAGATCCAAGCATCAGTGTTGCCACCACCAGCAGAATCCCACCGCAGATGTATCCATATGGCCACAGCAATGACCAGTCTACAGAATCTCTTATGGACCCATCTGGAACAAACATATTTAACAATTCTGTGAGAGTTCTTAAGGGGCTATTTCACTGACTTTGCACAGAATTAGGAGAAGCAGATACTATACACATATGAGCATGGTAACTGCCTGGGCTAGCTTTTAGTCATTGTTAGCCATTTTACAATTTTGGGGACTTTCTTTTTAATAACTTGATAAAAGTTTTTATGACTGTAATTACAATAGTTCATAATAAACATATCTTCCTAATTCTAAGGTCATGAGTAAAAGTAAAAATGCAGGCACTTACTTGCTGTGCTTTGATTTCTTTGAACGTCACTGTCCATGTTACCTGTGGGTGTTACCCAGTCTGTTTGGACAGAATGAATTGAGTTTATATTTAAGCATAAACCCACACACACATACACACGTGTGTGCGTGTGTGTGTGTGTGTGCGCGTGTGTGCGTGCGTGTGTGCATGTTAAAGCTTTTTACCTGTCACAGTAACATTGATATTATGGCTTATAGTGGATACACGTCCGTCTACTTTACACCTGTATAGACCACTGTCAGCAGTAGATAAGTTTCTGAAAACCAGGAATGAGGTCTTATATTCCCCAGTAATCTTCCTCCATTCTGTTGTGATGTGACTGGAGTGATTCAAAGGTTTGCAGTCATTCCCGTCATCAACTTTGCACCATGACAACGCTAAGTTTTCCCAGCAGTGTGAAGGAATGCTGACATTGCAGTTGATCTTCAGGGTGTTCATTGGAGCAGCCCTCCACACTGTGTTGCGAGGCACCGTGAGAACTGGAATACACTCCAGAAAAGACCCTAAAACACCATGAAAGAGAGAAATTAAGACAAAATAAGATGTACAGTACATCCTGAAATTTTATAGCATCTGGCCTGTATATTTTACTAGTGGTTGACAAGGGTTTACATGTACAATGCACACAAGAGGGGTTGTAGTGTTACGGACCAAAATCTGCTCTGTGAGTGTTTGCACTTTTATGTGATACCCCTGAGAAACTTTCTCTTATCACTACAGCAGTAATCAGTGTCTTCATATCAGAGGCCTGCTCTAACAGTTGTGAGTTCTTGTGGATGTAATACATGGTGCTGTTGGTGTTAATGTAACATGCAGTCACATTTAGTTGGTCAGTAAATGATCACTGATAAAAAAAGAAATTGTAATGATGTGACAAGTCTTGCTCAGAGAACCACTTTTGCTATGTAACACTGGCTGTGACAGATCTCCGCTGTGTCTACTGTAGTGATTACTTTAAGGTGTTCTGCTGTTTTAGCATCCTCACTCCTCCATCTGCATTGCAAAATGTTATAAAATGTGATTTATGTTTTGATGAGATTTTGATGGTATAGTTCTGGAAAATTAACAATTGTCTGGCCTTCAAAAAACATGGTACTGAAGCATGGTACTGAATGGTACTGAAGCATGGTACTGAATGGTACTGAAGTATGGTACTGAATGGTACTGAAGCATGAGATGGTTGTTACTGTTTGGGACTTCGGACACATGTTGGTGTAGGATCTTGAACAAAAAGAGCTGAAGTGACAACAGCTTAGCGGGGCTTTACTGTACAACTCCACCAACTGGAGACACATGCCAAAGAAGGAGAAAATCTTTTTTTACTCATTTCTCATAATCACACATATTTGTGGCATTTCTTTCAGTGGGTGTGTTTTACATTATAAGGGGGTGGTAGGAGCAAGGTTAGCCCCCCACCTCTTCCATCGTGGTCTAAAAGGCACATCCTGTTTTTAACACATTGTTCTTGTTCAGCAGTAGACCAAAAAGGATTTTTCCAAGATCCTGAAAACAAGATGAACTTCCAGTTTCAGAAACAGTGACTTGGGGGAATCGAAATATTAATCTAACCTACATAACTGCATAATATTCATTGTTTAAAACAGGAATCACAATAAATGTGACACTTAACTGAAGTAAGGTTTCAGTTCATGGTTTCACTTTTTTTGAGGAAAAACAAGAAGTTCTTACAGGTTCATGAACGGCAACTCTGTGAACCTGCGGTCATTGAAAATACATGCTACACACTACTATAACTAATATGTACAACTTTACCACACTTATTTGTTTCTTTGCTATAATTGTATTCAATCACATCACATATACAACTGTGAGCTATTTTTAATGACGGCACCGTAACATCTTCATATAGGGTTAATAGACACAACAGGTCTTGTCTGAACCACTTGATACGGTCACTTTGTATATTTACGAACATTATCTTGATAATTCTGTGAAGATGTTCATAGAATCTAAATCTATGAAGAAGTATGCCTAAAAATAATAAACAGTTCACAATTGTACCTAAAACTGACAAAAAAGTTCAGAACCCTGGAAAAAAAAAAAATCTTAAGGGTTAAGGTGTTAATCTAAAGGGAGACACAGGAACCTCCTATGGGTGAAGAGCATATTACTGGGAAACACTGCTTACACACAAAACACATCACAGCAGGGTGCTGGTGTACATGCCTGAAGTCTAGTCCACAGCACTTCAAACTAATCAATAATGATGATCCTCCTTAAACGGGCCTCTTTATGCTTGCTCATCTTCTGCTTTGTGCCTTTCTCATCCTGGACTTTAGATTCTGTGTCAATGACAATGCTTCGTAGCCAGTCCCGATTCTAAGATGTGTCTCAGCAAGTAAGTGGTGTCTCCCGGATTCACTGTACACATGCATGTTCGGCACCGTGTCATCTAAGTAAAGTTCATCCCGTGTTTGGTGAGTGAGAGGGGCAGGCAGGCCCCTGACCTACCTTGCGTGACCCCGTTAATCCAGCGCAGCCACAGCAGGACCAGACTGCAGGTGATCAGATGTGCCATGGATGATTGCTTTCAGCTGTGCTGCGAGGTTCCGGCACACGGCACAGTGCACCACCCGTCTAAACGGAGTGAGAGTGTGGATGCCAAGGAGAGTTGCAAGACCTTCACCGCTTTGGTTCCTCTGTCTCGTCTGCCTGAATCAAAATTTCTCTTTCACTCTCTTTCTTCTCTTTTTCCACACCCTCGCTGATGTTACCTCCTCCTCCTGTGAGCTGTGGTTATTATCTTGACTTCAGTGCTGTCACAATGGCTCCACTGCATGGATTGCTACTGAACAGCAACAAGTGTTTTTAGAGTGATGAGTGCTTACTTAGGATCTCTTCTTGCCTTTATGTTTTAAAAATATAGAATTATATATGACTGTTTTTATATAAGTAATAACATTGAATAACCTAGGCCTGTTTTCTAAGGTACTAGATACTACTGGGCCCTATCATGATGAATCAATGTTGTATTGTATGTTGCAATGTGTTTTTCATGTAAAAAGAAGTGCTAAGATAATTTAAAATGAGAGAGAGTGTATAGTGTAATACACTATCATTTAATGATCTTAGTGTTACAAAGCATTTGAGAAACTACGCCACGTAAATAGCTAATAATTTCTTGGATGGTATTCTCTTTTGCACAGTACAGTATATTCACTGCCACTGCCATGTTCAAATGAACATTTTCATTTCCATTTACGGCATTTAGCAGATGCTCTTTCTTATCCAGATAGACTTACAAAAGTGCTTTGTCATTTACTCATAGAATACATCCTAGCCAGTACAGCAGGTTAGAGTCAAGATACCACTGAACTAGAATACTGTAGAAATACAGGGAACATAATACAGGGAGAGGAGCCTATTGTTGGGATGGGTGGGGTCCTTCACAATCCTCCAGACCAGTAGATGGTCTGCAGGTCAGGAAGTTCCGTATGAGTGATGCGCTCTGCTGAATGCACCACCCTTTGGAGTGCTGGTCTGTCCTGCTTGGTGCTGTTCCCAAACCAGACTGTGATGTTCCCCGTGAGGATGCGCTCGATAGTGCAGGTGTAGAAGTTCCGCAGTACCTTGGAGGGCAGTCTGAAGTCTCTTAGGCGTCTGAGGTGGTAAAGACGCTGATGAGCCTTCTTTGCCAGGGAGTTGGTATGGCGGGACCAGGACAAGTCCTGTGAGATGTGAACACCAAGGTACCTGAAACTATCTACATTCTCCACCGTGGTTCCACTGATCCTCACAGGTTGGTAGTGCCGCTCCTGCTTCTTGCTGCAATCCACAATCAGCTCCTTTGTCTTACTGACGTTTAGGAGGAGATTATTTTCCTGGCACCAGTTTTCCAGGTGTTTAACCTGGAGGAGATTAAACACCTGGAAAACTGGTGTCAGGAAAATAATGTAAATGTTCCGATTCTAATATGAGCCGGTATGGTGAAGGTGTGCACAGTTGACGAGAGTTACGTCGCGCATTCCGACGCCATTTAGAATACTTATATTGCCGTCATCCTAAACATTCTACTGTATAGACGAGTGGTCGTAAAGGCAGGGAGCTAACGCCAAACGGATGATGTAATCTGTTACTCCTACAAACTCCTACAATTGACTGAATAGAGAGAATATATGCAGTGATGTATAGACGAAGGAATCCATCGAAAATCGATTTCTGTCTATTGGCACATTTCCATGGGTGAGTTCAACTTTGGCTATGCTGAATAAATTGTGGGATTTTGTCAGTGCTTTATAATAGGTATACTTAGGCTTGCTTTACTATAAGTTTACGTATAATAGCCTATGTGTAACAAATGAGTTTGGCAGTTGATTTAAGTGGTAAATAATTAGCTTGTCCAACGGACTGTCGTGGGCTCTGTTATGTAGATTAATTGTTTAAATTAGTGTAAATAGAAATGTTGTACGCAGCACTGTAAAAGAAAGTGTAGCAGGTAAACAGCCAGTTTTAAACAGTACTATCCTGTTTTACTTAAAAAAAACCCGACTCTCTAGTCTACTGCAAAACTAACTGTGATTGTAAGCCAGTTGTAACTATTGCCACATTATGCAAGTATGTGTTGTATATTATAGGCTATATGATCTGAATAGCCTATCGTAGTCGCCGAAGAGAAGGCTGTATACGACGGTGTAATAAACGGCGGTTGTTTTAAGAGTCCATATGGTAGAGGGGATTTGTTGTCTTTACTGTCTTAAGCTGCGCTTTAGGTCAAAGGTTTTGTAATATACAGTTTAGCTCTAGCACTATTTTTGTGGGCATGTGTTCTAGGATTTTAAAGACGTGAGCTAATACAGTATTAGTATACACTAGTACAGTAGATTGTATTATCCTTGAATATAGGTTCGATTTTAATGAGTCAGTATGGTGAATCTTCAATATGTTCCGTGTACGTCTTAATTGTATATGGCGTCGCATATATTGTGACGTCATCGAATAGCGGTATACTTTTATTTCCATCATCAAAACAAAGTGACTTGTAAAGGGCATTTGTCCTGAAGACAGTTAACAGATGGTAGATAATAATATTATTATATTATATAAAGCGGGTAAATTATTAATTCCAAACTTCTACAACAGAACGAATAGAGAGAATATATTCAGTGATGTAAGCCTACCTGGTTTATAGATGTGACCGAGGGTGACTTTAAATTAAAACTAAACCAGAAAGGCAATCTTTCCAGGGACTCCCACCAATACTTCCTTGACAGTAGATTGGTTGTAGTCATAATTCCTGGGTGTCCTGTAAACAATGAAGTATGTGCCCACCTCATCAGATTGGCCATGGGTATCTATTGTCTTCCTGTGGGGTATTCTACTGGGCCAGGATCCTTGCTCAGAGCCTCCTCTAACTCTTGCTGAAAACCCCAACCATATGGGAGCCAAGAAACAGTGCTATGGCAAGATGTTCTTTTGTTATTTCTGGTCTTTCCTCTTTCTAATATAAGCCAGACAGTGCATCTTGTGCCTTGAACCTGGTATATAAGAGACCCAGAAGCAAAAAAAAAAAAAAGAAGAGGTCACATCTGGCCTGTATGGTTGTCAGTCTCTTGGCAGATCCTAAGTATTCCAGGTTCTTATGGTCCGTGAGCACAATGAAGGGATGTTGAGTTCCCTCTAACCAGTGTCTCCTTTGTTCCAATGCCAGCTTTCTGGCTAGCAGTTCACGATTGCCTACATCATAATTCCTCTCTGCAGATTGGAGTTTTCTGGAAAAGAAGGCACAAGGATATAACTTGGGTGGGGAGCCTTGCCTCTGTGGAAGTATCGCTCCCACCCCTACGTCAGAGGCATCTACCTTCACTTGAAAGGGGAGTAACATATCTGGCTGGTGCAAGACTGGGGCTGACGTGAAAGTGACCTTTAATCTGTGGAAGGCCTCCTCATAGTAGTCTCCCATTAGCCCGCCCCTTGAGGAGATCGGTCAAGGGTGAATCTATGGTGCCGAAGTTCCTAGTAAATCGTCTATAAAAGTTTGCAAGCCTCAGGAACCTTTGTAACTCCTTGATGTTAATGGGCACTGGCCAGTGCACAAGAAGGCCTAAGAAGGTTAAGGATGTTCGATGGAGCCTTTTCTGCCTTCGTGTAGAGGTTCTGTTGTCTTAGCCAGGCTAGAACCGCAGTAATGTGGTGCAGATGTTTAGATAGTGACTGAGAGTAAATAAGGATCTCATCAATACACATCATAAGGAATCTGTCAATCATATCAGAATATCTCATCCAGGAATGTCTGGAGAAGGACTATTGGCTAAGCATGAGGCATTACCAGATACTCATAGTGTCCACGCGCTGTGACAAAAGCGGTCTTCCGCTCATCACCCTCTTATGCGGATCAAATTATAAGCACTCCGCAAGTCTAACTTGGTGAATACAGTAGCTCCTTGCAGCTCCTCATGTGTAATGGAGATCAAGGGCAAGGGATAAGAATATTTTATAGTTACTTCATTTAATGTTCTGTAATCAATGCACAGTAGTAAACCTCCTCATCTTTTTTCTCCACAAAGAAGAATCCAGCTATGAGGGGAGAGGTTGAGGGATGAATAAAACCCTGCTGAAGAGCCTCCTGCACATATTCCTCCATAGCAGCATCCTCACAATGAGAGTGTATGGTTTAGGGTATGGTTTCAGACTGAGACCAGGAAATGTGTGGGTCATGCATAGCCAACCAGGGATACCAGGAAAATATAAACTTTTTTCACAAAGTTTACTGCCTCAGTTTTTTAGATCCTTTTGTCAGATGTTTATATGGTGTAGTAAACTACCATTATATGCATTTCATAAGTTTTTTTTACTATTGACAAATGCATCAAATTTGCCACTGTTGGACCCCTGAGCAAGGCCCTTAACCCTCAATTGCTCAATTTGTACTCAGTCATAATTGTTAGTCACTTTGGATAAAAGTGTCAGCTAAATGCCATAAATGTAAATCTAAGTTTAAGCAAAAACGTAATGTTTGCAGTCTTGACCTTTCTATTATAAGACTTCTGCAATTCGTCTTGGCATGCTGGATATCAGCTTCTGGGCAAAATCTTGACTGATGGCAACCCATTCTTGCCTGATCAGTGCTTGGAGTTGATCACAGTTTCTGTGTTTTTGTTTGTCCACCTGTAATGTTTGCACACACATAGAAGAGGATCCAATTGCTAGAGGTTTTATTTTAGCAAACAAACTTATTCGTGGAATCAGACAGGTAAGTGTGGTCGGGTCGGTCTGGGGTCGAAACACAGGGTAGTGTCTGGGAGGTGTCCAAGGGTCAGGACACGAGGTCTAGAAAGTAGACAGGAGTCAATAACCGGGAAAACACACAGCATAAGGAAATGCTTAGTATGCCACACAGGTGAAGCAATACTTTGCGACATGCACACGGGGAAAGGAAGCTTATAAAGGTGGGTGGTAGTGAGGTAGTGAGGAGAATGGGAATCAGGTGTGTGCTAGAATTCCAGTGTGTCAGATTGGGGGTGTGTGCGAGTAGGCGTGGCTGTGCGGGGCTGAGCGTTGTTCCTGGGGTTCATAACACCACCCTCTTTTTGATGATTGACCACAGGTTCTCAATGGGATCGAGATCTGGGGAGTTTTGTTTTGTTCTCGGAGCCGCTTGGTTATCACTTTTGCCTTGTGACATGGTGCGCCGTCATGCTGGAAAAACATTGTTCATCACCAAATTGCTCCTGGATTGTTGGGAGAAGTTGCTTCTGGAGGAAGTTTTGATACCATTCCTTATTCATGGCAGATTCACATTCCAGGATGGTGACTATTTCTGTTCACTGACACTGGCTAAACAGTGTCGGGGGTCAACTTTGGGGAATCATATTTGAAATGGACAGAGTGAGATATTCAGTGCTCAAATTCTGTGCTTGGGACAACCTGTGTCCATTGGTTCAGACATATGTTGTGGAGTTAAAGTGGATTAGATATTGATGCTTTTAGTTTCATATTCATAAAGAAGTGTAAGTAGTCAGTGCTGAAATGCATGATCTGCTCTGAGACTATATTTCAATATGTATAACTATATGAAAATATCCATATTCTATTTAGATTTGAACTACATAAATATGAGGAAACAAATCTAAAGTCAGTTACATAATGCTTAAGTCTTTAAACATAAGGCAATAACATAAAATCAAAACAAGCGCTTGCTCATGATCAATATTTATTAACTGCTTGATAAGATGTTGGAGTGCATCAGTAGCATTAAGAAGCTTCATATGAGAACTAATATATACTGCATAGGTCTACATAAATCAAGCAGTCAAGTGAAATATTAGTTTTTCATGCAAATATTATCAACTTTCTATCAATTTCTATATATCACACATGCATCTTACTTGACTGGAATAAGGTATCAGATTGAATAACATGAGAAATGTCTATGTACTATTTAAAACTAAATTTACTGTATTAGATATCCTGAATGTTCTCGAGATATTGTCATTTGACAATCTGTGGTCATGCAAAACTATAAAATGATATTCACAGTTACACAGCACTCATATGGGTAGCGTCTCTGTGGCAAAGGATAGGGGCAGCAACCTCAAACCTAGGTCCTACAGGAAATAAATGTGTGCCCTGTCCATTGGACCTGACAATCTTCAGGGGGTCAGAGTCAAAAGTATTTGTGTTTAAAATTCAAACCATCTTGCTGGTACAAAAATAAGGGCAGTGGTCAAGGTACTCACTAGTAATCAGAAGGTTGTCAGTTCAAGCCTGCTATGATATTTTTTAGTCTTTCTCAAACACACACACACACACACACACACACACACACACACACACACACACACACACACACACACACACACACACACACACAACTGTAGCAAACTAAACTCCAGCAGAATCCCCTGGCTGGATGTTTTTACATGGCAGGCATCAGGTGCAACAAAAACTCGTTAAAACTCCAGCGACATTGCTGTTACTTGATACACTCAGACAAACACAACACTCACTATCATGCTACTACCATTACAGTCACACTGGTGTACTGAGAATGGTCTCCAGGTGATATCAAGTCTGCGGTAGTTTTGTGGTCAGAGGCACAGATATGTAATACACCTACAAGATTGCTGGACACTAGCACACAATACATCTCTAAGATAGTTGCACAGGTATAAAATACACCTACAAGATAGTTGTACAGATTATACTAAGCAGTGACTGTAGAGGTAAAGTAGGTAAGTGTATCTGCTAATGTAAAGCAACGAGAACTGGAACGTCAGAGATGACTAGGAGGAATGTTGCCACCTAGTGAATTGATTTGGGAATTTCCTACAGAAGGTTTCACAGCAATTAAAACACTGAGTGTGTTAACTGAACATTGGATAAAGTACACAGCATGCTACGACCAAACTTGTTGCAAAAAGAATCTACAGTATTATTGAAATTAAAAAATCCATGTCACAGTCCGACTGATTTAATCCCAATTTCCTGTGTGCTGCTATGATGACTGGTTAGCAGGAGTCGGACGCTTCCTTGGATTCTATGAGTGATCATCACACTATGCATTTACTTGGTTTCTTCACAATGACATCCTATGCATTTGCTGATTTTCCAACAGATTGTCTTTTTTGACATGAAAGTCATGTTAGTTGTAGAGAACAGGAGCCATTTCTGGTGTCCTATTTTAAAAAATGCCATGGAATGTGATTAACTGTGACAGAAGGAATACAAGAGCAAACAAACAGAGCGATGGGTAAATTAGATGACATACTTGTACCGCAGGTCCACATGAGCAAGGACCACAGAACTTTTGATGTGAACTGGAACAAGGCCATGGTCCAGACAAGGCTTATGAATGAGACCTTTATCGCTCCTTCAGGAACAGTTCTCCCATGGTTCTCAGAAAAGGCTTTTGCTGGAGCTAATTCCCCCACCAAAACCACTCTCATGCCTGGCGGCTTCTCAGTTCCCTAAAGCCACTTGTGCATGTGATGTGTGTCTGTAACCCAGAAGGGCACTCAGATATGAAACAGCTTAGTAGAATATCAACAGTAGAATATCAAACCACTTCATAAACATGTTCCACACTACTGTTATATCTATGAATCCTGATGAAACTCTTTTCAAGAAGATTGATCGATGTGTTAAATCTAAGTGGTAGTTATTAATGTGAATTTTTTAGAATTCTGTTCATCACACACTAAATCACTCACATGTTCTTGCTAACCAGAATTTAAAGGAATAGTATAAAAAACATTACGTATTGTAACATTACACATAGGTTAAAGCTGGACAGGGGTTTAGAATTTAAACTGGATTGTCATGGTGCACAGGGCACCCAGCAGGAGAGGCAGTCCCAGTGACACATACACACACACACACACCTGATTACTAAATACAAGCACTTATGCCTTGTTTCTTATCTCCATTATTTAAGACAATGAGGACGTTCCTCCAGTGCTGTGCATTGCTCACTTATACAGTGCCTTAGAAGACTCCCGAGTCAAGCATGCTCATCGCTGCGCCATGAGCCTTTACTGTGCGTGGTTTTGTTTCTTTTTCACAAGTGTGTGTAGCTCACAGCTGTGCTTATTTGTTTTTTGTTTTTTTTATGGAGAATAAAGAATCACTCCCTCCCTGCTGCGTACATACGAATTAGCCCTTTGTTTATGACCTATGAATATTTCAAGCCGGCGAATTGGAAAAATGTCCATAATGTTCCAGAAGTGTTACTACAATTATAACTTAGTTGTAATTGTAAGAGCTTCTTTTCTATCTCTGTAATATTTATTCTGAATGTAACAAAAGATGGGCTGGGGAGCGTCTTACGAGGGGCATCTGTGGAAGAAGTGGCACAGGTTTCAACCCACTGTTCTAGAAACCATCTGCACGGGTCTTCCACCCCTGTTCTAGAAACCGTCACTACCGCCTGGAGAAGGGGCATGTGCCAGTGAGGTCATAGATCTTCCAGTACCAATTCCTGAAAAGAACTCTTCGATAGGATTAAGGAATGGAGAGTATTTAAACCTTTTGCCTATTTATAGTGCTCGTGCTCCGTTGTCTCTGTGAAGAAATTAGGTGTGTTTTCATACTTGAGGACTGGGTGTAGGTAATTGGGCATTGAGAGTGTCATTTTGAATGGCAGTGTTTTCCAAACTAAACAAAGGTGATTTCAGTTTGGTAATTGTAATGTAGCTACTGAACTGTGTGCTGTGTTTTGGAATATGCATTTTCTAATTGTAAACTGAGTGATAGGCTGAAAATGTGCTTGCAGTTCTACAGATCTAGTTACCAGATTTGGTACCCGAGTAAATGGTTTCAGTGACTGTGTCTTAAGGATCAGTTTTTATGATCAGTGTTCATGATCAGAACAAACAGTAAGTTTTACAGGAAAAGCCCAAAAATCTTTAAATTTCACCTTTTAAAAAGGTTTAAAATTCTGCTAAGATGCATTAGCTCGTCACTACATGGAGTACAGATGAACTCCAAATCAAAAAAGCTAAATGGGAATTTTCAATCTAATATAGACTAAATGTCTTTACTGTTGCACGAAAAAATGCACATTACAGCAGAGTGACGTTACAGTGCTGTGGGCATTCTTAAGGCAGAACAGTATTCTCATGTTGCTTACGGTTAGTCACAAGGCAGATAGGCTGGTTAAAATGAGAAGACAGAGGAGAGAGAGAGAGAGAGAGAGAGAGAGAGAGAGAGAGAGAGAGAGAAGTTTATTGTTGTGGGAAGACTTCATTCTTATGGGTTCATACAGGACCTAAACTCTTATAAATTGTTCTAAATATGTTTAATTGTAAGTATTTGAGGTCATTTAGTAAACAAATGCCCTTTATCCTTGTTAAAAGTCAGTTTAACGATTAATAAAGTATTACCAGAACGTGTGTAGAGGTCGTAGTATTTAACCAACCAGTGGTTTAAGGGTGTGAGAACTTCTTGTGAGGTGTAATTGCTGACACAGTGGAAGACTACACAGTTAAAATTAAATGCATCAGGTCCGTTAACAAACATACTTTTTAGAGTCCAGTGTCATGAAGATGCACTGGATTTAGCTGCAATATATAGATTCTGATTTAATTAACCATTTGCCACCCAGTCCTTAGGAAGCCCCAGACAGTCTATATTTTTTCACCATCCTCCCAAGCAATTTAGAACACTCATTACCTAGCACAGATGTGCTGGAAGATGGCAGAGCGAAAAACGTGGAGTGGCTGAAGAAGAAATGGATTAGAACCAACAGAAAAGCCAAAAGCTTGCACAGGTTGAGGTACTTGAATAGCCGTACCCGTGCTTGGTACAGCATAAGAATGGCATTTCGTGTTCATGTATTAATTAGATTTTTACAAGGTGTGAAAACATTTCCAGAATGACAGAGCACACACAGTGCATCTTATTTATCCGCTAACTAAACATAAAGAATTCAAATCTGTTAGCACAGCTCAAGTACATTAATTGTTTTAGCCACTTCAGGCTACCTGAATCACAAATTGCAGTAGTTTGAAATGTTACAGACAGGTTCATATAAGCACATGGACACGGAGTTCACAGTAGAACAAGTTAATTTAATATACAGCATCACAACACATGTAAACAGTGCTAGCGTCACATATTATTACTTGGTTCGCAGATTTTATTTTATTTTTTCGGCAACCACTACTTTGCAGGATCGCTTCAACAAAAAGACGACTAAACAATCACGGGGATAGTTTAAACGTGAATGCAACTAGCATGGGTCGGAGGAGCGGCAAAAGTAGGGTGTGTGTGGACGCGTGTGGTAGACCCTCTGGGTAAACGGCGAGCAGAACGCCAGGGGTATTAAGAGGTTTAAGAGTAAACTCGCCCTGTAGTCTGAAGAGCGTTTATTTTTGCTTTCCTAAATGGCGGAGGAAATTTTAATAGACGATGGAAAAAGTAAAGGGGTAAGTTGAGCGGTTTGAAATTATTTCAAATTTCAGCCTATAAAATAGTCTAAACTGTAGATCATAAATAAATATATTAAACATAGATAGATAGATAGATAGATAGATAGATAGATAGATAGATAGATAGATAGATAGATAGATAGATAGATAGATAGATAGATAGATAGATAGATAGATAGATTTTTGCATTTGCACCATGTACACATACTAATTTTTAGTTTCGCTTAGGTTAAATATTACAGATAAATCTCAACCTGGCTCATTAGTACAGTCATTACACAAGAGAAATGTAAAGTATTACTCATTAGTACAGTAATGCTCACTAGTACAGTCATTACACAAGAGGAATGTACGGTATTAATTCTATTACATTATTTGGCTCTTAGTGAATGGCTTTATGTTGCTGGACAATTATCAGATAACCTGTCTTAGAGAAACATAGTGACTGAAACAATTATAGGTAATTTAGTCTGTGCTGGCATTACTTTCATTTTTAGATTAAATCAGATAATATATCAGCCATTTGTGAACTTCTGTTGTATGTATGTTAAAAGTTATTAGAAAGGCACTATGTATACGTATTATTTGGTAATGTTATAACACCCATGACATTACATTAATGCTGTGCATACACATAAATAAATTATTTATAAATGCTGATGTCGATTATGTCTATTTATACTACAGATGTCTTTAAATTACTTTGTGTGAATCTGTAATATTTTATTAATAATAAAATATTTAACTGTTGGAATATTGCACATTAGACCTGGACTGGAAACCTCTCTACTGATATTGGCATGTGCATTCTATCATATAAGGAGAGTTCAAATGTATTAGTACCATGTTCACAAAATCAGTGTAAGATAATCTTTCCCTAGAATCTCATAATCTTTCATAATAGTCCATGAGAATTTAACAAGGCCTGTTTTCATGTATTGCCCCTCTGTTGAGTGTTAGTTTGTTAAGCAGTTTGATTCTCGTAAGCTTCGGCCAGAGCCGCACAACTCATGTCCAAGACCATCCAAGACTACTATGGAAATGATGTTGATGTGATCTCAAATGATATTTGGACTTTTTAGTTGTGCCAATACAGTTTTAATGGTTTATGGATTTGAATAAACCATAAAAACCATAAAACCAAATAATATTGCATCTGCAGTGTAAGCACACATTGCATTGATGCAAAAATATATAATCTGGCACTGGTGATGCACCTGCTGCCGCTTTCACTTCACATTCTCCTTTTGCACCCTTTCACCATCTGATGGACGAGCCAGTGATGCTGACGGTCTCTGGGAGGGGTTCTAGAGTGGCCCGACCCTGAGACACTAACTGCAAACTCGCTCCACACTCTGCTACATTCCACATTCTTGCTTATATTGTCATGTGCAAAGATATATGGATTGTGGTCAGATTATATGCACAGCTCTATGGATTATATCCAGAGACTAATCCATCAGATTTAGCATACAGTCTGCAAAATATATCACATGCACTCAGCAGTGTCATACTCCGTCCTGTACTTCACTCGCCTGCGTGACGTTCCCAATAGCTTCTTTCCTGAATGAACTGATCGGACAACAGGACAGGCATGTTTGGATAATAAAAGTAATCAAATTTCCCCCGTAATTAATCATAACTTACATTAATTCTTAAAGATAATAGGAAATCTGTGGAGAGAATGTAATACTATTTATGGTACTACTGAGGTGCTGGATGCCCAGCAGTCAAGAGGATTTGGCAATAAGCCAAGGGATCATGGGTTAGGACTCAGCTGACACTACTGACACCATTGTGCTCTTAAGCAGAGTTTAACTCTCCAAGTAACTACATAGAGACTGTGACTGTGTCTATAAGTCAACTAGAACAAAAGCATCAACTAAATAACACTATATTACTGTTCAGCACACATGAACAGAAGCCACCGACAAACAGCTTCAGCCCTTCAGTTTTGCGCTGGAAAGATCATTCAAATGTACAAGCCACTCTCATTATTGCCTGTGAATGCAAAGGACATGGAACTAAGACATGGATTAACTCATCTCTAATGCTCATTTCATGACATTTAAGTCCATGTCCCTCAAAGAGTCGAACATTCTTGCTAACAACTATGATGGAGGATTGGTGGATACATGTTTAAGGTTTCTGCCTGGATTTTATTTATTTACTTGCATAGGACCACATGACCAAGGCTGTAGCACAAGGGTATTAAAACAACAAACCTGCATCTGACTTTGGTTCTCCAGGACCAGGGATGGGCACTCCTACTGTAGCGTATTTAGCTACCTTTGCAGAACACCAAAAGGCTAAAACTGTTAGTCAGTGATCAAACATTAGAGCTGAAATACTACATATGCCTGCATGGCTCGGTTTAGCAGTTTGTGTCTGGCTGAAGGACTCTCATTGTTTAGTACTACACAACTACTTGGTCAATTTCAGTGGAATCGATGTAAGCATGTCCTAAACATGTTTTAGTATTAAGATGACCTCAATGTATGTTGGCTGTGTTATCTAGTGAGTGATCTACATTGCTTTTATATAGCCAGCTGGTGACTGTCTTTCATATCCCCACAGCGTTTAACTTCATCTCTACTAGCTGTAGCGCTTCTTTCCTCGGTTGGCAGCTCAATGCTATATGGCTATAACTTGGCGGTAGTCAATCATCCTGCTCAGGTGAGTGACAAGTAACCCACGAAGAACTGGTGCCCTCAGTAAATGTATGTCTTTGTATTCCCATTTTGGGAGGAGTGTCTGACACTATAAAAGTGAAGTTGCATAGTTATTCTCTGATTTTTAAAAAACACTGTTTTTTGGGTTGTTTTTTTTTGCATTTACTGGTATGGTGTAGTATTGTAATTCAATTGCATCTCTGTTGCACCTATATTAAAGTATTTTTTAAATAGTTTTCTACAAATCCCTTTAGCTGTCATGTTCATGTTGATGTGGTATTGGGAATGACAGTTATGGGTATTCTTGTTGCGGGCATTTTCCATGTACTCTGTAACTTAATCTAGCCAGGAACATCAATAACTACCCAGCAAGGGTCGTCCCGATGAACAGTAATGGGATATGGCCCGATCCTTTTGGTAGCAAGCCATATGTTTGATTCCAAAAAAACCCAAAAAATCTGCTGATGAGAGAGAAAGCGAACTTACTATTACCATTTGAGAATAACAAACTGCGGTAAAATGATGAGTCACATCACATTTGTGACTTTAAAATTGCAAGGAGAGATACAATATGAGAGAGATATGTGACGAGAGAAAGCAAGAGGCAAACCAAGAGCGGGTGTGCCTGGTAGTGAGATGACCCCCTGCCCTTGCGAGTGCTTTTTTGCAGTTACTTATAACTTATTCGAAGTTGGCTCTTTTTTTCTGATTGATGAAGCTAACATCCAGGCATTAGATAGAGGCTTCTGTTTAGGCTGTCACTGAAAGAAAAGTGCATTTTAAAAAAATAATTAATTAATGTATTTATTTATTTTGCTTTTACAAGTGTCTTTCTGTCTTTCTGGTTGTGATACATGTGCAGAAGACCACTCTATGTATAAAAGTGTACAAACCCAGCTCACCAGTTTACCCAAAGATTAGATGCTTACCGGCCATCATTACATAGCTATAATGCAGGTATTGCCAGTAGATGACTGATTGATTTGATTTGCTGCCATTTTTTGTGTAATGAGTCTTGTGGGTTCTTCATGACCTTCTAATTCCCACAATGACCTTTAATCACAAGACAGATCATAACTGCATTAAGATTGCATCTTTGGTCTCTAGAGGCTGAGCTGAGCTGAGTAATGAACTTTTGTCTCATGAAGACATTTCTGTAGTGGTTTAAAAAGTAAATAATGACATGAAGTTGGGATAATGTGTAATAAAATCTAGTAAGTGGATCCCGGACAAACTTTGTGGAGATGCCTCTTTGTGTTTGTGTCATATTTTCCACTTGTTATAAAACATTTGTTTGTTTTTATAATGGTATTGTCAGAACTGTTAAAACCACATTTTGTTTGTAGTATTCCAAGTCTTCTGTAGCACTGGTATTATTTCTAGGCCTTCTTTTAGTATTTACAGGACCTACTCATTCTGTTAACAGCATCTGTTCATCTGTCTATTAACAGCATCTGTTCATCTGTCTGTTAACAGCATCTGTTCATCTGTCTGTTAACAGCATCTGTTCATCTGTCTGTTAACAGCATCTGTTCATCTGTCTGTTAACAGCATCTGTTCATCTGTCTGTTAACAGCATCTGTTCATCTGTCTGTTAACAGCATCTGTTCATCTGTCTGTTAACAGCATCTGTTCATCTGTATGTGTTCTTTTTGCTTCTTTCCCCTTCCCAGTACATAAAGGAGTTTTTTAACCTCACAACAGTGGAGCGCTATGGGACGTCCATGAGCACAGAGGGCCTCACGGTGCTCTACTCCGTAACCGTGTCCATCTTCGCCCTTGGGGGACTGGTGGGCTCCTTTACCGTGCGGATGCTGGTCACCAAATTCGGGAGGTACAGCAAAAAGATGGCAACAGACTATATGAAACCTTGATACAGCAGGATAATGTTTCATCCAAATTTGCCTGATGCGTGTGATCTGAGGACTCTCAGATTCTAGGAACTCCCTGTAGATGAAAGCGTGGAATAAGCTGTTGGAGAAGTGGAATAGTTCTCAGCAGTGTTCAGAAGGATTGTGATTTGCGAATTCTAGATGAATTGCATAAGACTTTCAACTTGCCATTCCCCTCCATGTTTGTGTGCAGGAAAGGGACTCTGGTTAAGAGCACAGCTCTGGTGTTTGCAGGGAGTGGACTGATGGGCTTCAGCAGAGCGTTTGGTGTTCCTGAGATGATCATCGTGGGCCGCTTTCTCACAGGAGTGCACTCGGGTATACTAGTGGCTTTGAATATCTCGGTCGTTGTCTCATCCTCTTGTTAAGTTCAGCTCTTTTTGGTTGCCCTTCTGATTTACAATGGGAACGTCATCATTGCTTAAGGTGCTTTTCCCTTCTTTTCTGCTGGTGTAGGGATTGCACTAAGTGTGGTGCCCATGTACTTGGGAGAGATCGCCCCAAAGAATCTCCGTGGCTTCCTGGGCCTCGTACCTAGCATCTTCATCTGCATTGGTGTCTTCTTTGCTCAGATTCTGGGACTCCAGGAGATCCTGGGCGAGGTGGAGAGAGACCCTTTCTCATCTCTTGACCAAAGCTCAGTCGTAAGATAGTTGCATAGCTGCAAGAAAGGAAGATTGTGAAAGCCATGCTTGATTCCTTTGGGTGTTTTGTTAGTCAGTATTTAATTAGTCTTACCAAACATGCTGGTGTCCTGTTAAGGGTTTATGATGTCATGTCCTATCTCTTATGAAAAACGTTGGTCCTGGATAACAACATGCAGCCTGTGACCTGTGAAGGGCTGATGTCATGCCATGTCTCCACAGGAACAGCACTGGCCTCTGTTCCTATCACTAACTGCGGTGCCAGCCTTCATTCAGCTCATGCTGCTGCCATGGTTTCCAGAGAGTCCTCGTTACTTGTTGATTGAGAAACATAACATTCATGCCACTGTCGCAGGTAATTGGTTCTCTGCCCGCAACAAATGTAATGAATTTATGTTGTGTACATTTTCACATTTAGCTCAGTGGTTAAGGTACTTGACTGATAATCCGAAGGTTGCCAGTTCAAGCCCCACCACAGCCAGGTTGCCACTGTTGGGTCCCTGAGCAAGGCCCTTAACCCTCAATTGCTCAAGTTGTGTTCTGTCAGGATTGTAAGTCGCTTTGGATAAAAGCATCAGCTAAATGCCGTAAATGTAGTTGAACTTTCTGTCATCCCTCAGTCCACACAATGTATTTCAGAGGGCTACACTGGAAAAAAAAAGCCTTTTGCTGTGGCTGCTGCTTGATTTATTGCCTCAAGCTTGATTGTGTTGGACAGGACAGAGTGCATGTCACCAGCCTCCCAGTAACTAATGGGTCTTTCTCCGTCACCTGCAGGCATCAAAGAATTTCAGCCTGAAATTTCATAGGCCTGTCCTTCCCACAGAAGCTAGCATAGTGAACTTTGAGAAAATCTGGTAACACAGCCAAGGACTGCATCTGACTGGAGGAACAAGCAGAGACACATACTTGCCACCATTTTCAACTCTAATTGCCTGCTATGTAATGATGAAATAGAGAATGATTACGATGGAGATTAAGGCTACGATCACAAACTTATAGTGTTCAAGGTTGAGTTTAACGAATGCTACTGACACCATGTTAACTTTACTGGTAGCTGCATTAGCATGGTTTCAATGAATTATCTGTTGTACATACCATCACATGGCACTGGTCTGCTGTCTATTCATGGAATATTTAAATGATCACTGACCCTGCTCCTATATTGACTAACTGAAACTAGTACTTATTGTAGGGTATTGTTTATTACTTATTGTTTATTGCACTGATTGTTGTCTGAGCTAGACCTTACGTATCTGGCACTTCTAGGCATCAGCAATGTTCCCTGTATTTCTACAGTATTCTAGTTCAGTGGTATCTTGACTAACCTGCTGTACTAGCTAGGATGTATTCTATGAGTAAATGACAAAGCACTTTTGTAAGTCACTCTGGATAAGAGCATCTGTTAAATGCTGTGAAAGGAATTTGGAATGTCTGTTGGTCTTGTTGCTAGCCCTGAAGACGTACCGTGGAAAGGCTAATAACCAGGAGGAGGTGGAGGAGATGCAAGAAGAACAGCATTTCCACTCCTCCGTGCAGACCGTCTCCGTCTGCGAGCTGCTCCGAGACCGAACTGTGAGGTGGCAGGTTCTCTCCGTAGCTGTGGTCAACATGGGCATGCAGCTGTCTGGCATCGATGCGGTGAGTGTGTGGTACAGATGTGGGTGTGTCTGTGATTTTTTACTTTACTTTTATTATAAGTACTTCAAATTGTAAGTGCAGCTTTTTTGTACTTAAGATATGTAAGGCATAAGATTAAAATAGATATGATGGTGTTTGTCTCCAGATCTGGTTCTATACAAACTCCATCTTTGAGAATGCTGGGATCCATGCTTCTCAGGTTCAGTACACAACAGTAGGCACGGGTGCCATTGAAGTCATTGCTGGTCTTGTTGGGGTAAGAGCACTAGCTCCATTCACGGGCTCATATCATAGTACATATGCTAGTACACGCAGTGCATGTCCTAGTACACACAGCATATATATCATAGTACAAATCGTACGTACAGTACACACCATAGTGCATACAGTACATATAATTGTACATATCATAGTACACGTAGTACATATCATAGTATAGTATATACCATAGTGCATATCATAGTACATATGATATATATCATTGCACATATATTAGCACATACCATAGTACATGTCATAGTACACATAGCACATATCATTGTGTGTATTATAGTATGTACCACTGTGTATATCATAGTACATAACCTAACACATACCATAGTACATATCATAGCTGTATCATCGCGCATATCATAGTACATACCACAGTACATATCATAGGTGTATCATCGCGCATATCATAGTACATATCATAGTACATGTAGTACATATTACTGTGCACACCACAGTACATATCATAGTTCGTATAGTATGTATTGTTGTGCATGCTATAGTACATACCATAATACATGTAGTACACATCATTGCGTATATCATAGTACACATCATAGTACACACCGTAGTTCATATTATTATGCAGGTCATAGTACATATCACAGTATGTATTATTGTGCATGTCATAGTACATAGCACAGTACACCGTACTACAGCACAACCTGCTGGCCAGATTAATTGTACTGTGTAGGTGAGATTAAACTGAGTTACAGTTTGTGATTTTTTCAGTATGCAGACCCAGTTCTAAGGACTGTTCAGTTCTCTTCTCTTCTCCACAGTGTTTCACTATTGAA
Organism: Electrophorus electricus; assembly: GCF_041902795.1. Classification (NCBI taxonomy): domain Eukaryota; kingdom Metazoa; phylum Chordata; class Actinopteri; order Gymnotiformes; family Gymnotidae; genus Electrophorus; species Electrophorus electricus. The sequence goes on along the minus strand of NC_137514.1, from coordinate 7,506,882 downwards.
AGAATAGGTCGAAAGCCTCTGCTGATTGGTGGCTTCGGCTTTATGGGAATATGCTGTTCAGGCATCACTTTCTCCCTCATATTACAGGTAGATACTTATTAATGTTTATTTGAGTGTTTGAGTGTTTATAGGTGTTTGTTTGTTGGTTGGTCGGTTGGTTCATTGTGACCGCACGTTTATTTGTGTATTTGTTTCCCCCATGCCAGGCTCGTGTGCCATTCATGCACTACATCAGTGTGGCATGTGTGGTAGGCATCATAGCTGGATTCTGCATTGGGCCTGGTGAGGTCTCCCACAAGACCCGTTTTGTTGGCCTCTGCCTGTTCCCTCTCTCTCTGTTTCCCTTTCCTTCACTTTCTCTCGCTCTCTCCTTCCATCCCTCTGTTTTTCTCTCCTTCATTGTCAGGGTCAGTTGTCTGGCCCTTCAATACAAGTTAGATTGTTGGACTCTTTGATAGCTTTAAAACTCGTGTTTCTCCAGTAATCGTCCCATGACTTATATCCCAATCATAGAGTTGCCAGATTTTCACATTTTTCTAATTACGCTCCATAATCTACCAATATGAACATTTGTACTTGCATTTGTTAAAAAGAGCCGATCCTCATGTGAGTATGTTGCAGTTCCAGCATGTTATGCCTATAACCTCACAGACAAGCAAGAGCATCCAGAGCAGTTCCGCCTCTTCAGAGACTGTGAACACTTGTCCTACATTCGAAATGTCATGCATCCCAAACTAAGAAACGTCGCCCCCTAGTGGAAGCCGTGCAGTAGCTGGTGGTAACAGCTTTGCCTTTTCTGGGCTCTCTGCACAGCTGGTGTTCCCTTCCTCGTGACGGGCGAGCTGTTCACGCAGTCTCACCGCCCTGCCGCTTACATCGTAGGTGGTGCACTCAACTGGTTGTCCAACTTCACAGTGGGCTTCCTCTTCCCATTCTTGCAGGTGCGCTCCTCTCTCTGTTCGGCGGCTTGACAGCGGGCCTTCAATCTGTCAGAGCATGGGCGTTTTTCACTTTGATAAATACTTTTAAAATGTCTGAACATCAGTACAGGTGTGTTTTTCATTCTGATAAATGCTGTTTCTCATTTTTGATATATGAGGTCTTGTCTGAGATAAGACACCTGCAAAACGTTTCATTCCTAAGTACATATGTTATTTTATATTGAATGCATAAACAGAGCACGTGTTCACAAACGTCAGGTCTCGACAGGACTGGGAAATGGCTTCTGTCTGAGACAGAAAGAAAAGTGCATTTTTTCATTATTTTGCTTTTACAAGTGACTTTCTGTCTGTCGGTCTGTTATACAAGTGCAGAAGACCACTGTGTGTAAAAGTGTAGAAACCCAGTTCACCAGATTGTCCAAAGATTATATGCTTACTGGCCGTCATTACTTAACTTGGCACGTTTTAGCACCAAATGACTGATTGATTAGCTTCTATCTATCTTATACCCAAGAGAAACTCTTGGTGTTGTAATTGTATTTTTGCACATGATGTAAAAAAAAATGAATGAAAAGCAGAGCGTATTATAGTTTTCAAAAGTGAAATGACAAGTATCTTGGGCGTATGAAGGTCTTTACCACTGTTTTACGTACTATGAATTCTAGAGTTTATTTAGTGGTATTTCTGCTATTTCATGTTATTTTCTAAACAATGAAGAACCTTAAAATGCCTTTACAGGTTGGGGTTGTTGCATCAAGAGTCCATTTTTAAAGATTGTATTCAAACGTAGGTTATATGCTTGTTCATACTGCTAGATGCCTCCACAGTAATTTTTTTTTCTCAAAGTTATCACCTTAGCAGATGTCTGCAAATCTGTTCTGTTACTTCCTCTTCCCAGATGTCAGCAGGAGCATTCTGTTACCTGGTCTTCTTCGGAGTCT
>NC_137514.1:7495000-7500000 GCF_041902795.1 Electrophorus electricus | reverse complement strand
TTGGGTCTGTAGTGCCTTAAAATGTTGCGTTTCTCTAAGACCATTCTTTAAATGCATCCAGAAATTTTAGGATATTTTTGCCATATTTATTAATGAAAGCTGTATAATTCTGCCCTGTGTGCATTAGTAGGTGTTTTCATTTGTCTTTAAAATAATTTGGAAGAATTCTGCATGCAGGGCTTCTGTTAGTGTAGCTTTGATAATGACTGAGTGGACCCCATACCTCACTTCTATACAGTGGACTGTATTACACTATCAAGTAATTTGGACCAAATTGAAATGGATATTTCAATGTTGGAGCTTTCTCTCTCGCTGTGTCTTTCAGTCTCTCTCTCTCTCTGTCTCTGTGTTTATTTGTGTGTGTTTGTGTGTGTGTGTGTGCGTGCGTGCGTGTGTGCGTGTGTGTGTGTGTGTGTGTGCGTGCGTGCGTGAGTGTGTGTGTGTGTGTGTGTGTGTGAGTGTGTGTGTGTGTGAGTGTGTGTGTGTGTGTGCGTGCGTGCGTGTGTCTGTGTGTGTGTGTGTGTGTGTGTTCGTGCGTGCGTGCGTGAGTGTGTGTGCGTGTGTGTGTGTGTATGTGTGAGTGTGTGTGTGTGTGTGTGTGTGTGTGTGTGTGTGTGCTGCTCTTTTCTCTTTCAGTCATCAAAGAAGGTGCGTAAAGGTGAAGTCACTGACCTTGTGAAAAACCTGTGATCTTTAAAATCACGCAGAAGTGCATTTCCAGGAACACTGATTTTAATAGCAGATTTACAGAGGACCTTTGAGTGCAATCAGCTTTAGTCAGAATCATCTGTGTAAATATAGGCTCAAACATCAATTTCAGAAGTTAGCAAAAGAAATCCTGTCAGGAACTGACAACCATCTGTGTGTTTTCCCTGACTTCTCCTGCCCTTGATACCACACTGCTTTTAGACTCTCCTATTGATCCAGCACCCGTGTACTTTACTAGCATGGATGAATGATGGAAAACTTCTTGGAAATATGAACACAACACTTGGTAATGTTACAGATATGTCCAACACTGATTAGTAAGGTTAATAACTTGCTGCTGACATAAAGTTGTAGTTAAATAGTTGCTAATAATAACATGAATGTTACTTAGGTATCAAATGTGAAATTTCCTTTTGTACAATTCAAAATTAAATTTTGTGTGTCTGTGTGTGTGTGTGTGTGTGTGTGTGTGTGTGTGTGTGTGTGTGTGTGTGTGTGTGTGTGTGTGTGTGAAATTAAAACTAAGGCTTTTCACTATAAAGCCAATGAAATTAATTTTTAGCTTGGTGTGTGGCTGCAAAGGCCACCAGGTTGCCTAACTGAACTTGTAGCTAAACAGCTGGATGTACTTATACTTCAAAATTCAAGAAATATACAAAATAACTGTAAATTTTCATTCTACTATACCTTTGTCTTTGTAATGTATCTTTCAAGTTTCAGGAGTATGTAGACCACCATATATCACCCTTGACAACCATCACCTTTGCTAGGGACAGATACTGCCAGTCGGTAAAAAAAATTGTTGCTCTGACACTGTAACAAAATTTAGCTTACACATATAATCACACCTGAGTATATAATCACAATCACTTTTAGAGAAATCTGGGCATACTGAGTCACGCTCAGCATGCACAGCAAGCACACATACCCCACACACATACCCCACACACCCCACAACTGACAGAGCCTGTCAAGTGTCCCTTAAGCCCCCATATCAAATACATCAACCTCCTCCCCAGAAACACACACACGCATCCACACATGCATGCACAGACCAAAGGCAATGTCAGAAAGTGTGAGAGAGCAGCGGCAAATCACAGTCAGGTGCTTTCAGCACCTGCGCAGCATGCTTCTGACTTCTGCACTGCACGGAGGGACATGTCTGACATACCGGCCCAAAGCTCCAGAACTCTCTTCTCCCAATCCAAAACACAGAAAACACCAGAAAACAAAGGAGAGGAGAAGAACATAGATGGATTTTACTATTGTCACTTGTTTTAAATACTCAGTCTGTTTTAATGGGAGCTGGGAGTTCACCCAAATAGGTTTTACTGATAGGCCAAGAAACTTTTACTGAGAGAGGTATTTGAAATCATTGATCAATACGATTGATTTCTAAGATTAATCACTTTATGTTTTATTTGAACAACTCATTAATAGACTTGTGGGAAGCAAGCATAAAGCTGAGCAACATGTCTGTATCACTATGTCAGTACGTGTGTGTGTGTGTGTGTGTGTGTGCATTCTTTAGTGATTAACACATCGACAGTCCCAAACTGAGCCTGTTGAACGATGTCATGTGTGTGTGAATATGAGCGTGTGTGTGTGTGTGTGTGTGTGTGTGAGTGTGTGTGGGTGAAGTGAGACGAGATAATGGATGATGGACATCTGAAGAGGGACAGAAATATCCAGGAATGCACCAATATGGGGAGCCTCACATTCTGCTATGTCTGTCAGAACCTTCTAAAATAGTATTCTATGCCTCTTAGAACCAACCAGATATATTTACTTAATAACAGAAACAGAATTCACCCTAAAACAGTGTACTACACATATCAGACAACTCACAGTCTATTGGATCATGTGATTTCAATCACAACAAAATCTGCAGACTCCGAAAGCTAAGGTCACGTGACAGCAGATTTTAGAGATGACTTCAATGTATTGCTGGCATTTGGTAATGCAGTAAAGTTCATATGTGCTGTAGCATTGGCCTTTGGGTGAGAGAAAGCAGAGTGGACAGATCAGATGGAGGTGGTGTCAGCTGTGTTAGAGCTGGTGGTCTCATAACTACCTCATGACAGTCCCCTTTCCAGATGAGGGTCACAGCACAAGTCAGAGTCCTGTTTAACCCCCTTAGTCACACATCCTCACGCCCATTCACACACACATCCACATCCCCCCCTCCACACACACACACACACACACACACACACGTGTGTGTGTGTTGGAGGGGTGATTCATTCCCCAGGTTGGTTGTGGATGAGGAGGCTCGATTCCATGATGCAATAGCTGATTGTTTTTTATTGTGACTTTTACAGCTGCAGAGAGACTAATGCATCATGGGATAGCTGGACGCTGATTAATCAAGCATCTAAAACCGTGTTTAGAATCCTTATATGTGAAGTGAGAGGCAAAAACAGATCCTAGATCACATTTAGACTTTACAATGTGGAAAAATGGCATAGGAGAATGTCATCAAAATAAATGTGTGTGTGTGTGTGTGTGTGTGTGTGTGTGTGTGTGTGTGTGTGTGTGTGAGTGTGAGTGTGTGTGAGTGTGTGTGTGTGTGTGTGTGTGTGTGTGTGTGTGTGTGTGTGTGTGTGAGTGTGAGTGTGTGTGTGAGTGTGTGTGTGTGTGTGTGTGTGTGTCTATGTGGGTGAGATACTGATGGGCTGTCAAAAAACTGCCAGTAGCAGCCAACGGAAGACAAGTGATAGAAGACTGGTGGATTTGGGTAAAGGAGCCCCTTAACGAGGACACTTTAGAGGAATCAGCAGGGAAGAGTCCAGATTGACCCATGGGGGTTTGGCGCAGTGTGTGGGGTTCAAATCATAGATGCAGAAGCACTAGCTGAACCTGCACATGGTAAAATAATTAGGGCCGCCTTTGATGGGGAGAAAGCAAACAGCACCACTCTCAACACCCCTCCACATCCACCCCTCCACCCCAGATCACTTTCCTCTGAAATGCTGCCCAGCCGACTCCCTCTCTGCTTTCTCGCTTTGTTTTGCATGCACACGCACACACACACACACACACACACTCACACACACACACATACTTTCTCTTTCCTTCTCTATCTAGCTAATCTCTTGATTCGTGTTGTAACTTTTCAGGATGGGCCAGTGAATTGGAAAAATCCAGTAAAGGCTTTGATACACATTTCATATTCAGGATCATTTTATGGGATTGTTCGATCCTAATGCTAGCCAACATGATAAAATTATATCACTTTTTATGATGTCATCTTTCGTTGTTATAAATTTTAGGACTTAAAATGTGAAGGAGTAATCCGTCATCCAGTAAATATTACATATGCATACATTTTAAAGATTTGCCTCCGTGAAGCGCTTTAGTTTTTTTAAAAGATGAGTATTAAAGTTACATGTCAATCGATAGCTCTCACTCAGTAACAAAACAACTCAAAAGACAAAAAATTGGCCTACAAAGCTCAAAATATGCACTTCAAGAGTTGCCCGTTTCATCTTAGGCCTTGCGTGGCGTTCTTTCCTCAGAGGAGGAAAAATGATGTAGCAGTGACAAGGTGACCTGCTCCAGAGTGAATTCTGTACCCCTCCCACAGCTTATGAAGACTTCAACCTTCCTGCAGCCCCTCAGCAGAGGACAAGCGTACAACCGTTCAAACCAGCCCAGCGCCGATCCCATTTACCTCCACGCTGGCCGCCCACAGCTCAGGCAAAAGGGGATCATGGGCTTTTTTTCAAGGGTTGTGTGGATTTTGCAAAAAAAAAAAAAAAGATCCAGAAATGCGGTCACATGTGAGGGCCCCTGATCGATGGTGCACCTGGGACAAATCCAGTCCATTTTTTAAACACTTATTTCTCTCCTGACTTGCAGAAGCTCAGAGAGAGAGAGAGAGAGAGAGAGAGAGAGAGAGAGAGAGAGAGAGAGAGAGAGAGAGAGAGAGAGAGTGGTGGTGGGAGGCTTTGGCTTGGTTGACGATATCTGTAAAAGTAGTGTAGACAAGCATAAGTGGTGAAAGAAAGAACGAAAGAAAGAAAGAAAGAAAGAAAGAAAGAAAGAAAGAAAGAAAGAAAGAAAAAGAAGATAAGTGTGGGAAGAGAAACAATGACCAGAATGAGTGAGACTGAAAGAATGGGGAGAATAAGAATGTGAAGACAGAATTAAGGAGGAGAGACCTTGGATGGAAAGAGAGATAGAAGGAGAGTGTGGCAGAAACAGATAAAGCCCCAGAGGGCCATTGAAGTTCCACCTTTTCTTCTCAGCCCTCTGTTTGGTGCTCCTAGGTCTACACAGCTGTTTGGACA
>NC_137514.1:7390000-7492500 GCF_041902795.1 Electrophorus electricus | reverse complement strand
GAGAGAGAGAGAGAGAGAGAGAGAGAGAGAGAGAGAGAGAGAGAGAGAGAGAGAGAGAGAGAACTCAGAAACTTAACATTTTATGATGTTGGAATGAATTTTAAGGACTCAAAGACATTAGAAAATTTCATCACCCAAAAGGAAAGTTTTCCTCGGCGTGATTTCGGCGGTGACGTAACGCCCACTTTGCATGGTCTTATTTGCATAATACTATACGCCTTCAAACGTTACGTACGTCGTTAGCGACTTTTAATTTCTTGGGTGAGATCTCTTTAAGTAACCAATAGCCAGCCTCAAAACATACCACAAGTGTTAGCGTCTAACATGACCTGCCATTTTAAACTATAGCATCTATAGCATCTAAAGTGAACGAAATCTCCAAACGCGCAGGCTGTAATGTAGCCTGGAGGCCAATGTGAGATCTAACCAACTAGTAAAGCGAATCACTCCAGGTGGCAAACTCACTTGGTTCTCCAGCCCCTCTGGAACTAATCACGCAGGTACACGATCACTCTCCAAAGACTGGTGGGGCTGATTTATAGGGGCGACGAGAATCCTGATCATTACGTTTTCTGTACCGGCGAACTGCTGGAGTGCCGGTCTCGTGAATACGAAGGTGTGAAAATGATTCCCTTTCGAGGTTCCGTGCGTGGGAACCGAGGTGTGGACGGGCATCTGTGCTATGCTGCTTATTGATCCATATCATGATTTTCTTTTTGTTATTCAGGCTTAGTAGCTGACAGTTTGGTAAAAAAAAAAAATCTATAATGGTAAATGTGAGCAATGGTTAATGTCTCCGACGGCCTTTTATCAACGACTGCCACTGACATAAAATGGGAAATAAAAACATTTTTAAAAAATCATTGTTTCTCTGCAAAATCATACTTCATACGTTACTGTCGTTAAATATCTATAAATATAAAGCATACCATACCTTCGCCTTTCATAGCCTATAAACTGGTGAAAAGGGCAAATTAAACATTAAACGATAATTATATTGCTAAGATTCAAAACTATGGTGAACGAATAAAAGTAACGCCATTTTTGTCATGTGTTTTCCTTGGTTGGTATAAATATGCAGAGGCTAATGAAACACGGAGGTTATTCAGCAGTGACATGACATAACATCGTAGCCTATTTGTGGCCAGGTGATATAATAATCGCGGCTGGAGGTGGTAATAAGTTACCAAGGAATTCTTCTGTAAACAATCTTATTGTTTAAATTCAGTTGAAGTTCCCAATTTTCACGTTCGTTTTGCAACCAAACGTCTGCAGCAGTGGGGTCTAATTTTATAAACGAGATGGCCTAGAAATGACACGTTTAACAAAGAGTTGACATCCTACGTCAAACTATATAAAAATGGTCTATTTCTGCTCCCCACAAATGTGCAGTACTGATACGAAGTGGATGGGGTGCTTTAATTAATACTAAGGGAAAAACATGACATTTCATAAATAAGGCTTAACACAATAATTCCTTGATGCGTTTATTTTTCTGAAGAATGGGTCTCAGATATCTGTTATATAAAATATATTTAATGTATAAAATATGCTTAATTGATTCATTCTCAAACTATTTAAACTACTCGGGGGGAAAAATGCCCTGATTTATACTGGAGTTTCTGGAATAGGTTTAAACGAACCTGTTTCCGTGTGAGTCATATTTTCAAGCTATGAAAATGCTCAGATATTTTAGAAATTCATTGGAAGTTCGCTCCTCCTGCAGTCGCGCCGACTGTTTTTTCTTCTTCTACACCACTGCTGGGGCTTAAACGTTGAGGGGCGCGTGCGCTGCTGTTTTGGAAGGAGCGCGAGCGCACCGCGGTCGCGTCCTTGCAGGTCAAACACGTGAAGCGCGGGCGTGACGTTGGAGTCTCGCGAATGAAAAGAGGCGCTTGCGGCATCGTTCGTTTTGGCGTCTCGCTAAACTGGACAAGTTTTTAACCGGGCCGTCATTAAAAAAAAAAAAAAAAAAAAAAAATCTCAAAACGGGGAGTGATCTTCTACTGTATAGACTGACTGTTTAGTTAAAGTGTTCAGTTAGGCCTGTATTATTCGTGGGTAAATTAGGATCGTAGAAGATAATGCATATGTTACTGAACGATCATCATATATGCGACGCAGAATACTGGAGATTATTTTTGTTCGTAAAAAGTTATATATTCAGGTCTTCATAGTTTTATTGATAATATTGATGTCAAGATAGGGCGAAAATTGTGGACGCTCTGGAACAACAGTGCTTTCATTCGCGACCTGATTTTTGGATGACACTGTGTGAGAGGGGTACGCTGGACGAATGAGTTCATGGATTTACACAGACTGTCATCTTGTGAAATGTCATTCAACTAAACCGTATATGATCAGAAAGCAACGGAAAATATATTGTAGTTTAAATTTTCAACGGGACAAACTATCCTCTCAGAAACAACGGAATCCATGAGGGATTTATATCAGGGGACAGTTGCAAGGGATTCAAAATGAAGCTGAAATCTTCTCGATTAGGTTATCTGTAAGTACATTTCATGACTTATATTTACCCAATTAATTATTTTAATTATTATAATTATAATGATTCACTCATTAACAACCGCCCCGTTTTTCAGGTTGCTCCAATTAATGACGCTGTTTTTTTACACACAGGTAAGTTTCTGCAACAGCATATAACCTCCAAACTGGAATAAAATACTGCTTGTTTTTTTATTTGTGGAGTGCAATTACACTTCGGTAAAACAAGAATCGTGGGAATTTTTTAGACTAAGGGAAAGCTTTGTTGCATAATAATAATTTGATTGCGGTCTATGTGTCTAATAAATGTGTTATAAACGTTCACTCGTAATTACCGAAGTCCTTGGCAAAATGTCAAACATCTTGAAAAGACGTAACCACATACCCTAAAGGTAATGGTAATAACATGTGGGTACGGCGCATGGCTGAAATGAAAAAGAATCGTTAAGGGAAATGGTCCAGCGAGACAAGGGTGAAAGATCGCTCGTGGTAAAACAGCCTATCAGAGGCACGTCATCCAGTGAGAGGACAGCGCGCTCGGTGCACTCCAGCTCCCAAGCGCACTTTTGACTTGCTGTTTAATGTCTCCTAAATCATTTCACCGTCTAAATATCATAGGCTGCGGTGTGCATTATTGGACTACTTCATTTGCAGAGGCCAAATAAATAATTTTGATAAATATAAACGGTTTCCCCAAAGACATTTATATTGTCATCTGGTTTATCGTAGGTTTAGGCTTAGCCTATAGGATTTAATAAATCACGACTTTAGAGGGTATTGTCGTTTCCAGTTTTTTTTTTCAATGTATTTAACATTTGCCTCGCGGTTTATCCTATAGACAGCCATGCAGTCTGTGTCCGTCCCGAATTTCAAGCACCATGTAACGGAACACAGCCGTTTATCGGACAGGATGAGTCGAAGATTAACGAGAACGTATCAGCTGTACAGTCGGACGAGCGGAAAGCATGTCCAGGTCCTTGGAAACAAGAGAGTCGTCGCAAACGGCGAGGATGGTGATATCCACGGTGAGTGACATGCCCAGTCAGGCGGTTTTGACCCTTCAATGTATGTAAATCAATACACAGTTATTTCAAATTAGGAAATTACCGAACATTCCTAAAACATTCGAGAATTGGAATATATTTAGGGGAGACTATATCTTAAGTATTTTGAAATGTAATCCGTATTTTTAAATTTGGTGTTCTCGGGAAAATCCCAGTGAGTCTGGAAAAGACATCAATACTCATCTTACCGCTACCTTCCTAACATTTCCCGAGTAGCTCTCTTTCTAATAGAATAGAAATATGACCAGCTAATTTCTAACCTTGAAACAAATCTTTGTACATTCAAAGTCTGAAAACAAATGTGGTTTATACATAAAAATATGTCAGGATATTTATAAGCATCTCTAAATGTATAATTTAAAAGTTAAATTCATGCAAAGTATTTATTCCACACAAAACTTGTTTAAATAATGATTCATAAAATGCTTTTGATGTAAATATGTTATTTTAAAAGTCAAGTAAGCTTATAAAAGATCTTTGTAGGTCTACTGTGTGGAACCTGTTTTACGGGTAACTGAGTGAGAGGGCTTTTTGTCTAGCCAAAACAGAATGGTTAGAATCCCATCCTCTGGGAAGGAATTCCTGGCTCCAAAGTATTTTGGAGTTGCTAACTCTCTGTGTCTCAGTGCCAGCCACACCATTTGCCTACCTAGATGTGTTGGACACTGATGCTTTCTGACTCATTCAAATTCATTTATACATATTTAATTAGATCCTTTAATTATGCATACTTCAAAATAAAATTAACCCGTCTAACGCAAGAAAGAAAAAAAAAACAATTTAACAACAACAGCAAAATAATAATGATGATGGTGATGATGATAAAGATAATGATAACACCAAAATCACAACAGAAGAAACAAAAAGGTTTTGGTATATAACTTTTAATATCTTAATATTTTACACCTTTCAATTGATCATGATTGCTTTTAGAGTTCAAAAACAATAAATGGTTTGCTATTGATGTTATAAATCCAGTTATAAGGGCAGTAAAGTTCCAGGTAATCACATCAAAATAATAAGCAGAAAATAAGACAGTAACATAAAAAAGCAGAAAACCATTTGGCACAACGTAAGTCCACATCGCAATTACTACATTTGTTGACCTTTAGGGTATGCTACAAAATTATTTCTACGAACACCAGGTTAGAGAACTATGTGAACTAGACATAGATGGTCTTTTTCTTTCAGCATTTGTCCATGGTACAAACGTATCAAGCTACTCCACATAGTCTTAGCTCACCTAGAGCATAGCACATCCACACACTTACCGAGCTACTCCACATAGTCTTAGCTCACCTAGAGCATAGCACATCCACACACTTACCGAGCTACTCCACATAGTCTTAGCTCACCTAGACCATAGCACATCCACACACTTACCGAGCTACTCCACATAGTCTTAGCTCACCTAGAGCATAGCACATCCACACACTTACCGAGCTACTCCACATAGTCTTAGCTCACCTAGAGCATAGCACATCTTCTTTTTTGCACCCCATGACCAACTTTGGCTGCCAAGAGGGAAAATGGTGGGCATTTGAAGAGCGTGGTGATTGAGATCTCCCAAGAGCCAATAGAAAGCAAAAGAGTACATTCAAGCAACAACACTGTTTCAGGTTGCACAGGAGAGTTCAGTCTAACTAGATAAGAGCTTGTGCTGAAAAATGAGATCATATATTAATATATTATTATTTTGAATCATATATTCGAAATTAGGATCACAAAAATCATTGACAGAGAACTTTATGCCTCGATCTGTCAAGTCTTACATGCGCTATTAACTATTACATGATCATTTTATTTCCACCACATTTTATAAACTGCTTTATGTCACTGGATTTATCATCTTCTAAGCTGCATTATTTCTGATTGTTGTATAAAAACAGATCTTTAGAATTATACGAAAACTTGAATTATTTTAAATTATATTCAGCAATCTGTTCATTTATTAATCTAGATTGAAAGTACAATGTTATGCCAAAAATATCAAGGATTTGCTTAATATTTGTCCAGAAACAAATCCGTTTCAGTGACTGCTATATCTGACATTTCCAGCCAAACTCATTGTGTATCTGACGTTTCCAGCCAAACTCATTGTGTATCTGACATTTCCAGCCAAACTCATTGTGTATCTGACGTTTCCAGCCAAACTCATTGTGGAGACGGACACGTTTGGGAGTCGGATTCGCATCCGCGGGGCCAAAACAGGCTTCTACATATGTATGAACAAGAAAGGAAAGCTGGTTGGGCGGGTGAGGCACATCACCATTTTTTCTGGCTCAGTGGGACAACTGAGCATTTCTTTTATGTTTCAGTCTCTTTTATTTCAAGCGTCAATTTTAATGCAAACTTACATTTTAAAAATTACCAAAATTTGACGGTACATACTTGAATTCATTTAGATTCATTTTTTGTTGTTGTTGAAAGAATCAGCTCGTTGGACTTTCCGTACTTTCCCACAATACATTGAAAATCTGCACAGTGATCTGACCTGTCTGACTCTGACCCGTTTCTGCCTCCTGTGCAGCGGAAGGGCCGTGGCAGGGACTGCATCTTTACTGAGATTGTCCTGGAAAACAACTACACGGCATTGCAGAATGCCAAATACAAAGGCTGGTACATGGCCTTCACGCGCAAGGGCCGGCCCAGGAAGGCCGCACGTACCCGTCAGCACCAGCGGGAGGCGCACTTCATGAAGCGTCTGCCCCGTGGGCACTTGCTAACGGAGCCCAGACCCTTCGACGTCGTCCCCTATCAGTTCAGCAAGCGGTCTAAAGCAGGTCATCGGCCTGGCGTGAACTGAGGACAACCACTGGCACATGCATGCACACTAACACACACACACACACACAAACAGACATGTACACTGCCACTTATTGCAGAGCAAGGAAACACTTCTCTATGAAGACCTCTCAGTCCTCTTGTACAATAGCTTGAACAATCAAACAAGAATGCTATCTTATTTTGAGTGTAAGTCTAAGTTAAATGCAGATTTACAAAACATCCCCACAGACTCATGAAGAGACGAAATTGTTTTTCTCCTTGCTGTTGCTGTCTTTCTTGAGCAGCTGTAACAGAAGCAAAATTAAGAAACCTAGGCATAAGCCTAGAAACTGTTGTGAAATCAGCTTAAATTGAGAAGACAATGTTAAACTAATCAGGAAAGGCCACTGGTTAATTAATAGTTGTCGGCGGATCTCTGGGAATGGGACAGTACAATACACACATGGCAGCTACCGTACACTGATCAATCGCAGTCACATGATTCAGCAACCTCTCCGGTGAACTTACAGAAGTTCATTTATGAAGTCTTTCAAGATGCATCCGTCTCCTCTCCATTCTCAATTTGAATATATATTTTTATTAGAAAAAGTTTTAAAAGGATGGAAATATTTATTGTAGAGTGTGTATTAAATCTGTAAGTGTACTGATTCAGAATGTTTCTCTTTTCATTTAGAGTGAATGCCGCTTCTTGTTGAAATGTTTAAAATATAGACTATGATTAAATTAATTATTTCCTATAGAATATGAGTGTGTTGTGCATGTGGAGTCTTTTCAAGTCCCTCTTAAATGTTTGTGTGACTGGTTTTCTCATAAAACTCCCAAGCTTTGTGCTGAATGTGTGTGGGCACCATTAAAAACAGGAGGACAGCAAGCAGAGGTTAAAGTTGAAAAGCTCTGGGGATGCCACTTGGGCAAATTAGGAGCCAGTTTCTTTCAAAGATTGGTAATTCAACGTGCAACCATACGGGGTCTGAGGGAAAGGAATGAAAAGCAAACAAAACAACAAGGGGCATACTCAGGTCTATTGAAAAGGTATACCTCCATGACCGTATAGCTGTCGCGGGGGGGGCGGGGGGGGGGGTTCTGGCAGCCAAACTCCTGGCAAAAAAAGGCGGTTAGTCCCAGATAACTGCGAACCAATATCTGTGACTGGCTAGGCCCGACTGAATGTGCTCAGCAAGTGAGACTGGCCCTTTTGAATAGCTCTGGGCCTTTTGCTTTGGAAGTGCTGAGGTCAACCCAGCAGTGCAGCCCACGAACAAAGGCTACCACCGTGTAGTCGCATTTCTGCGACCCGCGCACCGTAACCCTCTGATCAAATGCCCCCTTTGTGGGCGGAAGAGAAAAGGAACATGTCATACAATGGCCGGGCCCCGAATAATGACACAAGAAGGGGTCAGCTATCGAAGGAAAAGCAAAGTGCAGTCGCATAGGGGGGGTGGGGGGGGGGGGGTAGAGAGAGAGAGCGAGAGAGAGAATTTAGGGGTGTTGCAGGGTGAGAAGTGGCAAAAAAGTTTCAATGATGGAGAATGGCTGGGAAGAGGCAAAGGGGGCACAGATGGATGAAAAGGAGCGAAAGAGAGTGTCTCTGTTGAGGCAGCTGAGCATGACCATTGGGGCCTAAGGAGAAAGAAGTGAAAGAGAGAGAGAGAGGGAGGGAAAAGTAGAAAGAAGAGAGAGAAAAGAGGCGACAGAGAGGGGGAGAGAGGGAGAAAGAGAGAGAGGGAGGAAGAAGAGACAGTAGACAAAAATCACATCTTGGACCCTGTCACTCTGATGCCTTTTTTCCTCCCCAAGTAAGTCGGACACGTTTCTGCGTACAGGACTGCATTTGTGAGTGGCTTCGAAAAGCAACACAGGAACACTGAAGCAGTGTAAATCATGGCGTTGTTCTAGCTAGTGCCAAAAGCTGTCTGGCCCAGGCCACTCTGGCTCCATTCAGAAAAGCAGATGACTTGTGTTTGTCATTCGGAGGAAGGGCTGGTTCTGTCACTGCTGCAAACCTTTTGAGAATTTGCGCAATTCAATCAATCAAATGCTACAGCACCAATTTCCTTTGGAAACATGAATTAACAGCTTTTCACAACTTCCCCTATCCAAAATGTTTAAAAAAATATTTTTAAAAATCACTGATTTCACCAAATGACTGTAAAAGCAGAAAACATTTAAAAAAGCTCTTCTCAGTCAGAAGCCAACTCCAGCATGGAGGTCATAAATGTTGTGCAACCACCCAACGCTGGAGATGACAGTCAAACATAACTAGCAAGCCAGACGGCTTGTCACCACATTGTAAGAGGAGAAAGCTCTTGGCTATAAGTTGGGACAGGGGCTGGGGGATTTATAAGATCCTCCGTCTCTAGACAACCTCTCAATCTTAATGTTTGTGCGTAAGAGATTTTAGCCTAATCTGTCTCAAGCATCAAGCCAAAGGTCTCCCCTGGACATTAACAATTGGTTGATTCTGGAAGCTATGATGGCTAGGAACTGGAGCATTCCATCTTTGGGCAGAGGGAGTGTGAGTTGAGGGCTTAGCCAAGAGTAGATCTGTTTCTGGAGAGCTCCAATGATGTGTGCAGATGTTTGGACAGCAACTTTGCTTGTCAACACAAGCTGGATAATGATGCACAGTTGCTTCTGTCTTTTCATGGACAAAATAATCACTCACACATGGGTTTTTGATTTCAGTGTTGCAATCCTGTTACTGTGATATGTGCAATTGGTCAATAAATCTATAGATTTGAATGCAATAGCATATATTTTAAAGAAATAATCTACATAGGAAGAATGGGTTGCCCTCTAATTTTAGTAAATGTGCTCTTATTTTTTTATATATTTTTTTAATGGAATGCAAAGCAGTGACAAAAATTCTCAAAGGCAATTGCAGGTATTTATTCCTAGATTTACAATTCATTGACACTGACAAGACTGTAGAGAATTGGCTATGATAAACAATCACTTACCAACCTACCAAATCATAAATAATCCATTAATAATCCATTTCATCCCCTACAGTACACAGTTTTACATTTTGATGACAGCAGTTAAATCAAACTAACCTTTCCTTGTCTCCTATGGTCGAACAAGTTATTGTCTTGCAAAACATATGTTAAAATGCATTAAAGTAAATAAGTGAACTTCCTGAAATGCACATTTGGTTATTAACCACTGAGAATAAAACGGTATTCTACAAATGAAGGGAGCAAATTAGAGGATTCTACACACTATGTAATAAACTGATGAGATAAAATTCACACCTTGTTGTTAAGGACAGCATCCAAAATGATCCTTCTAACAAGCCTTCAAAATCCCTGTACATCTGAAACAAAATGACCACCAAAAAAAAAGAAAAAAAGAAAAAGAGAACATCTATTTCAGCAAGATACTATTACATGCTTTGCCCACACATGTAAAAGACCTTTTACATAATAGAAGGCAACACAGATGCTGTACAGAAAGGCTGTGAACAGATTCCCATAGTTCAGAAAGTGAAGAGTCCATGCCAGTTCACTGGGTTTTGCAGTCCACGTCTCCGTCATTGGTCCCCTTCAGTTTTCTCAGCTCCCTCATCAGCTCCTGCTCCAGGGCTAAAATCTCCTTGGGCTTCTTATACTACCACAGAAATGAAAGAAATGCTAATAAAACCTGTGAACGCCACTAGGAAAGACATAAAAGCAGATCCGGTCGAGCATTTCAGGAAACACAATAGGTTTTGCTAGCGTCTCTCCTAGGTTGCTAATCTGAGACTGTATCAAACTAGTAATAAGGCTCAAATGAAATCTGAAATAAGTCTTCCCCATTTCATACACAAAAGGTTTTTAGGCAGGCAGACTACACACTGAAGGTTTTAACACTGAAAGTTGAAAATAATCTACACAGACTTTTGCAGATTTTAGGGTAAACAGAAGATGAAATTACTTTTTAAAAAAGACCATTTTGCTTGGGCCTATTTATCAGCCTGCTCTTTGAATATAAGAGCAAAACGCGATATGAAAAACAGTCCGGGATTACCTCTAAGCAATTGTGAGTAAGGAGGAGCAGGCTTTTAACTTACGCTGATGATTAAAGTGTTGTTGGCGTGGGTATAGCTCAAGGCTGAGCTCTCCAGAGGCAGCTGGCAACGGTCGAGGTCTGGAATACTGAACTTTTTGTAATACCTGGGAAACGAGAGTATGAATAAAAGCTCTCAATCGCTCACTTAGGCCAACAGTGCCATCTATAGGAGTAGCATTGTAACAAAATTTTCTGGGACTCAGGAATGGTGTGTTGTGGGAAATATTACAGAGTAACATACAACAATTACGCATTTGAGTGATGCAAACCTTGGGGAACCCCTGTGATCTATACATCAGGAAAACCATCAAAGGCAGCAAATACATTGCCCAAAGTAATTATTTCAACGCAGTTCTTCAATCACACATCACACAATAAATGCATAACTAACTAAGAAAGTCTCCAATGCAAATTAAGCATAAGATTTGAAATGAACTAGTAAAAGGGTAAACAAAATTCAGAATCTGAGTTCTGGGTTAGAACTAACCCTGACCTGAGTATGAGGAACATCGTGTATATTTATAAAGTTATGAAATGAGATAAAGATTTATTGGTTAAATTACTTTTTGTTTGTGGTCCGGATGATGCAGCATCGTTCCGCAGTCTCCACTGAAACGTTGTAGGTGTCCATGGGGTAGGAAATGTTGCGAACTCTCCACCGGAAACTGCTCTTTGTGTCCTTACGCGCGAACAATGGCTGCGGAGGTCAAAATCAGTAAACAATAAATTAAAAAAAATTAACATTATGCAAGAGGAACATCCGCAGCAAATTTTTGGGACAATTATATTTCACACAATGCATGCATGTATGTATTCAACAGCTAACTTTTTAAAAGAGGCGACCAAACATAGCTACATTAGAGCTGTTCTCGCTTATCGTGTCTGAGTCCACCGAAGGCATCGCGTTGTGGCTCGTCTCACCCACTTCAGTGCGCCACTGGCCCTGTCCTCCGAGGTTGTTTTTAGAGCGCAACCTTCGCGCTGCCAAAAAAAAGGAAATTCATTTTATCAAATGGAAACGGTTTTTATTTTTAACAAATCAGTGTTAGATTTACACTTACACACAAGTGCGTCAGTATTCATGTCGTACTCTTCAGCCATTTCACTGCCATCTGTAAACAAGTAGTGTATTTTCCTTTTTCCTGTAGAGGCATTATCAAAATACCTTTAATAACCACACGTTGGTCATGTTCATTAACCTAGCTATCATAACTAGCTACTAGCTAGCAGGGTGATGCTCATTTTAAGGTAATATATAAAGGTTATATATAAAACATTGTTATATAACATTACCGCGTGTTCAAAATTATTTTACGGAACAAAAAAAATCCAGCACATACCATCACAAATTAACGCCGTTTTCTTAGAAGTCTTCAAGATATCTGACCAACATTGTACAGCCATGATGCAAAAGTTCCTTGACACAACCATGCGAAATGTTTCTATGGTAACGGGAGTCAACGAAATAAATTCATATTTCTAACACATATATTTACATCTCGATATATATTTTTCATGACAAAATAAATTATTATTCTGATGTTTCTTTCTTTTTTAAAACTTTCAGTAATACGCGCTCTACCGGTTGCAAAACTAGAATGACCCGGAAGTAGAGGACACGTTTCAAACGTATTAACTAGCTAGCTAGTACGACAAACATGTCGTTAAAACGAGAAAAAACGTGAGCTAACTAGAAAATGTGTACAGGTTAATATAAACACTACATAGCTAGCTAGCGCCATTATTCTCCGGGATCAATGACACTAGATAACTAGCTAACCTAGATAGGTAATCCCAGCTAGCTTTAAGATACAAAACCAGTCCGCTCCACTGGTTATAGGGTGTAATGTCTGTCTCTGACTACTAGCCTAAAGGTAAGAGTAGGATTTTGTCCAGTTTGCTATCGTTATAAACACTGAATGATTCTACACTAGCTAGTTATTTGGTTAGTTCTGTACAGTGTCCCATTTGCGTTGCCCGAGATGGAGACTCACGGTATTGTGAAAGCCTTCCCAAAAGTGAAGAGACACCGACCACATGAAGCTGACCCTCCGCTCAAGAAGATGTCGGTTGAAACAGCGACTGGTATTTTTTTTTTTTTTCACTTATTAAGTATAATGATATTATTTGCTATTACGAAAAAAAAGATCTATACTGGCCCACATCCTTTGCACATCTGCTCACTTAATGTAACAATGATATGTATATGCATTTATTTAGTTGTAACTAAGAAAAACAGTAAACCATTTGAAATGTGTTTAGCCTACCATCCATGAACAAGTTGTCACATCTCCCAGAAGTGTTTGAACTCTGAAATTATATAATGTTTGGGGAGCAAACATGCCTCCAGTTTGTGATCCCTTGAAAATATGATGCACTGGAAAGTGTAGGTTAGATCCCTTCAGTTCACTCCACCACAGAATAACCCCCCTCCACCCCAGCATAACCCCAAAGCTGTTCTCATGACATCTTTTTTTTTTCTGTTCCAGGGAGTCTGTTTCAGGATCTCGTCATACACATTGTCCCTGCTGGCATAGGAAAAGCCCGTTCAGATATATTCCGCCAACAGCTTGTCCAGAAGGGGGGTCAGGTGGAAGCTGCTTTCAGTCCTAGTTGCACTCATGTGGTTGTGGACGAGTCCGTGGCTGGGGAGAGGGCCTTGAGGCTCCTGGGAATGAAAACACTACCCCCTGCTGTGCAGCTGGTGAAGTCTGCTTGGCTCAGTGCTTGCATTTCGGAGAAAAAGCTTCTGTGCACCAAAGACTACAGGCTTCTTCTACCTGACAGGTAGTGCTCATTTAAAATCTTATGAAAGCTGGTTGTTCTTCCATTGTTAAACAATTTTATGCTAATGCCTTTCATATCTCTGTATGAAATGTAAGGAGATGGTGAATAATGGAAAATGTATATCTTGCAGAGCATAAGAGCTGTATGTATGTATGTATGTATGTATGTGCTACCACTGATGCTAGAGAAGCTACAATTTCTATAGTAGAGTTTGAGAATTACACTTTGCAGTGTTTTGGTGGTTATTTGTTATCAGTGCATTAAACCTATGCCTACATTCAGTGATGGAGCACTGTTTGTAGTATGGATACAAGCTAGTTGTTAATACCTTGTTAGAATGTGCCGTGTTGTGTTTTTATGTGAGTAAAATGAAAGCACTGAATAGGTGTGTGCATGAATACAGTAGGGATGCTGTTGGTGATCTATTCCTGTTATGTGCTTTGTCTATAGTGTGCATGTTGAACAGTCCCAGGAAAGTGTGCTGGGCACCATCACTTATTCTGAGGAAACGGCCCTGCCAGCCAGAGTAGTCCCAGCTGACCCTGGAGTGATGGCAAACGTGAGTGATCGCTCTTGTTTGTATAACCCATCTGCCATTTGTGCTTGTTTACTTCTTTGGGTTACTGAGTGTCTTAGAGTGACAGAACTGATCAGCCCTTGCTGTTTGTGTGCGGATGTTTGTAATGACCATGGGGCAAAAGCTGACGCCGGATCAGTTTAACGAATGCGGCCTGTGTCCCACAGACTCCAGAGACCCAAGCTGAGCATCTCGAGGAAGACGGCGTGTCACAGAATGACTTGGAGGCTTTAATCAGTGGGGTCAACCAAGCAGCAGGAGTGCCAGATGCTGCATCAGGGGAGGCCCTGAAAAAAACAGAAAAGACTGCCTTGCCAGGAAACTGGGTTTGCGCCCAGTCATCAGAAGCCAAGGCCAAAAACCACAACAAGTGCATTACAGACAAGCTGGAGCAGCTTGCCAAGGCTTACACCAGCACAGGAGATAAGTGGAGAGCCCTGAGTTACACTAAAGCCATCAATGCACTCAAGCGCCACCCCAGTCCTGTCACTACATACGAGGTCAGTCCAGCTCCAAACTCAGCCACATAGAATTTATAGCACAACTTTTGAGTTATTAAAAAAAAACAACAACTCTAAGTAAGAGCAAATGCTCATGCACATCTCACCGCAGCATAAAATTTACATGACTAGATCGGATCAGCAGCAAAATGTGCGATTTGTGTCCCTAAGTTAATAGCATCTGTAGCATTGCTAGTGTGTCATTGCTATTATCTCACTGCTGACAGGAAGCATATAGCATCCCTGGCATTGGCAAAGCTATGGCATGTAAGGTAGTGGAGATCATGGAGAGTGGCACCCTGAGGAAGCTGGACAACTTTGGGGAGGCCGTGACCATCCTGGAGCGCTTTACCAACGTCTGGGGTGCAGGTGCCAAGACGGCCCAGCTTTGGTATCACCAGGTGAGAGTTGTAAGGGGGCAAAGAGTCCCCCAGTCTGGAGTGACCACAGTTAATGCTGCTTGTAGGTCATGATTTTCCTGTATCCTGTACTTGGGTATAAAGTAAAAGCTGAACAGATTGTTAAAGTTGTGTGTGTGATTTGTGCTTTGCATCTTGATGACTGGCCATTTTTTTAAAAAACGCACATATTTTGTGCCTTCACATACAAACAAAAACACCATTAAGAATACAAGTGCACTTCTGTACTTGAGATTTGGAGTAACATTTTGTCACGGTGCCAGTTAAGTTGTCCTGTGTGTTCTTGGCTGGATGCAAGTATATCTTTTGAAATTCAGCTACTGTTGGTTACCTTTTGTTTTGAATGGCCATCTGCGACAACAAAGGGCATGAACCTAGGATGCACATTTTGGAGTTCACCTGACAGTCTGTACTGTGCTTACAACTTAAGGGCTACCGTACGTTGGAGGACATTCGCACCAAAGCCACCTTGAATCATATACAGCGAATCGGCCTGAAGCACTACGACGACTTTCTTGATCGGATGCCGCGAAGCGAAGCAGCTGCCATTGAGGAAACGGTCTGTACCATCATCCCAATCGCCAGCTGGCTATAACTATAACCGAGTCATGAACTACCATTATTCTAAAAGGCTCGCTATGAAGGAAACAGCCAGGTGTGCTCGTCTAAAAAGCTATCTGGTGGATTTATCAGTGTCGTATAATAAAACTGGTTTCGCAATGTGCAAGCAATAAGAAAAAAGGGGGGGAGGGTGTAAACATCTAGCTGGGAGAGGACTGTCAGTCATCCTGCCTGCTTGATGGTAAAAGCAGAGGCTGTGAGTGTATGTCTCCTCCCGGAGGGGCTCTTGAAAGTTGGCGCATTATTAGTCAGAAGCGCTCTCCATATCCTGCCATGTCTAGGGCTGAAGCCAGTTGTTTTCTTACACCCCCCAAATCAAATGGATAGAAAAGCACAGATGAAGAAGATTAGGATAGCATGTGTCTTCACGTTATGACAGGATGACATGTAGCGCATGTAACCTTTCCATCTCAAGTGAGCACAGGCCCTAAGGCACGAATGCAGAATAGGGAGACCAAGAGTATTGCAACACTTCTTGGCTGGAACATAAATTAGACTTCAATTTAGAACGTTCACATATAATTCCATTAGCTACTGTAGGAATCATGATATGTGTGAACTTCGTTTAGCACTTTTCAGCCAGAGGTGGTAAAATGTCATGAACATAATTAAGTAATGCTTCTATTGTTAGATTGGTCCTTTTTATATAGATTTTTTTTTAGGTATATCCCCTTCCAGGGCTGCATACTTCTTATTTAGATATTTTGCTGCTTTGCTACAAACAAGAATCATTAACTCTGTGTGAACTCTGAGTGGATAACAGTTATGTATATGTAGCTTCTGATTGGCAGGTGAGGAAGGCAGCCCTCAGCGTGAATCCGGATCTGCTGGTGGTGGCATGTGGCTCGTACCGCCGTGGGAAGCCTACTTGCGGGGACGTGGATGTCCTCATCACTCATCCAGATGGCAGGTCGCACGAGGGTGTCTTCAGTAGAGTCCTCCGCATTCTCCACAAGAGCGGTACGGTATTCAGCTGTCCCGTGTAGGTTTATTACGAGTATGCGTTTTAGATTATTGTGAAATTGAATCCACAATAAAATGCAAGATTGCTTGTTGTTACAGTTCTGGGTTGATGACTATAATCACTATTTCTGATGCTTGTCTGCCATTGCAAGATTCATTGCCTCCAAACATAAACATATATCATAACTGATCATCAAGCAGCTTTGCTGCACATGGAAATGTTTCCTATATGTATTTACATGTTTTTCATGGTGGATAAGGAACAAAGCTGTTACTACCTGACAGCACTTTTGCTTTTCACCATTACCAGTGACATTAGGAATGCTGAGTTTCCAGCGCCCCTGTTCCCAAGAAGTGCTCTTTTATTTTTTCTTGCAGGCTTCCTGACCGATGACCTAGTGAGCCACGAGGAGAACGGCGATCAGAAGAAATACTTGGGCGTGTGCCTTCTCCAGGGAAACGGCTGGCGCCACCGCAGACTGGACATCCTCACGGTGCCACACCAAGAGTTCGCCTGCGCTTTGCTTTACTTCACTGGCTCTGCCCACTTCAACCGCTCAATGCGCGCGCTAGCCAAGACCAAGGGTATGAGCCTGTCTGAGCACTCGCTCAGCTGCAACGTGGTACGGCAGCGTGGCGTGAAGGTGGCACCAGGCAAGCCACTGCACACGCCTGCAGAGCGCGACGTATTCCAGCACCTGGGCATACCCTACAGGGAGCCTCAAGAGAGAGACTGGTAGCAGGGCACCCCCCCCACCCCCAAGAACTGCTCCCACCCACTTCTTGATGTCGGCACTGAGAAACTGAAACCAATCTCAGAATGGCATGGAAGGGTTGCATATACAAGATGCTGACAATTTTAGTTTTTAATCATGATTAGATTTTTTGAACGCAATGTTTTAGTTAATGCAGAGTCTTAGGAACCACATGCTCGGTCTGTCTGTCGGTCGGTCTGTCTAATATAATATAATATTTATAATATATCTATCTCCGAGCATAAATGCATGCATAGATTAAAGTGAACTACAAAGGTATTTCCTACAGCTGGACCTGAGACTTGTTGCTATAATAACTGTTTGTTTTTATGACTACATTATGAATTGGAATGTATTTTGGTATTTTGTATCTTTTATTAAAAATAAGGATTGTAGGGGCCATAAAGATTACTAAAATCATGTGAATAAAAAAGAATGGCTAGTTAATAAATTATTAAATAAACTAAAATAAGCGCGGGTCAGTGTGTCATAGTATTACAAAATATCATTATCCTCGTACCATTTCTTTCCCAGGATTTTTTTCACACTAATATAATTTAAATGCTGTGAATAAATGTCAAATCATTTGCAATATACATCAATCATGTTAATCCTTCAACAAAATTAAAGGGATCTTTTATCTACAGAAAGATAAAACTGATTAATACTGCTTTGTCTGTCTGTCTATATCAGTGCATCTATGTATGCATTTTTATAAATGCATATGTTTATGTAAACGAGTGTTTGTCTGCTCAACTTTGGTTAATTCTGATTGGCTCTCCCTGACCACCTGAACAATTCTTTGAACCTGTATTTCATTTTTGTCCTTTCAAGATGTGTACGTCACTGGATATGACTACGGCACACCCCAGTCACTGTGCGTCACTGGATATGACTACGGCACACCCCAGTCACTGTACATCACTGGATGTGACTAGGACAGACCCCACTATTCCAGAGTCTGTTAACGTCACTGGATATGACTAGGACAGACCCCGCTATTCCCAAGTGTGTGTTAACGTCACTGGATATGACTAGGACAGACCCCGCTATTCCCAAGTGTGTGTTAACGTCACTGGATATGACTAGGACAGACCCCGCTATTCCCAAGTGTGTGTTAACGTCACTGGATATGACTAGTACAGACCCCGCTATTCCCAAGTGTGTGTTAACGTCACTGGATATGACTAGTACAGACCCCGCTATTCCAGAGTCCGAAGAATGTCACTAGATATGACTAGGACACACCCCGCTATTCCAGAGTCCCTTTTAAACTCACTTGCTATGACTAGGACAGACCCCGCTATTCCAGAGTCTGTGTTAACCTCACTGGATATGATTGGGACACACTCTTCTATTCCAGAGTTGACGTTAGAAGGAGCGTCTTGTGTAACAGCTGGGACGTCCCGCGGCGCTGAAGGGCCTGTAGATAACCCAGCACGATGCCATTCCTGCTCTTATGGTCGAGTTATAAACGAGCAGGAAGGCGCGCGTGTTTGGGTTTTTTTTTACGCTCTTTTTGATGAATAATCTCTCTGTTTTTATCTCAGTGTTTGTGCCTTGACCAAACCCAAATTTAATAGCTGTATGTATGCAGTATGTCCTTATTTTTGTACGTTGCTGGACCTGTCAGCCAGACAGATGCAAGTGTTGAGGTGAGAAAATTTGCACGGTGTCTCTTCAGTCCGTCGGATCAAAGTCCGCCTGATGATCTTAAAGTCTTGTAGGTTGTTAAATCAGAATACAACGTGCACGTTAAAAAAGGGGGCGCTAGCTAATTAACCCAGTGTAGTGTACGAAGAACCCGAGACGTGTTGTGCTAGCTAACCTAACTAATAGACTTGCTGAACGCTGACGGGCCAGTACATTTTTCACGGATGTAAATGAGACCAATATACCCAGGTTCCAACAGAATAAAGTCGCTCGATTAATTTGTCATCTTATATCGACTGAATCGTCTAGCTAGTTAAATGTGAAAATATTCGACTTTTCTTGCTGACTTAGTCTATCTAGCTACCCATTTTGAGAGCTAATAAACACGCATTATGGTACGGAAGTTGTACACCAGTGTTGTAAACAAGTATTTTCGAAGATGCGGTGACTTTGGTTGTATATCGCTAATCACTTATCTGCGTTTTTATTACCACAAACGACCAGTTGTGAACAACGAACACTGATTTAACACACATTGCAGTTTCTGCCATTCCACAAGAGAAAGTCGTATCGTACATATTATAGCTACCGCTGCCCATGTCTCTGAACTCTTGAGCCCTTTTGGAGAATAGCAAAACCAGCTAATACTAATACAAAGAACGATATTAATTTGTCTTTGTATGGTTTAGAACAATTTATTGTGAAGCACTTAGTCGTTTGGAGTGTTGTGCATTGGTTCAGTAGCCTCCAGTGTACTGTTTATTTGTTTAGCAAATCAGATGTCAAACCCAGACCCCCCCCCCCCCCCCCCCCCGAAAACTCTTAAGCTGCTTAACTTTGGTCAGAAACCAGTATAACTCCACTTACAGTAGTAATGAAAAGGTTAACCCACTAAATTCTGTCATTTGCATACAAATGTGCCACATGCCAGTTTCAACAACAAATTTGCCCAGCATTCTGAGACAAGAGTCAGAAACATCTAACATCAAAACATGCCATGATGGCTTTTGAAAGATGTCAAAGAGGAGATCAGACTTTTCATGGTACATGGTACTTTGGTACATGACACATTATATGTGTTTCAAGTCAGCAGGTTTTTTTGTTATTTTAGAGATATACATTGCAAATGTAGTATATATGCTGTAATGTAGTATATAAGGAAAGTACTGAATAGTACTGAGGTATTCCTTTAAATGCATACTTGCCCAAATCCTTTATGGTGGGTGTTCCAATGGCTGTTGGTGTGATCATTCAATGTGTGACAAGCATGATTTGTGAATAGTGCAACCTCAGAGCAGGGCTTTCAACGTTTCTTATCCCACCATTAAAAGATATGCCAGAAATTTACACACAAAGCCACTTTTTAATTTTAGCCACTTTTTTTGATATTTGGCCTTTTGATTTACTCTGAATTTGAGTGAAAACTAAGATGTGGATTATTGGTACAGACACTAGGCAGTCCATTAAATAAACTATTAAGTTGCCAAGGGGAAGCAGACATTTCCAGCAGACATTTCCATTCAATGGCACTTCATATTTTGTCCCTTACACCTGAAACACTCTGTGTACTGGCTTGAAAACAATGCTAAGCAGTGATATTGGACTGGTTAATGTTTTCCACAGTTTTCAACGGCTTCTGATTATAATTATAGTTTAATACATTTTCTGATATGACATTTTCTGGCACTGAAACTTAAGATGGTTAAAATACCAAAGCCCAAATGAAATTGTTGTAGATAAGTTAGAATGGATCCTATACACCAGAAATTATTCCTGTTTTTTGGGAAGGGTTCCATTCATCTTGATTGTGTTTGTGTGGCTGTTTGTGATACAGGTAGTAACACAACTTGCTTCTTGTGGAAACCTCTCATGTGAACATGAATGTCATGTTACGGTGGTTGGTTGTGGACTTGAAGCAAAAGAGAGGCAGAGTAAGATGGGTCAATCTTAGAAGGAATCTTTTGAGTGCAAAATTGCTTAACTTGATCTCTAGAATGCTTTTTTAAAACTCGGTCAGAACCTGGTTTGAAGGAGTCACACCTTTATGCTTCATACTCGTAGTTGCGCCAGTGCTGTGTGTTCATGGTGGGTGGTACACCACGCACACACGCACACACACACAAAAAGTACACTCCCAAATAATTAATGCAGTCTTGCTGTGCATCACTTGGGGGAGTGAAACATCCAGTAAGAATAGTACAGATATGACTTTGGGAACAGAACACTATGTTTCTTAACTAGGCACATGAGGAGGCCTGATAATGAAACATTGCAATATTTTGTATATTTGTGATTGAGAACTGTGGGACATGCTTGTGAGTGTGTGAGAAAGAGACACAAAAAGATTGGGATGTGTGTGTTCATCATTCCTCTGTTACCCCTCTTCTCCTAAAAAGGTTCAGAAGAGTAGGAGTAGTACACACACACACACACACACACACACACACATACGCGCGCATGCACAAAATTCTCACTCCTCTGCCTTGGAAATTTCCATAGAACAAAACTGGCTTCTTATATGAGGTGATGGTTAGTGAGTGAGTGAGTGAGTGAGTGAGTGAGAGGGGGAGAGAGAGAGAGAGAGAGAGGAGGGGAGGGGGAGGGAGAGAGAGAGAGAGAGGGAGGGGGAGAGAGAGAGAGAGAGAGAGAGGGAGGGGGGAGGGGGAGAGAGAGGGAGGGAGAGAGAGAGAGAGGGAGGGGAGAAGGAGAGAGAGAGAGTTTGTCAGGGGGTCAGGGATGGGTATTTGGTAGGTGAGTGAGTGTATGTGCCTCTCTCTCCATATCTCTTGTATACCTGTGGACTGAAGGGACGTGTATGAAGTGGACTAACACTGGAGTAGCATGTCTCTGCTACAGCTGCCACTAAACATGGTAGATGGCTAAATAAGTGTTATTAAAATGTTATCATTAACTCGCCTCCTTCATGGAACCAGACGCCCACGTGATGGGAGTCTGCTTTCATTGAGCTTCTTTTTGTGAACAAACTTTATTTTTGAGGGAGTGTGGGCCTTTCTAGGTTTAGGGTTTGAGATTTGAGTTTTTGTATGACTAAGAAGTGCACTTGAATAAATACAGATCTACACAAGTTTTGGGTCACTGAAGTTGTAAGACCTTATTATTTTCTTACTGTACAGCACAGTTGTTAGCATATTGTTGCTATTTTTTTCTTGTTGTTAATGTGTATTATTTCTAGAAGATAAGTTAATGAAGGACTTTCAGAGAACTTTGTATCTATGTTTTTTTTTAAAAAAATGTAAGTTTTATTGGTGGTGATATTCAGTTTTGCCAGCTTGTTTTTAACGTCTTGTTGACAGCTGGGGGTTTGGTTAACGATTTGTGCGGTTTCAGTCGTGCAGTAACAGCAGATAAGTGACTGAGTTGCTCCTAAAGGTATTTAAAGCTCATCAGGAAACTGCTAATTAGAAATACACAGGCACGGCTAGATGGTTTTGGTGCATCTGAAACGTCGGTCTACTTTTCCCGTTTTTGAACCGTTTCCTTGTCTAACGTTCCCTTGTCTGAGTGTAGTGTGGTTGCCTCCCCTCCCCCGCCCCAGCAGGTACGGCAATGTGCAGGAGGACGCAACCACAGCCACGCGTGTGCGGATCCCTGTTGCGTGGAGCTTCACTACTACCAGCTCTGGTGTGAGTCCCGTTTTACACTGCGCCTGTCAAAACAGCAAAAGGATAAAAGTGGTTTTAAATAAATAAATGCAAGTTGGAAGTCTGGTAGTGGGTGGGAGGATTATTTCAGATGGAATAAAGAGCTTGTAAATTAGCTGAAGAATCTTGCATGTGGATTGCTAGTTACAAAACTTGATCTAGTGAAGATGAATATTAGATTTATTGCCTATACTGATTTGGAAGCACTAGTTTTGTAGCTATGTCGCTCCTTGTAATTATTTTCCTTATAGTCATTTTTTAATCAGAGCAATGTATTTGCATTATTTTTATTGAGTGAGCACCTAATGGAACCAGTCTGGAATGCATTTAAGATTGTACATTTCTTTAACTTTAATTGGATAAATCAGATTTGAACTACACAACCTGCCTTAACCTACAACCTGTGTCGTGCGCATCTGTGCATGTGCTTGGGTGTGAATTTGCGTTTGTGTGCGCATTTGCATCCACGTTCATGGATATGTGTGTGTGTTTGTGTGTGTGTGTGTGCACGCGCAAACGCCTGTGTGTATGCTTGTTTCATCAGGGTTCTGGCTAGTGTGGGCCATCATCTTCTTCCTGAGTTGCTGCTGTGTGTGTCATCACCGTCACGTCAAGCACAGGTTACAGCAGCAGCAGCGTCAACACGAAATCAACCTCATCGCCTACAGGGAGGCTCACAACTCCACCTCCCCACCCTTCTACCTCCGTAAGAGCCTGTCCTCATTTCTGCTACATGGCCCAGACATGACAACATTGTGTGGCACATGTGGTAAGGTATGGTGTAACGAGGCAATATTCCTGCTTTTTCTACACTGGAAGCTTGCCCAAATCTTGCACTGGTTAGCTATATGTACAGTTAAAGCCTTAAGCACCTGCAGGTTACACTGCTCTAATTCCATGTGTGTTTGAATGGATGTGGCCATAGCCACTCCTGTGCAAGCCAACACGTGCTGAGTTTGCCGCTGCCTGCGTCCAGTATCTGTAGTGTCGCATACCGTCACAACACCAACAGTGGCTTTTATGGTAGGCCAGAGGTCATTTCATTTTCCTACTTTGCATTTTCTTAGGGCCACCACATTTCAATTGTGTGTAGACACTGTTTCAAAAGCTCAGTGATGACATTTCACACTGAAATATTTACCCAGTTTGTACCAGAAAAAATCTATTTGAGGCTTTCAAGCCTGTTAAGGATGACATCTGGTCATTGCTGTTGCATGCTTCAGTTATGTAACATGGGCCACTTTTACAGAGTGCACTGACATGATTTTGCATGGGTGTCACATCACAAACGGTAAACTTTGACCACTGAGACAAAGTGACAAGCTTTTGTGTAGTAAGAAGGGGCTGATTAATACTGTGCTGGGTAAAATAGGACCAGCGTAGAAGGAACCTTCTGCTCATGTTATGAGATGTTACTGGAGTGTGTTTTTGAGTTGTTGTTTTTTTTTTTCTTTGTACTGTAGTGGACCTCACCCTGAACAGCAGTTCAGAGGTCAGCAGTCCTGTTCTTGACCAAGTCCTTCTATCAGTGCGTCTGTTTGTTTTTGGATCGATGGGCCCGCTCCCAGAATCCTGTGAATCTGCAACTTCCCACGTGTTTTTACTGGTAGTGCATCATGGGAAACTGACAAAAGCTGAAACCAAAAGAGAGAGAGATACAGCAACCAGAGCCTCTGTCAATGTTGATGTTGTTGGCTGGTGTACCGAATGCACGTGTTTGCCTGCTCCTACTTAAAATATAATATGATGAAAAAATTTGTTTAAAAAACAGACTGTATAAAAAAACATTTAATCTTCTCGAACAGGTTTGCAAACTATGTATCTGGTTTAAATGTGTCTTGGTTTAAAATTAAGTTTAAAATTGGTTTAAAAAGCAATTTAAAACAATATTGAAGGTTGTTTACTATCCTCCTGGACCTTGTTTTAAAGTCACTGTAAATCAGAAATCATAATGCATTTTATTTCCTTACTGTGAAGTATTTCTGAGTGAAACTGAAATGGATCTTTTTTTATCAGTAGGCATTTTTTTGGCTTGTGAAAAGCAGGTGTTTCAAAACTAACATGGAGTCAGATCTGGACACTAGCTTGCACTCTATCGTGGAGGATAATGAATCCATGTTTACACTCTATACCGTTCAGTATATAATTCCGTATGTAATTCAGTGCTAGATGGTCAGTAGTTAGCTGAGGAAGATTATTTTAATTTTATAACATTGAATAAGAAGGCAGAACGTTGCTAAAGGGTATGCTTTTATGTTAGAATTTTTGTATCAATCGCAAAGTGTACATGAGTTGTATTCTTAAAACAAACAAGTAGAATGTCTTGAACACAATCTGGAATTTTACTGTACATTTACTTCCTCAAAATGTAAAAATTCAAGTCACCGGAGCATAACCATGGTATTTTAGGTATTGGGTACAAAAATATTTGTCGCTAACAACCAAATACACACCTCCTGGTATTAACACCAACTAGCTAGGAAAACATGTTATGACATCGGTTTGGTTTTTACCCACTTTCCTTCCATTTTAACGTAGCGAAGTTTTAGAAATGATGTTTTCTGTTCATTTCAGGGTTTCTACCAAACACCCTTCTCCCTGACTATGAGGAGGTAATGAATCGTCCTCCCACACCACCACCACCTTACAGTGCCTCAACCTCAGCACCCACAGCCTGTACTACCAGTGAGCAGCAGGAAACACACTGCTCATCGAG
The DNA here is from genome assembly GCF_041902795.1 of Electrophorus electricus. NCBI lineage: Eukaryota > Metazoa > Chordata > Actinopteri > Gymnotiformes > Gymnotidae > Electrophorus > Electrophorus electricus. The sequence goes on along the minus strand of NC_137514.1, from coordinate 7,467,441 downwards.
ACAGGTTCCTCCACTGCCCCCAGCATCAGAACTATTGTGCTCTAGTCCCACCATAACGGGCTACCATGCTCACGGAGGACACTGCTACAAAGATGGCAGCAAGCCCCAGATGGGATCAGAGCAGGGCAGCTGGAGGAATGTTACTAAACCCATGGAGGGGAGCTGCAGCACGAGGAAGCAGAATGTGTGCAGGGAGGGCCAGCGGGAGGAGGAGGAGGTGCCAGAGGAGAAGGAGTGGAGCTCGAGGAGGCAGCGACACTTCACAGGAGACTCTGGGATCGAAGTGTGCAAGTGCACGCGAGGCGCAGAGGGCTGTGAGCGCAAAGAGCTCAGAACCCTACGGAGTGAGGAGCACCAAGAAGGCTTTGAGGAATCCTGCAAGGGCTGCAGCCTCCACGTCTGCTGTGCTGAAGATCAAAGCAGGGTTGTGGCTGAGCAGTGGGAGGGGCTACTCTCATAACCCCACCCACACTGTCATGTTCACATATCATTAATAGAACTGGAGAGGCTTCACCGTACTGACACAGAGTCTCAGAGCTGAGGGTGGCAGTATCAAATAAGAAGTAAAAGAAAAGGTGTAGATCTGATGGAACAGTGGTTTCATCGTCACTGACCTCTGTTGTTGTGGTCTTTGTGTTTTGACTAGTTTGTGTGAGTGTAAGCAAACTGACAATCAGAGAATGCCTGATGACATTTTTCTTATGACGGCATATGACTGATGCGCAAGCTCATATTTTCAGCAGTCTTAAAATAACAAACATGGGTGAAGTGCAGATTGTCTTTAGTTCAGTTTCTCTCTTTGAGGTGATGTCACCCACTGGCTCAGAGAGATAACTCCTCCTGTAGATACCAGTATGGTTTGAGATGGACAGTGACTTGAACTTCAGCTTGGGACAGACCTCACAGGCCAGACCAAGCTGTAATGTTTATATAAAGATACCAGTAAAAGTGTTTGTTTTAATGTGCCTAGGGAACTGTGATTTAACTGAGCGTTAAATCATACATGTGTAAGACAAGGCAGAAGCATTCAAGTACAGCAGTGCTGCCATTATCATGCTATACAGGTTAAACTGATGTTCTAAACATCAAACTGATGTTCTAAACCTGTAATTCCAACCAACATTACTATAATTTAGGGTTTTAATTGTTTTAGGATGACTTGCAAAAGGCCCTTAATGTAAGTGTATTTTAACAAGCGTGAAAGTCAGTATGTATTAAGCTAAAGTGTGTCCATGACAATAGAGGGGAGGAATCCACCTCTGCCAGTGCAGAGGATGTCCCACAAGCATGAACTCAGGTGAGTTTAAGGTATATAAAGTCCCCACTGGAAATTGCTCAAATCAAAAGGTAATCCCAAACATAAAGGAAACACAGAAGAATGCACTTCCAAGTTTAGGTTCTGTGCCAACCACAAGTCAACCACGCCCATGTCCCTCAACACCTTTTTTTCTTTGATGCCATTAGGAGAGGTAACCAGAGGCTGGAGGGTGAGATGTGATTATAATAGCATGATGCCTTTATAAATGCACTTTAACTATCCTGACAAATAGGACAGGTAATTCCAGTAACACACTCAAGATCTGTATTTTACTGACAGCTCTGATGACAAACGTGTGTTAACAGCACAATGACTTCTTTATTTTAATTTAGAATCTGTTCTCCTAATGCTTATCGTAAACAACTTTATTTATTTTGATGTTGGGCATGTCATGAATATTTGTGTAATGAAAGATTGTAAGCCTAGTAAGTGTGTCCTATAACTAACAAAACAAAAAGTATATTAAAAAAAAAATCCAAGATGATGTTTATCTATAATTAGCTATATTCTCAATTACCAGTTTTGTGAGCGACCTCAGACTTGTTGAGATGATAAAGTCTAATTTATGGGTTCTTTCCTTCATGTGCCAAAGTTTGCAGTTTCAACAGCCCACTTATGCAGATGGGGATTTTCATTTGCCCAGAAAGAAAACACCAGTTATTATAAAAATAATAAATTATGCACTAAGATTAAGACTGTTTGTGTCTGTTTGTTGATGATTTAAGGTACTGGTCAAATAAATACATAGTAGATGTTGCAGACCTTTGTGAAGGAAACAGATTTCCTGCATTATAGTATCTACCATAGATAACGGATGAGACTTGGGTTCTGTGACTAACGAAATCTATAAAATCTCCATGGTTTACATTAGTACTTATTTACAACAGCCATATCTAAGCACTTTACCAGAATGTAGAGTAGCTTTTTAAAACACAACAACAACAAAAAACAATATGAAGATGGTGAGTGATGTTAAAGTGCATTTTAATTTTGATCAAATTTTTGCAAACAATTTAATAGCAAACCTAGAATTTGATTTTAAAATAGAATTTCCATAGGCAAAATCAAATCACTCGAACATGTTGATTAACAAAGTTTTCAATCAAGCTAGAAATGGCTAAACTAACCCCCATAAAAAAACAAAACAAAACAAAAAAACCAATCTTTTGTTTAAATGTGTGAAATAAGTAAGCAGATAATCGAAATGATGGAACATAGTTAAGACTCTAAAATGATGGGGGTAGAGGGTTGTGGGCTGGGTTTGCATCAGTCAGCGTAGCTGGGCAGTGCTTGTGTGTCGGTGTTAGTACATTGATTTTCATAACCTAGTCCCACTCTGTTCTTTGTTTTACAAAAATCTATAATAAGTATTGTCTGCCCAGTTTAGAAAACTTACTTATATTTTATCCTTGATGTTGTTAGTGATTTGCTCATAGTATTAATACTGTGAGGAAGCTGAGAGAGATGAAGATGACAAGTCTTGGGTGCTTTGGGTTGGTCTTAAGTATTCCTCCAGCCTCAGGCGGATGGCTGCAACATTTCTCCCCAGTTTCCTCGGATCGTCCACATCCGCTGCCTCCGTTTTCTCAGAGTCACCAGTTACGTCAGGCTGCACCATTACTCCAGCAGACGAGCCTGATGGTAATGTGGGAAGCGGAGCAGTGCAGAGCTGGTCATACCCAGTAGTGTGTGGGAATGGACGGGCTTTCACTGGCAGCTGGAATACGTTTCCTGATTAAATCCATGTTAAATGACTGTGACATCCTGAGAATGCTAACATTGTTAACTGTATATTATCAGACATATATTTAGCACATATTTAGCATATATTTAGTGAGCCCCTGGGCCCATGATGCCTCATTCCGCAGTAAGAGTGGCTGGAGGGTTAGGCTTGGACAAAATGAACGTGAGTCCTGACAGGAAATCTAGTACTACGATGTGGAGGCAGCGGGGGACTTTGAGGTAAGAGGCTGAGCTGGTGCTGAGGTTAACAACGAAGATATTCTCCAGCAGACTGACCACGATTAGTGCCAAACATATAGAGAAGTATACATCTGTGGGGGTGGTGGTGTATATGTTAACAAGGCGTGTAGATGTGCACGCACATACTTCTCACTGAAAGTCAATTTGTGTATTCAGGTGACTTGTTGGTTAGACCTTATTTTGACCCCAGCATGTCAGAGACATTGTAGGAAGCTGTATGTTATATTGTAGGCCAGTGCAAATTAATACTCTGGACACTCCATACTTATAAGGGGTGTGTCTTGGCTTGTGTGAGGGAGGACATCGTTTATCATTAGTGGGAAGACGGTGTAGACCAGGATGAGGGTCATTCTGACAGCAGAGCGATCCCGGTTTTCAGGAGTTAAGAAGAAGCTGAACAGGTCCAATGTGATGAGGAAGCCATTCTGGATTAACAGGTTAACCACACAGAGTGTGAGCACCCACTTCACATTAATCTATAACAGTGTAATGAAGAAGCCACTTGAGATTAACAGGTTCACCACATAGTGTGTGGGCACCCATTTCATGTTAATCTATAACACAGCCAAACAGGTAAATGACAGAAGTGAAAGCCAGCTATTATGGATTTGTAGACAATGTACAATGCACACCATTTTCTCTATTTCACATACGTTAAATCATAATTTATGTTGGACTGTGTATAATATTTGTCATGGTGTTCTGTAATATAACTACATGCACCATGGAAAACAACGAGGGATAAAAAGTGTACATTTCAGTTTAAGATGCACAAAGCAGTGAAGAACATGCTCTCCATCCTGTCACAATAGTGAAGAATACACCCTCCATTACATCACACTAGTGACACAAATCACACCAGTGTGTGGGATATAAAAGCACCATGCAGTATGTCCAAGTGTTCTTGGATACAGAGAAAGGTGCTGTATATTTGTAACTTTATATCATATCACTAGTGAAGCAAACATACCCCATCACGTCACACTAATGAAGAACACAGGCTCCATTGCATCACACTAATGAAGAACACAGACTCCATTACATCACACTAGTGAAGAACACACACCCCATTACATCACACTAGTGAAGAGCACACACCCCATTAGGTCACACTAGTGAAGAAAATGCACCCCATTGCGTCACACTAATGAAGAACACACACCCCATTATGTCACACTAGTGAAGAGCACACATCCCATTAGGTCACACTAGTGAACAGCACACAGCCCGTTAGGTCACACTAGTGAAGCAAACACAAGCTCCATTACATCACACTAGTGACTGTACTGCTGTTGTAAGGTTAATGAGATTCTAGGACCTTTATTTTAGCTTATCATATTTCATTATGTTGCTTACATCCATCCCTCTTATAGCCCATGCATTATCACTTCTCTCTTTTGAGCACATATTCAACCTGAAATAATTTTTAAAAAGACGGAAAGCATACTAATTGTTAGAGTGCACACTTACTCACATAGTATATCATTGCAGAGTATTTCCTTTGGGAAATGCTTAACCTGGAGTTGGTTGCTGTCACTCCTATCCGTTGCCACGCCCCTTCAGTATGACTAAACGTGCTGGATGTGGTCATAATAGAGTTTTCTGATTTAGAATTCAGTCGGATATCATGCCCTGAGAGAAACATGACATCATGACTTCCACAATCAAATAAACAAACATTTTTTTGTGGCACGTCTTTAACAATTTGAAATAAACTAAAAATGACATCCAGTGTCATCTTCATGCAAATAGGAAGTGAAGGTAAGTGAACAATTCTGGACATCAACGGGAAACCTGTAGATGTTCATCTTACACAAGCTGACAACTCATTTTGGCTCATCAACATGAACTATCCCCCTGGAGGAGACAGAAACATATGGTACAGCTGGACTTGTCTTCTTCCACACTGCAGTAAATGAGAAATAAGCAAGTATCAGTCTTTTTCATAGACCCATGAAATGCCTTAATAAAGGACCTTTGCCAGAATATGAGTTACATGTCCAGTGTATTTTCTTTCTCTCTTTTCCTTCAGTATTTTCCTGTTTTAGATATTTCAGTTATACTAATTTAACAATGAAACATAACAAAAATGCTCATCCTGTCTTTACTGTAGAAATACACCAGACCCTTCTGGCCTACTGACCTTCCTGCCCCCAAGGAAAATGTTTTTTTAATCTAAACTGTTTTTATGATAAAGGCATTTCTCATAACTAAATATTATGAAGCTCGGTGCAGAAGTCGGAAAACTCTTTCTAATAGAGCTCCGCTAGTACATTTGGTGTAGAAGGTTGAGCATGGTGCTGGTAATACTAAGGTCATGGGTTAAATCTCAGAGAGCATACTGTTATACTGATAAAGATGTAAGTCACTCTGGATAAGCGTGTTTGTCAAATGCTGTAAATATAAGTTGTTGAGCACAGCAGAGTTCTCTATGAACACAATATCCAGTACATGACGTTCACTCACAACTCAGATATAAGTATATCGAGCATCCACAGCTCAGACTTTGGGTGGGACATTTTCGAGGTTCCACACTGAGTAGCGTTCCAACTCAAAAATGGCACTGTCCAGTCCTGTCAGGATTCAGTAATGTTTTGTTCAATAGTGGAACAACAACTAGGTGATCAGATATCATCAGAAAAGCTAATGCGAATAAACAAGAGTTCTGAAAATGTATGTTGTCAGCAGCTGCTTCTGTACATCCTGAAAAAAAAAGAACAAATTTGTCCTGAGCCCTCTAACTGCAGAAATTAAATCAAATGAAAGGCATCGAATTTCTATGGAATAGATCCTAAGCATATTTCTCCTGATGGTTCAGTAAAGATAAGGAAAACATGGAATGCTCACCACCTCCAGGATTCCAGCAATAGCAAAGCCCAATGTAATGTTCAGTGTGTCGCATATCTTACTGACAGGCCTGTCAGTTCGATATGCAGATGCTGCTGTACAGTAATAGGCATGAGGTAGGCTTGTGGTCAGAAGTCCTGTGGTCAGAAGGAGACCACTGAAGAAATGTTACATATGTTCTAACAACTCCATTGAAGTCAACGCAGTACTGGTTTATTAAATGCTCTTTTCACATATGATTCTGGGTCCATATACACCACAATCAGTCTACATTCTTGAAAATGAACAATTAGTCTTGAGTGGTTGAGAATTCTAAATGTTATAAATAATTTTGGAAACTCTGTTGTGGATATTTTATACTGAATGTGTTACATAGAGTAAATTTGTTTTGAGTAAGTCAAGTTATAATCATTTCTCTTTTGGTTTTAACAATAAAAAATTAATAAAAACTGCAGTGTCCTGAAGTTAAAAATGTAGAAGTAAAATTGTACTTTGCTTGCACAACTAATGAAGGACCTTGGACTAAAACATTCTGTTTCTACGTCAACCTTGTGTACTCTACAACACTACAATTTTTACTACCTCTCTCTCACAATATATAATGTAAGACGTACACACACACAGTTACACAAACATACAAAAGCTCCTAACGTAAAATGATGCCAGTACAATGCCGGTACAATTCTTACCAGTACAATTCTCACTGCCATGACAAGTTAAGTTGGTTTGGATTTTTTAAAGCTCATATACCTGGGAATAGCTGGTTGTACAGTCTGCTCCCATCTATCGAAGCAGTTCCCTTTGTTCTCACTTTATATATGGAAACTCAAATACAGGATTTTATTTGGAAAAAGACCAAACGTGACCCATAAGGGTGTAAATTCTTGGTAATCCCCTACTTTACATGATATTTGACTTCCCCTTTGTTATGTTTACAGTGCATTAATACACTTATTTGAAGTGATCATTGATGATGTGTCTCATAAGTGCCTCATATTTGTTTAGAATTACCTCCACAGACATATTTTAGCTATGCAGTACAGCATACAAGTGCCTCGTGATCTGCCCTGACCTAAGTGTCCAAAGTGATCAAGTGACAGTAATTCAGTGGTTGAGGTACCTGCCTTATAATCGGAACGTTGCTGGTTCAAACCCTACAAGTGGTCAGTGTCAGACCCCTGAGCAAGGTCCTTAAGTTGTAGTCTGTCATAGTTGTAATTTGCTTTGGATAAAAGCTGCAGCCAAATGCTGTAAATGTAAACAAGACAACTTCAGCTGACTAACAGCCTAAATGCAGATTTGACTGTTGGGAGGCCACAACACATGCTCTCTTGGTAAAACACATTGTTACAATGTATAGCTAATAAAGTAATATAAAATGTAATTACACAAAAATGAACAGGAACAAATTCCTGAAGACACATAGCCATTTTATATGTAGTGATTTTAATCTTCATATCTATTCAATTTAGACTACCTCATGCAGTTGTCAATGCATATCCAAAGAGTTATGTGTACAGTCACAGCAAATAGCATGTACAGATGAGCATGGTGTAACCAAGGCTTAAAAGAAACCTTCTGTGATTTGGATAAAGCTGAATAAACAGGAGATGATGGCCTAAGCAACAGCGAGTTGAGATGCAATACCTCATGTAGTGATGCGTTCTCTATAAGTGAACTGACTTCCATAAATATGACCCATCCTCATGTGATATTAAACTCCTTTTTAATATTCTTAAGTCATAAGATTTTATTTTTCTTACATCATAAGTATGTGAAAATGATGCACGAATTGAGAGTGGGAGGCCAGAATTCAATTCAATATACAGGGTACAAAGAAATTGTCACGGTTGGCCGGTCCACCACCAAGAGGGACACACCCACATCAGACCGGGCCGTACCGTTTCTCTACCTAGTTCCCAATCACCTGAGTACTGATTGGAGACACCTGCTCCTCATCAATGTGTCTCCCTATTTATGCACCGGCAGGTCCCAAAGAACAATGCTGTGCATTAGTGGCCAAGAGGACTATGGAGCTCTCGCGGTGTGTCTCACATGAACTCTTGGTGGATTACTTTATTACGTACCTTGATTGTGATGGAAAATAAAGAGCACGTTAGCTCAACTTCACCTCTCTCTTCCTCTTTGCCGTCAACGTCACAGAAACACTGTTAGTATTTTACAATTATTAATGTTGATTATGTGCTGTCTGATGGCAGATGAGTATGATGGTATCACTGAATTCATATATCTTCCTTAGGACCCCCCCCCCCCCCCCCCAAAAAAAAAGAGTGTGTGAAGTATATGAGATAGTTGCATTGTTTCCTTATCTTGAGGACCCATATTCACAACATGGATATGGTAGTAAAAGTACCATTGCAACATTATGCATATATTCATTCTTTGAAATGTTTATTTTATGTATTAGTATAAGTTTATATGTAAATATGTAGGAACATCACTACGATCCAGAGAGCAGGTCTGAATACCTGGCATGCAGATTGAAACCATCAGTTACATATTCTTGACTACTATCATAATGATATAATGACCTGTGAATTGTGATGACGCAGAAGAATCAGCAGATGCATTTTTAGCCTTCTCATGCTTTCTGGACACAACAGTATTTCATTTTACACTACCAAAATACCCAGTACTGCGTCAGGTATCGCTGAAGAGTATGGTGTGTTTTTTCATGTCTATGTTTGTTGCATTGACGATAGAACAAGACTACATACTTATGTTTGATGAGGTTTCAACCAACAAATCCTTGGTGAGGTGTTCTACCACCTTTAAGAGAAGACTGATGGAGGAAAACCATGAACTTGTACCCACCACAGAATTGTTGGATGTGCTGCACAATACTGAGTCAGCTGCTAACACTGTGAAGGGTCTGACTACTACTGTTTTATCTTGTCAAAATGGTTTACTTTCGTTTACTGCTTATTGTAGGTGCACAGTGTGAATTTTGGTAATGGTAAGAGTTCTTAATTGAATGTAATTGTGGTATTGCGTCAACTTGACATTGGTTTAACTGATCAGTATGCCAGGACAACGACATCTGCTGTCTTGCTGCTGCTACATCTGCTACCACCATCTGCACAAGGCCTAATGAGACTAGGAAAGACGTCTGTATCTCAAATAGTAAATCAGCCCATCGCATTTCAAAAGGTACGTTGAACAGTCATCTGAAATCAGAGGTGATCTGATGCATCTTCGGAAGTTACTCAGTACCTATACTGAATATCTCTTGTAGGTTGGAATCAGTGCACAGCAGCAAATAGACAGGTATCAGCCCAAGGAATCAGCCCCACCTGCTTGCCCTTGGATTCGCAATGAGCATTTGTTCTTCTTTCATTGTGATTGACAAGCATGTGCTTCCATGCAAGGCGACAGATTCAATGGGAGCCTTTGACAAACTCTTTCAGGCCCATTTCGTCTTTGGTAAATCCTACAGTTCATACTTGAACATTTTACAGGTGGGAACCTTTGCATGCTGGAAACAAAGGAGATACAAAGAGTTGCTGGGTTAAGAGCAAGAATGGTGTGATAGTGAAGATCTGTTGAGGTGGGGCATTTTCTTAGCAAAAGTATAGGGTATTTTCTTTGACAAAGTGACTGTGGAAGTCCAGTCGCGTCAAGCACCTTAAGGCAATTTGTGGACTCTATACAGGGAGGACACTTAATACCTGTAGTGCTACTCATGTTGAATTGTCAACTGTAAATGTAGGTATCTAAGTCGGAGTTATCTTTGCCAGGGATTGTAAATAGTTGTGCATCTGTAATTGCTGATCTAAAGGCAGCAGATGTAGGTCAAAGTGTAGAGAACTCTGTTGTGATTTTCATGGAACATATTGTTCAAGATATCTAGCAGCATGCCAAAGAATTTGCTGTATGTTTTTGATCAGTTTTATAGAATACTTTCATAGTTTTAAATTCTGAATACAAGTCATAAAAACTTGACAGAGAAGTGGGAAACTGTAGAACAAGTTGCATGTGTAATGGGCTCAGGATTTGACAAGACAAAACAAAAAGACTGAAATATATGAACTCAGATAGTAGTGCAAGGCAAATTCAGTATTCATGTATGTTCTAATTTCACCTACATTGCAGTCAATATGTTGCAAAGCACAGGTGCCTGAGATTTTTGTGATGGGTCATTTATTAAGTAACCCTCTATTCACACAGAAAGATACACTGAACAGATCCAGATGTTCTAAGACTATTATGAGGTTGCAAACCCTCTTGGTTCCAAGTGAGGTATTCCCAAATTGGGCACTATATATTTTACTTATATATAGGATCTTCTCTCCAAAATGGAATTCTTGTCTGGCTAACATACTCCTGTGTGCCTCATTTCCTGGTCAAGGTCATAAGTGTCAGTGTTATCAATACAGAGATATCATGAAATGTATACCTGCAGATAAGTTCATTGACAAAAGATAACGAAGGATATCATAAATTAGAGCCATCTAAGAGCTAATCTCTGATGGAAGTGAATATGGACACCTATATATTAAGAATAGCAAGCCTATAACAACCATGTGACTCTGTTGCACTTTCTTCAGCTACTATGGAATTATTGTAATAGGGAACCAATAGTTTCCATTTAACTACTTACTAAACTATTTCCCTATAGGATATGCTAGGAGTGATGTTACTTTGTATTTATGGAATTCTCATTTTTAAATCTACTCTAGGCACTATAGAAGCAGCTGACCATAAAATTACTCCAACTATTGTATGATCTAAACCTGCCGTTTATATTATCCCGTACTCATTACATATATATATATATATATATATATATATATATATATATATATATATATATATATATATATAAAAATCAAACTTTCAAATTAAAAATAGTAACCAATTACTGAGAGGTTTAATGGCGATTTACATTCGAACAGGTGTATTAGATATTTCGCGGCAGCAGTTTTGTGACTTTTGAAAAGGATGTACATGCTTGCACTGGACTTTCCTATTCCTAATAACTGCCACAGATATTCGTCTTTACACACAGCATAGCGATCCATAACACCCTCATATACATGTAATTTCGTCTGTACACAAATGGTCCACTGCACAAGTAATGTTCAATTGGCGTCCATACTGTTGAATCTTGCCCTCTAGCCAAGCAAGAATGCGCGCGTTTGCAATAATGCGCGCTCTGGAAATGTAGTCAGCGCCATGGCTTCCTGTGGTTCCTCTGCACAAAATCTGCCTTGACAGTACACTAGACTACACGAAGGCAAAGACTTGAAAAACTCGTAACGTTTAAAAATTCGGAACGATCTGCCATGGCGGACACATTTGGCAGGTAACTTTTGAAACTAATATGTAGGCAGGCTATGCTGGAAGATAGGTTTACAATATCATCTTGAGTTCTTTACGACTTGACATGCACAAGTTACTTCGGCTATTTACCATTAACTTATGAGATGGCGAATATAAACATTTAAGTCTTCCTTGATAGTCGTATTGACTTAAAATTAGGCTACTACAAAATTCATTGCGTTATGTTTTCGCAGTAAACAGACTGACGTAGCGGTCCGTGACGACGTCAAGGTAGGGTGTAATTTTGAAGCCAAATGCTACAAAAATCTGTAGGGACGCCTGAAAACGTCTCAACACTGTTTATAAAACGCAGGCTACACGGAATAGCATGGCAGATATGGCTAGTGGCTTAGTTTCATCGTTGGAAAGAATTGTGCCAGAACACTGAATAAATTATAAAAGCTGCCTAAATGTGTTGCCTGTGAGAATCAACAGGAGAGTAGCCTACAATAATTGTGTTGTAAATAAAACGTTTTTTGTTTTTTTTTGTTTTTTTTGCAGGATTACTATGGTAAAATACTGAAAAAAACCGCTGACCTAAAGAGCAAAGCGTGTGTCCCGGGGGCAAAGCCCACGCGTGGCTACATCCGAAAAGCTCTCGATGAATTGCACCCGGAAGTCATTGCGAGGTGGTTACACTCCGTCAAACCTGTCATGATAGGTTTACAGTCTATATAAGCAGCATCATTTTTGCACGTATGATTTGCTGTAGGCCCAAAATGCTCAGGCTCCCTTAATATGATTCAAAGTTCTTTATGTTCTGAGTTTGCCAGCAGCTGTCTTTATTAAAGATAAAGCCACAGTTGCTCGTTAGTTATTTGGCGCTTGCAAGCCTCAAAGTCCTGTCGCTGGGCTCCCCCTGCTGCTCGTCCAAGTAGTGCCACTTTTGCTCTTAGGTACTACGGCTGTGGCCTGCTGGTTCCCGAGTGTGTGGCGGGCTGCAGGGTGCTGGATCTGGGTTGCGGCAGCGGCAGCGACTGCTATGTGCTCAGCCGCCTGGTAGGGCAGAGCGGACACGTCACTGGAATTGACATGACAGAGGAGCAGGTGAGTCGACTACAGTGGTTAACGAAGATTGTGTCCCATGTAACAACCCCCCCCCCCCCCCCCAAAAAAAACACCCCCAACAAATCCTTTTCTTGTGTATTTTTGCATTTCATTTTCCAGATTTCTCTATTTCACATATTTCTTTTTGTTTCATTATACTTGTTTCTTTATGTATAGTGTGTAAAAGTAGTCCTAAGGCAAGTGGAGCCCCTATATGGTGTCAGATTATTGCAGAACACTGAAGAGGGATGTTCCTTAGGCCGAATATAGATGAAAATCATACACCTGTGCATTTTAGGAGTACACACCTTTGCGTGTATTAACAGCCTTATATATGAACAGGTAGTATATACATTTTGTAAAATCAAATTGTGCTATCATTTAAAACACATACCTGACAGAAACATTCTAAAAACAGATTCACAGTCAGTGTAAATTGTATCACTTTTTACACCTATTTTAGTTTATGAGACAGAAAAGTTAAACTTTTGTTGCCCAGTTCTAGTGACATCAAACAGCTAACTGGGGGTTCACACTTTAGACTGGACATACTGTAACTGGGGGGGTTCACACTTTAGACTGGACATACTGTAACTGGGGGGTTCACACTTTAGACTGGACGTACTATAACTGCGTTTTTAAGACATGACCAGGATGTTAGGGCAGGACAGGTCTCATGAAACCAGAACAGTACAGTTGGTATATTTGTTTAGAAAAATGAAAACATGTAAGTATGGTCTCATCACTGAGATACTCCATTCTATGAGTCTACTAACCTTGGGCATCTGTCTCATAGCTGGAGGTCGCACGGAAGTACATGGACTATCACACACAAAGGTTTGGGTATAAAAAGCCTAATGTGGACTTTGTTCAAGGGTACATAGAGACTTTGAGAGAAGCAGGAGTGGAAGAGGCATCCTATGACATAATAATGTAAGACTTTTAACATCTCTCTTTATTTATATGCACATACAAGTAATATGGATGCAAAAACAAAACAAAATAAACCAAAAAAAATGCATATTCATATCAGAAAAACATAATTTTAATCATGTGACATTATAATGACGTTATAATAATGACATTATTGTAACATGTTAACATTATTGCAGTTTAGTGACTCTGTCATCACTAATACCCAGTATAGTATTTGATGGAAAAAGCAATGATTCTGGTAAGTCAAATTATAATTTTATTTATTTTTCATTTTTATTTTATTTTATTTTATTTTTATCAACAGATCAAACTGTGTGGTGAACCTTTCCCCAGACAAGGCTAGTGTTCTGAGAGAGGCCTACCGAGTGCTAAAGGTACTTTATCATAACAGTAAACTCATCCTGTGTATTACTGTATAATAGGAAAAATGACTGTGGTGTTTTGGATGTGTTCAGAATGGAGGAGAGCTGTATTTCAGTGATGTTTATAGCAATGCCAGAATCTCAGAATCCCTCAGGGCTGATAAAGTGTTGTGGGGTAAGAAAGTGAAATTTCTTTGTGACAGTAGTCTACAAGATTATTATATACTGTACAAATAATGTACAAATAATCTATAGGATACCTACACATGCACAAGGAATTTTAGCATTTTTTGAATGCAGTTTTACGCTTAACAATCTTTACAGGTATGGTAAATGTAACACAGACAGAATGAGAAGAACTCAAAGATGCAGTTAGTAAGTTTTGCATATCTAATGCAGGTGAGTGCTTGAGTGGAGCATTGTGGTGGGAGGACCTCATGCGATTGGCTGAGGAGATTGGGTTTACTGTACCCCGATTGGTCTCTGCCAACATCATTTCAATAGGCAACGAGCAACTAGAGAAGATTCTAGGTAAGAGGCTCATGGCAACAATATTTTTCTTGATATTATAACAATAGGCTTTTATGGATTATGTTACTTCCGTTTCAGTGCAGTACAGTAGTAATTTGTTGTCTTGTCCTATTTTCGAAGTGTCACGGTACGGCCTCCTCCTCCCCTAAATGTCTCTGTGTGTGTGTTCATCTGCTTGGTCACGCCCCCTCGTGTTTCTCACCTGATCCTTGTTATAGTACTTGTATACAAGTCTGTTTGTATAGTACTTGTATATAAGTCTGTTTGTATAGTACTTGTATATAAGTCTGTTTGTATAGTACTTGTATACAAGTCTGTTTGTATAGTACTTGTATACAAGTCTGTTTGTATAGTACTTGTATATAAGTCTGTTTGTATAGTACTTGTATACAAGTCTGTTTGTATAGTACTTGTATACAAGTCTGTTTGTATAGTACTTGTATACAAGTCTGTTTGTATAGTACTTGTATATAAGTCTGTTTCTGTTCACCGTGCCTCATCCCCACATCCTGCTTAGCCTCCTCCCGTCACACCAAGAAGATGCTTTCTTACAGTAAACGTCTAATTACTTAATATGATGTGAATTATATTTAGGTGACTACAAGTTTGCCTCTGCCACATATCGTCTCTTCAAATTGTCAAAGAATTCTGAGAAGAAAGGCTGTCTTGTCATGTATGATGGAAACATTATGGGCTCAGAAGAGAAATTTGAGTTTGATGCTAAGTATACTTTTAAGGTATGTATTAAAGTCCACAACATGATACAATACTTGAAAAATACACAAGATACTGAAATCTAATGTCAAATTATTTGCTCCCAAACTACAAGTTCATTTGTATGGAAGTATATTGTATTGTATTTTGTCTCATTTATAACATTTGTGAAACTGCAGTGACCTGACATTAGGCTGGATATCTTGAGAATTTAATATTTAAATATTTCACCTTTATGGTGACTAACTATATATTCACTTACCAGCCACTTTATTAGGAACTCCATATTAATAATCAGTGGGAATGCACAATGAGTAGCCTCAGTTCTTTGTGTCGTGGATTCCGCAAAGTGCTGGAAATATTCCTCTTGAGATTTCGATCCATTCTTCTGCGTCATGAAGGAGCTCTACTGGATTCAGGTCTGAAGTACAGCGTACTCGTGGTGATGGAACAAGACTGCAGTGATACGGGCTTTGTGTAATGGCCAGCATTATCATGCTGGAAGTAGAGATTATGAGATGGGTAAATTGTGGTCATTGAGAGATGCACATGGCCAGCAACAGTACTAGGCTGTGGCAATCAAACAATGCTTAATTGGCCCAAGTTGTTGCCCAAGAAAACATTCTTCACACCATTACACTATCACCAACAGCCTGAACTGTTGACACATACACTTAAACAGATATTACATTCTTTAGCTCAACTGTTTATGACTGAGTGTGACGTAACCAGGCTCAGTTTACTGTTACACCATTTCTCTTATTGAGGCAAGTTGCATCCATGCCTTTGTTTGGTTTATGTTAAATTCTGGCTATACCATCTGCATGTCACAACAGAAATTGAGTTTCATCTGGTCATGTAATGATTTTCCGATCTTCAGCTGTCAATCTTCAAATTCCCATTCTGGACAGACAGAAGTGGAACCTGATGTGAACTTCGACTGTTGTAGCCCATCTCTTTCAAGGTTTAACCTACTGTATGTTCTGAGATGGTTTTCTGCTCAACATGGTAATAAGGAGTGGTTGTTTGAATTCCTGTAGTCTCCTGCTCAAACCAACTTGCCATTCTCCTCTGGCAGTCCATCCTCAAGGCATTTTCATCTACAGAACTACCGCTCAC
Organism: Electrophorus electricus; assembly: GCF_041902795.1. Classification (NCBI taxonomy): domain Eukaryota; kingdom Metazoa; phylum Chordata; class Actinopteri; order Gymnotiformes; family Gymnotidae; genus Electrophorus; species Electrophorus electricus. The sequence continues at coordinate 7,451,241 of NC_137514.1, read as the reverse complement.
TTGATGTTCTGCTTTCTCACACCACTCTTGAGATCATAGATGATCAGCAGTTCACAGATGATCAAACCCACCAGCTGGCACCAATAACCATTACAGGATCAAAATTACTCAAATGGCATTTTCACCTGAAGATTAACTGAAGATGCATTTGCATGATTGTTTGCTTTGTGCTGCAGCCACAGGATTGAGGCTTTATTGGAGACACTTTATTGGAGACACCTATGTAATAGCATATAGAACCTCCTTTGGCCTATCATTTGTCATGGTATAGATTCCATTAGGTGTTGAAATCGTCCTGCAGGAATCTTGGCCCATGCAGACAGGATAGCTCTCTCTCTCTCTCTCTCTCTCTCTCCCTCTCTCTCTCTCTCTCTCTATATATATATATATATATATATATATATATATATATATATATATATATATATATAAAACATTCATAGAAGAAAGTTTAGAGTAAACAATCAACCTGAAATGTTGGAGGAAACCCACAGAAACACAACATGGAAACTCCACCCAGATAGGGACTTTAACTCAAGACCCTAGCACTGTGAGGATAGCATGCTAACCACCAAGCCACTGTGCTGCCTGGATCAGGGAAGCAAGGAAAATTGACTGTCATGTTCTTTGAACCAATCCATGACTATACAACCCATGTGACATGAGATTGTCCTGCTGAAAGTGTTCTTCTGCCTGAGGGTAAACAGCTGCAATGAAAGAATAAACTTGGTCAACCACAATGCTTATGTGAGTCCTGCTGTCCAAAAGTCCATCCACAGGCATCAGAGGACCCAGGATTTGCCAAGAAAACATTCCCACATCATCGCTTCACCTCCACCAGGCTGTTGACAACTGATTGGAAGGGCTCATCGATTCAGGCTGCTTGCGCCAAATTCTGATCTTCCTGTCAGCAAGGTGTAACAGAAATCTGGATTCATCTGACCAGATGATGCTTTTCCACTGCTCAGTGATCCAATTTTTGTGCTCTTTTGCCAACTCTAGACTTGCTTGTCTGTTTCTCTTAGACAGCAACGGCACTCAAACTGGTTGTCTACCTATTATAGACCATTCATGCTAAGGAACAATGAGTTGGGCATTATTGGACATGTTATTGGAGCAACAACATTGTATTTGGCTGCAAATTGCTTGACTCTGCACCGCCTGTTCATCCTCCACTGACCCCTTTTGTTAATAAGTTGTTTACATCCACAGGATTGCCTTTCACTGGATGTTTTTTCTTGATCACATTATTTACTGTATACTATTGACACCATTGCACAAGAAGGCCCCACAACATTAGCAGTTTTTGAATACTGGCCCCGGTTAGTTTAGCACTGGTGATACTTGCTGCTTGATGTCCTGTTTCTCTCTCTCTCTCTCTCTCTCTCTCTCTCTCTCTCTCTGTCTGTCTGTCTGTCTGTCTGTCTGTCTGTCTGTCTGTCTGTCTGTGTGTGTGTGTGTGTGTGCGTGCGTGCGTGCTGTATTGTAGTTTCATGGGTGGGCAGCCAACCACAGAATGTTGGCCTGTGTAAATCTTTGCAGGTGAATGAGGTGGTGGAGGTGGATGGGGATACAGCGGAAATCTTAAAGAGCTCCAGGTTTGCAGAAGAATTCACATTCCAGCCTCAGCCGGGCTGTAGGGCAGCATCTGGAACATGCAGGGCTGAACCTGAGGTTTGTGCTGCATCATGAGCTCAGCCTGGTTATGCCTCAGTGTAATGTCACCATATTCTGTTTGCTGTTACACAATTTGTCTTATTGAGATTTCACAATAAGGCATAATCCGCGATGAGGGTAGGGAAGAGCAAAATTGAGTTCTGTTAATAGAGAAACTTGATGCAAAATAAACATGATACATGAAACGTGAAACCACAAGTACAGTTCAGTTTAAAGAAAGCCCACTGTGCACAGGAAAATGACACAAAACAATAAGACAGTTTAATATCCTCAAAATGTTTTTTTCCAAAAGACATGCTGGATCTGAACACATAATATCTACTAAAGGGCAGGACAATTTTTCTTTGCTGTTATAACTGAATATATGCTATGCTGTTTTGTGACTGTGAATATAAGTTTATCGTGCTTTGTGGAGAACCCCAAAGGAATAAGGTGTATACTAATCTAATACAATTCAACCTAATATATTGGGTCAATAAAAGATCTGATGGTAGCCGGTTATAGAAAAATGAGCTGCAATGGAAAAGTTAAATAAAGAGCAAAAGGTGGTTTATCTAGTAGCTCTAAACTAGTATAGGAACAGATCTGGTGAAAAAAACCCCACTGGCGAGGTCTACTGATAAGTGTCTGTATTCATTTTCTGGAAAGGTTACTGGTATAGTCAATAATCACAAAACTTTAATGTTCAAATTTTACGATGTGAAAAAACTCATCCAGTCCTGGTGATTCAAATTTTTCCTGGATTCCATGGAGCACATAGCACAGAGTTCAAAGCACACTCCCAGCTTGTGCTGCTAGAACGCCAAAAACATATTATGCCCTGGCAGTTGCCTGCCTGTCCTGGAGTTTGTTAGCTTAGTTGTGTCTGTCTTGCCACGAGGATGGGAGTTCATTATAGCCAAACCTGTGCTGCAAGCAGCACAACAGGCACAGACGTGCAAGGCCAGACAGCTGTCTCATTGTCTAGCGCAGTGGCTACACTAATAACCTTCTAAGAACATCGCCTTTTCTGAATTGCTCATGGTCACCCAGGCCATTTAGACACAAGACGAAGGGACTGTTTGGAGTGTGGGACTATTTATAATCACACAAACACATATACATCCTTCAGTTTAATCTGTCATAGGAGCAACAAACAAAGTCTCTGCCCTTAGTTCACTGCAGATTATGGCAGTGCTCATCTGGGGATGTGGCTAAACGAGTTTGATTTGGTCTCAATTTTATTTGATAGCCCTAGACAACAACAACGACAACTATATATATATTAAAAAAAACCATAATGTAGGAGGTGTCTGAAATGGAAGCTTGGTGCTCTGTGAACATCAAACTTTTGAAAGCTTCCCACACAGCCAAATATCTTGTTTTCCTATCCCTGACGAAGGCATATGTTAGTCATGGTAATTTACTCATAACCAAAAGCTGAATGAATGAAGACATTTATGAGCTTTGTTTTGCGCTTAACACGTCTTCATATAGAATACACACACTGTGGGCAGAGCCAAAACCTTAGAGTGATGTGAGTGTTCACACAGCATACAGTGAAACGCTATACACTACAACAAAGTTCAGCAGACAGTTAACGTTGGACTCACTGCTCTGTGGTGGTGAGGCTCCAGTGGAGGTTGGCAGATGCTTGTTGTATATTTGGATGCTTGTGAGTGCTGCCATGGATTTCCATTAGCCATATTATTAACTTCCACGATTTTGTGTTTGCATGCCCCCGTATGACTTGTGGAAACAGAACGTTGCCGTGTGCGGAGCAACCCCGGCATTGTGTCATGGCTGCTGGCTCTTTTGTAGGAGCCGCTGGTCTGTGGCAAGCTGCACCTAATCTCGCCAACAAGATAAACAGTGGCAGACAGTAAACTCGTTTTCCTTGTCATGGAGGTTTCATCAGTGTGCAAATCCCTTGTCTTTTGTTTAAATGACACATAAGTAAGCACCACACACACACACACACACACACACACACAATTCTTGATCTTTACCTCCAATCAGAACACCCTGAAATTCTGAAGCAATTGTACATTGAAACTCTAGAATTAAGGTTTATAGTAGAGTTTTAAGATCATGGCCATCACACATTACTTTGAAGTAATTTTCGATTTATGGAATCTTGCAGGCTTTTGTGTTGATTATAAAACAGTTTTTAAAAGGACAGAAGAATGATGAGTGCTCACACAGCAGACTGTCCCTATCAAACCCAGTACCCTGCTACTAGGTGTTCATTCACTGGCATTCCACTGCAGTGTAGGACTGTTCATTGTGGTATGATTAAACTGCTGTTCAGTTACGTGGACACCTAAGGCTTAATGGTATTCATTTGATCCACTGAGAAATATTCTGTGGTCTCTCTTTAGGTCATGCTGGATCCATTTAAACAGGCACAGCAGTTTGGAGGTGTCACTGTGGCTTCATCCACCGGGGGGTGCTGTGGTCCCCAGGAGTCATGCTGCGAGTAAAGATAGAATAAAAAAATGCCACAGGATAGTATTATTAGTATCTGTATTATCGCTCGGCATGAAATATGCAACCACTTAAATGTGTTATATGATTTGGTAATATAACACACACATAATATTGGTATAATACTAATAATTCTCCATGTCAATTATTAGAATGGTTATACGAGAAAAGCAATTGTTCGTGTATGGCTGTCTGCATTTTTCACACTAAAATTGTAATAGCTTTCATAGCACATAGTCTAATTCATCCATATCGGATGGGGAATTATTGCCAGATGTTGTAATGTAATATATATGTAATATACATCTCTTTCGCTTTCTTACAGTATTTTTATAACCAAGTGGTTATTATAGTGGTTATAAGTGGGGTTTTTTTGTTTGTTTGTTTGTTTGTTTTTTTACAGAGGAGACAAAGCAGATGAATTAGCAAACAGAATAAACAGGTGAGCAGGGGCGCAAGCTGCCCTTCACTGCAGACCTGAGGCGTCAACTACACAGGCTATCCTGTTGGTAGCTGTTGGGGTACAGGCTGAACCTGGAGTGAATTTTGTGTATACATCTGCTATTCTGTACTGTAGGTTTAGGCCAAAGAATGTGGTGTTTGGTGGGATTATTATAGAACTGTATTGTTATTCATGCTCATATTCGGTGGGTATGTATTCATTTTACGGTGTTTTGCACGGCTGCTGTCCAACAGAGCCTGACGAAGACCAATCATAAAGACCAGTCATTATTCAGTAAAAAATGGGGGGCGCTCAGCTGTGCAGCTGTCCTGTGTTTGTCAAAGAACTCCTCAAAGACCATCTGTTGTTACTCTGTGTGATAAAGCATTCTTTAATTCTACATAAAAGCAAAATGTCGATGGGTGATCACATACATTTGGTGTCATTAATTGCAGCAAAGGTCTTTGTAACTGTTGAACATCAAGGGACAGAAGAGTTGCACTCTATTCAGTGCTGATGTCAAGTGTAAATGCATCACAGGTAGCAACTCATTCTTGTTTGTACAGGTTTTCCCACAAAGTTTTTTTATATATATATATATATATATATATATATATATATATATATATATATGTGTGGGTGTGGGTGTGGTTGTGTGGGTGTGGTTGTGTGTGGGTGTGTGTTCTCTTAAGTAGAGGCCACAAATCCTTCCTTAGAAATATAAATGTGTACTACATTTATATTTCTAAGGAAGGATTTGTGGCCTCTACTTAAGAGAACACATTATTTTAGATTAAATTAATATGTTATAATAAAGTTTTATTACTTTCCTTTTCAGGTTCCTAATATCACCCCAGTTTATGCTTTAAAGGGAGTTCACAGAAAGGTTGCTAATAATTAATGGAAATTTTTCTCGTAACAACGTAACAAATGGGGGGAATTAAACTGTTAAAATGGAATATTGTGTCGATATCGCATCATTTTATTATCCTTAATTATTTTTATTGCGTCTCATCTCAGAATGCTGTCATATTTGTTAATTACTTACCCAAGGTATCAAAAAAGTCACGAGGAAACTTCAGTCAATGGTCATTTGCATTCACTGTCCCTGCTGGGCGTTTTCATTCGCTGCTCCAGCCGTCAACTCCCCGCCCCCCGAGCTGCGGCGCTGCCGGATTGGCTGCTGGGGTCGCCTGTAACCGGGACTTCGGGAGAGGCACGAGTTTGCGCCGCTCTCGCTGAAGTGCAGTCAGTTTCAGCCGCGTTGTGGAGCCAGGCTGGTCCCAATGCACAAGGCAAGGCAACGCACAGCTGCGATGAAGCCGGACTCCGATTGGCTCTGATTTTTAAAAAGCCATTTTCATTCAAGCGGTTGCCCATTATCAACATGGCAGAGCCGTCGGTTCCAGTACCCACTGCAAAAATGGCGTCACTTATCCGGGTCCGAGCCCTGACTCTAATTTTCTTAACTGTCAGCAGTTGCTTAATTACCCCGACGAGAGGCAAAGAAGGAGGGGGAGAGGAGACCGTTATCATTGGTTTGAGACTGGAGGATACAGACGACATTTCTTTTATGGATAAGGGATATTTGCGGGTCAGTGAAAGGTCTCGGGTGAAATTGAGGGTGTACGGGCAAAACATAAACAACGAGACGTGGTCCAAAATTGCCTTCACAGAACATGAGCGGAGTCGTGTTGTCGCGAATATCGACAGCTCCTCAGGGGACAACAAGAGCCAAGAGGAGACGTCGGTTTTGAATCCATGTGGCATCCGGACATCGGATATATTAATTCTCCCGAACATAGTTTTAAATCGCAAGACGTCCGGGGTTGTGGAAATTGAAGTCAAACCTCTGCGAAAGACGGAGAGGAGTAAAGCTTATTACCTGTGCGTCGCAACCTCGACACCTGCTGGCACGCACGACCCGTGGACAGAGAGCACCTGGATTTATCACGAAGGGGACGACACCAAAGTGATCGTGGTCGAAGAAAAAAAGTTTTTGCTTCCGTTTTGGCTCCAGGTGATCTTTATTTCAATGTTGCTCTGCCTTTCGGGTATGTTCAGCGGTTTAAACCTGGGGCTGATGGCACTGGACCCCATGGAGTTGCAGATCGTCCAGAACTGTGGAACAGAGCGAGAGAAAAACTACGCCAGGAAAATCGAGCCGGTGAGGAGTCAAGGGAATTACCTGCTTTGTTCACTTCTGCTGGGTAATGTTCTGGTGAACACTACTCTGACCATTCTGTTGGATGATATAGCCGGAAACGGACTGATAGCTGTTGTGATGTCAACTATCGGTATAGTTATATTTGGGGAGATTGTGCCTCAAGCCATATGTTCGAGACACGGGCTTGCCGTAGGTGCCAATACAATATTCTTGACCAAATTCTTTATGCTGCTAACTTTTCCCGCGTCGTACCCGGTTAGTAAACTTCTAGATTATCTCCTTGGACAAGAGATTGGGACCGTCTATAACCGAGAGAAACTTTTGGAGATGCTGCGGGTTACTGATCCCTATAACGACCTAGTGAAAGAGGAGCTGAACATCATTCAGGGCGCGTTGGAACTTAGGACTAAAACCGTGGAGGACGTGATGACTCCGCTGCGCGACTGCTTCATGATCACTGCTGATGCCACTCTGGACTTCAGCAGCATGAGCGAGATCATGGAGAGCGGCTACACACGCATTCCCGTCTACGAGGAGGAGCGGTCGAACATCGTGGATCTGCTGTTCGTGAAAGACCTGGCGTTCGTGGATCCCGACGACTGCACCCCCCTGAAAACCATCACGAAGTTCTACAGCCACCCGCTGCATTTTGTTTTCAACGATACCAAGTTGGACGCGATGCTGGAAGAATTCAAGAAAGGTGAGAATCGTTTTCTATAACGGGAAATGCGGAGGCGTGGGTAGCAAAGACCTTCGGAAAAGACACATATGTATCAGTCTTTTTGAGATTATCGCCCTTCAGGAGCGTGGAAGCACAACAGCGGGCGATTTCTCAGTAGAATTGTACGCGTCCATATTCACGTCCTTGGTACGCATGATATTCCTTTGGTTGGATAAACAACATCAAGGCTAGAATGTGATGCTTCTTACAGCACCGAGAACTTACCTCTTTAAAAACACAAACGCACTGTGTACATGGTAGTAATTCCGGAAGCGACTTATTCACGGTGATGGCCAGATCATGATTCTAGTTGCGATAACAGCCCTTTGATAGTCGGTTTGACACATATTATGCTATTGCAGCTATCAAGCAGTCTGAAAGAGCCTAGATATTTCATTATTCTTGAGGAAATTAATTCGTTTTGTTTGAATGCATTTATTTTCTCATGAGTATATGAATATGGACTTGGTTCTTCCAAGCAGGTGGTGACAGTGGTTCATTAAACAACCCAACAATGGCTTCGTGAATTACACATCAGATGGTCAGATGGTGGGTTCATCCCAGGATGAACCATCAGTTCAGGACCTCTGGGAATAGATGACTTGGGTGCCAAAGGCCTCCAGAAAGTGAAATTGCACACGAGTTTCCAAACCCATGCCAGAAGCTTTTGGTAATTCAGAGGTTGCACAGTGATCATCACCTCCTCGTCCCTTGCTTCTGTTTAGATTGTGTGTGTGTTTTTATTTAGCGGTAATGCTTACAGCTCTCGTTCTTTGTTTCTTTTAATATCTGAATGCATTACTGATTTGTGGGAATAGGACAGACTAAGGTGATCAGATAAGGTGACTTAGAGCCCCCCCCCCCACTGTCTCTCTGTCTCTCTCGCTGTCTCTCTCTCTGTCTGTCTGTCTCTGCCTTCTGCTACTTTCCATAGCAATTCATAACCAATTAAAATAAAACATGACAGAAGTAGTATTTGCATGAGATACTTTATGCATACACATCTTTTTAGGTTAACTGACAACTTCACCCAACCTTCCTTTCTGACTTGCCCTCACGTTTTATCACTGTCATTACATCTGAGTGTGTTCGAATATAATTTCCAAAAATGTCTACAGAGTATCTCATCATGTTTTATTCATCAATGCCTTAACTCTCATGGGTCAGTAAGGGTAGAATGCTGCTATACAAATGCATTAAAAAGCATCTGACTTCAGATTATTCATAGAATGAACCTTAGATGTAACAAAGTTAACATAAGTTATGGGTTATACTTAATAGTAGATGGGCAATAAGAACCCATAATTTATCCTGATTTATGTGTGAGGGCCTGAAAACTGAAGAATTTATGTATAACATATGTGTGTGTGTGTGTGTGTGTGTGTGTGTGTGTGTGTGTGTGTGTGTGTGTGTGTGTGTGTGTGTCACCAAAGATTTAAGATTCGGGACATATTTGTTAAATACTTGTCATACATGTGATTTCACACATATTCCATCTCAACCCATGAAATGTTACTCATTCTGTCTTTTGTACATTAAAGCAGAATAGTTCATAACAATTAGTTTAGTAATTATATGCATATACATGGACTGAGTCACACACTTGTTTATTATAAAACAGAATTTCAAATGCAATTTTTATAAAATGTTTTCAGTTTTGTTGTTTTTTTGATACATGTAGTTTTCATGTTTTGTCTGCGATCTGAGACAAAACGTAGCTTAGCCTTGAGAATGAGCTCTGAGTTCTGAATTGCTTGTGTCTTAAGGAGTAGAACATGGGGCCATTACAAGAATGTTAGAAACCTGGGGTTATGTCTGTGTGTGTGTGTGTGGGGGGGGGGGGGTGTGTATGTGTGGGTGAGTGTGTATGTGTGCGTATATGTGGGGGTGGGTGTGCATGTGTGGGTGGTTGTATATGGGTGTTTGTGGGTGGGTGGGTATGTATGTGTGTGCACTCTTTTTTTTGGCAATTTTGGCCTGTCACCAGAAAGAACCTCGCCATTGGCTGTGTGTATTCTAATGAGTGATTAAGGTGGTGGGGGTCAAAGTTTCACGTCACAGTGGCCGTGGTCAGCACACACACTCTCGGTTCAAAGTGCTTTGTATGGTAAGTCACTGTTAATTAATCTATCGCCGCTTGTGGAGCAAGGCAGCCCTCAATAGCAGGAACAAAAACACCACGTCCCACCAAGGAATAACCATGCCACTTTGATGGAGCTTTTTGAGTTAGAAGATATTGTTGTCACTCATCTTTTCTTAGTAGTTTGAAATAAAACCCACATGGGCCACTAAGACAAAAATATGTGTGAACACATTTAGGTTGAAGGAGAAAAAATGTTTGTCTAAGGTGCTGACCCAAAAGAGAGTGCCCTCATGATTTCATAAGGCAGACTCCAAATTCTTGGAGCAACATTAATTGTTCCTTTATGAGGTATGACAGTAAGTTTGTCATACAAGAAAATGGCTACCTAGCAGCGGTTTTTGCATTTAAATAGAGTCTGGACCTGGCTCAATGCAGGTCTTTGAAGTCAGTTGTGATTTGATTAAGAGCTATCCAATGGTTATGATTCACAGCTTTGTGACTAAAAGTGAAATTTTAAGCCTTGGATTGTGGAGCAACCTGGTTCCTAATTGGGATGGTATTGGGGCAAACGGCAGTAATGTTTTAGTCAGCTGCAATATTACACGTACTATTCAGTCAATTCAGCTGAAAATATGAGTATCATAGTGTGCAAAATATTATAGTTCCCTAACTTATAGACTATCCTTATGACTTTCTCTGTTTATCCATTTTCTTCTTTAGTTGAGGTCAGCGCTCTTTAACTGCATTAATGTAATTTACATAAAACAAAGGCATTTTGCCTGGAATGTGTGAGCAAACTGCTTTAAACTTTATTTCCCTCTATTATGTGGACTGATATGAACTTTTCAGGGTAATTTGAGTCCTTTGCAATATTGTTATCAGTGACACACAGAGGCTACTCTGTGTGAATTCGTGCCAGGTGAGACAACTTATCACCTCAGATGGGGCAATGATCTCTCAGAGGCTCAGGACGTGCTTCCTGACTGGTTATTTTCTCTCTCCCTCTCTCTCCCTCTCTCTCTCTTCTTGCTCATCACCTTCTTTGACCTTTTTTTTATAGTCCCCTTGTCCACTATGCTTTCTCACCATTTTCTCTCTGATGTTTCCTCAATTTTCACAGTTGTACTTTAGGATCAACTTTAGAGTAATTTCTTACAGGTTTAATTATTGAACATTCACCTTTTGAATGTGCTTCATTTGGGGTTTACATGTGCTTCTTGAGCACTGGGTAAAAACATCCAAACGGTTCATATTTTTGTCTTGTCCTTCTACAGCCATTCATTATCTGGTTCAAGTGTGCTTGGAACTAGAATATGTACTGCTCTTGAACCGGTATCGTGTTCTTAAAGTATGTGTCTTAATTGGTTCGTTAAGATTTTAAGATGATAAGGTGATAAGAAAATATAAGAACAAGATCACAGACTCTAAAGCCTTCCAGGATCCTACAATAAGATTCTCATATCCTGTCTAGAATTGGGTGTCTGTATTCACAAATAAGGCACTAATTGTGAAGCTAATCCATAATCAGAGTTAGGGTTTGTCATTTTAACACAGTGATGTGAGCTGTGATTTAGAGAATTCTAGAGCTCTACATAAGTTGTGGTTCTTTACAGAACCTCTTTAAAAAGCTTCCTCGTACAGGAACGAACTGAAGTACCATACATTATTTTACTTTCAGATGTTTTCTTGTGGAAATCAAGCAAGGCATGACATTTTAATCAGATTTTCAACATTTACCAAGCAGAGGAGGCTAAACATCATAAACTTCTAAAGCTTCTGTAATCTCTGAACACACATCCACTGTAGGCTGGATCGGTTCTGTTTTGCAACAGCAGAAGCCATGAAATAACCACAGTGCAACATTTAATCTCCTAGAGCAACAACAGAAAAATTACTCTGTTAGCAAACCCAGAGCTAGATTAGCAAAGTCCTCAGAGTAATGCCTTAATTTAAATATATACGTGTGTATTCAGGTAATGCTCGACCAAATAAAAGGGAAACAGTAATGAGCAACGTTAAGGGCAAGAATATGGCAGTGATGAAGGTGTCTATGGACAGGTGACCATACCAAATTCAACAGCTTCTTTTATGTGCAACAGTCAGTGGCTTGCTGTGAAGTTTAGTGATGTAATGATCATGACTATGGTCACACCACTGTCCACATCACTCCACCTAATGGATGCTTTTGTTTCATTATAGCCTTCAACATAACTCAGGGTTTACATTACATTCCTTGCACATTTATTAACCTATAAAATATCTCTGCTACAAACCCTATATGTGATATTTACAAACCATATATGTGATGCAACCATATTCCTGTATGTAATAACTACTGAAACAAACTAGTTGCTAGGAAAAGTCTTTTAAAGATCTTAGTATGTCATTCTTTTTTTTTCAGTAGTCAAATTCATATTTTTGTACTTGCAAAAATGCAGGAAAAACGTAGAAATGCAACAAGCTAATGAGGCCGTAGCCCAGTCAGTGAGAACCCGACGATAATATGTTAGTGTGGACAATTGGAAGACAGACATCCCCATGGGACGTTCCTGATGAGCAGTCTAGTCCACAGTTTGGTCACGATTTGGTCATATATGGAAGAACCTCTTCTGGACAAATTCCTGAGAAAAGAGAATATGCATCATCTGGGCCTTTGTATTTTCTAGATGCCAGAGCATTAGGCAGCTAGTGCTGGCCCCGCTGGAGGTCCCTGACAACTGGGGTGCCTACCGTGGTTTTAGCATGGTTCCTCTGAATGATGCAGATTTTGCCCTTGCACGACAGCCTGTATTGCCGCCGGCCTGCACTGCACCTGTGCACCATGGTTCTTCAAAGGGATGACTTGGATAGATTGCAATGGGGCTTGCGCAACCCTCACTGCTCATTCCTATTAAGTCAGCGTCTTGCGTCTCCAGTTCTTGGTATGTACACATTTGCACTCTTAACTCTGATAATGGCCATCACGTCACAACCTGGCAGCCTTTGAACATGAACACTTTCTGTCATTTAACCACAGCCCTAAAGCCAGGTCATTTGCACAGTGCCACCTGTACAGCCATCATAAACTAGCTGTTATATATCTTTCATATCATGTTTATGGTACTGTGTTGTGAATCTCAGTGCAAAGGCCTTGTGTAATCTAATAAACCTATAGACAGGAGGCCAGCAGCTTCGTCAGTATGCTGGACTGTTCACATTTTGTTTGTATTGTCAATGGCATCTGCATACATAAAATTATTTTTAAGCAGAATTTAGAGTTAACAAGTTGGTGTAACTAGTGACGTGGTCCCCTTTTCTCCAATTTCCCGTGCATTGCTGATATCTGGTCAGGCAATATTGCCAGTGAACCTAGACATGCAGAAAGATCATTATACCAATAACAGGAACACATACTAACATACAACTGGAATGCAAAGTCAAACAACAAAATGAGTACAGTTCTGGCATTCGTAGACAGCATTACCTTATGAGAAAAGTGGTCTGAAATAGTTTGTCCTGTGAACTTCAGATGATTAATCTATTCTGCTTCACCACATACTGTATAATGTTTTATTGCATTTGTAAAAAAAAACACATGTAATCTCAGTTTTTTTACTGATGAGGAGGTTGTTGTAAGAGGCGGGCCACTGTGAGCTCTCGCACTTATTGAACTACTGAGCCTGTGTCCTCTCGTCTAATGTAAGCCAGTCTATGGATAAAGGACCTCTTTGCAGGTTCTCTCGCCAAAATGAGAGGCTTCTCTTTTAACTTGCCGCTCCAGTTATAGGTTTGTTGTCACCACAGTTAATGACTGTTTCCATTTCCTTAACCACACGTGCACTTTTCAGGTCCCTCACTGACTCGTGCTGAGGCCTGGGCTCTCCTCTTCCTCTTCTCTTCTTCACCAGTCTTTTATACCCGGGTGGTTGGCTAATGCAGGCAGACAGGCTAGCCTGCCCATGCTGTTTCTGAACACAGTGAAAGTGAAGTTTTGCTTGATCCTTTTGCTTAGTAACCCTCGCCTGTGCGGGACCAAGCGCAGGGATTATGTGGCGTCATGTTCGCCTGTGCGGGACCAAGCGCGGGGATTATGTAGCGTCATGTTCGCCCATGCGAGATCAAGCGCAGGGATTATGTGGCTTCAAGTTTGCCTGTGCGGGACCAAGCGCAGGGATTATGTGGCGTCAAGTTCTCCCGTGCAGGACCAAGCACGGGGATTATGTGGCGTCATGTTCTCCTGTGCGGGACCAAGTGCAGGGATTATGCGGTGTCATGTTCTCCTGTGCGGGACCAAGTGCAGGGAATATGCGGCGTCATGTTCTCCTATGCAGGACCAAGCACAGGGATTATGTGGCGTCATGTTTGCCTGTGTGGGACCAAGCGCAGGGATTATGTAGCGTCATGTTCGCCTGTGCGGGACCAAACGCAGGGATTATGTGGCGTCATGTTCGCCTGTGCGGGACCAAACGCAGGGATTATGTGGCGTCATGTTCGCCTGTGCGGGACCAAGCGCAGGGATTATGTGGCGTCATGTTCGCCTGTGCGGGACCAAGCGCAGGGATTATGTGGCGTCATGTTCGCCTGTGCGGGACCAAGCGCAGGGATTATGTGGCGTCATGTTCGCCTGTGCGGGACCAAACGCAGGGATTATGTGGCGTCATGTTCGCCTGTGCGGGACCAAGCGCAGGGATTATGTGGCGTCATGTTCGCCTGTGCGGGACCAAGCGCAGGGATTATGTGGCGTCATGTTCGCCTGTGCGGGACCAAACGCAGGGATTATGTGGCGTCATGTTCGCCTGTGCGGGACCAAGCGCAGGGATTATGTGGCGTCATGTTCGCCTGTGCGGGACCAAGCGCAGGGATTATGTGGCGTCATGTTGGCAGGACTTTGGCTGGGCACCTCGAGCAGGATCCCCCTTTGGTCTCTACGTGACTCTACGATCAGGCTTTCTTCTCTTGCTGCTTTTTTGCTGCCTCTGCCAGAGGCTTTCACCTCATGTGTGGTCCCACTCTCCTCCTGTTGTTGTTCATTGAAAATGCACACAAAAGTGATTGTTCCACACAGACATGTCTGTGTTCAGAGCACCAGCATAAGAGTCATCTTTTTACTTTCTCTTTCGATAGTCCTTCCTATTTGAGGCGTGCAAGGTCTGTGTACTAAAACTTGGCTTTTAAAATGGCCTACATTCCTCAAATTCTGGTGCAACATGAAAACCGATTAGTAAAGCAATCGAGAAGTGTGAGTGCAGCCTGAGTGCCTTCACAAAGTCTATCGGATATCTCTTCTCTGTGTCTTTCTGATCTGTGCCTTGTCCTTTGTCCTTTTAAAAGGCTTTTTAGTTTTTATTCACTTGGTATCAGTTTTATTCAATGGCATTGTGATTTCCAGTGAACAAATGAATGTTGGCTAATGGTTATTGTTTGACTGTTTTCTTTCTTTGTCCATTAAGCGATTTTTCAATTCAATCGTCTGCCCATGTTCACATGATAAGATGTCCTGGAAATTGGCTGGCATTATGAAAACAAATTAATAAACCAATAATTGGAATCTTCCACATTTCAGATTTGTTTTTATCAGTCTCATAGAACACACACACACACACACACACACACACACACAGAGACAGGTGTTAGCATGAAGTTCAAAACACGATTCTCATTATCTCATTCATTCTTTGAGGTCAAACCATTATGATTAACTATAAATATGAATATTTAACAGTTATTAGTAAATCTCACTGTGGCTTTTAGAGATTTTAAGTCTATGATAATGTTCTGGAAAGACAAAAGCCACTGGCCATGAAGACATCAAATTGTTTTATTATCTTTTTTAAAGCTACAATAAGGGTAAAACATTAATTTACTGTTATGCTTATATATAAATAGAACTACCTGTTAAAAGTTCTTTCCTGCTTGGAGTCAATTATAGATAAATATGGGTAGCAATTTAGCTAATGAAACAGCATAGTAGATTTACTAAGATGTAAATGTTGATTTACTAATCATACTAAAGTCATTCGCTGCATATCCTGTCTGCTCATAATGAAGACTGATTCATAATATTAAACTAATTCAGCAATCATCACCCTTTTAAATATATATAGCCATCACCTAATATATAATATATATCTCCGAAGTTTGTCTTTATTGTGTTTGACTATATAAAATTCATTGAAGTATTAATTGCAAATGCTTGCCTGCTCTGTTTCCCTGGACGTCTGCTTTGTGTTAATTAACTGTTGATTTTAGCACGACACTTCTCGTCTTAGCTCTCCAGCTACTCTCTGCTTCTCCCACTTACTCGCTTCGCAACACATTCAGGAGCAGAAAAACCCACTTGGGTTTCAGAACTGCCCCTTTGGCATTCCCAAGCCCCAGAGTTTCAGTGCCATCTCCCCGTTAACACCCCCATCGCCTTTTCCACACCCCACCCCAACCCCCAATCCCACATTGTCCTTTTGCCCATTTCCCCCAGTGTTGTAAATTACAGGCGACACAAACCCTTGCCTAATGCTCTGGCATGGAACCCTTCCAACCAAAACCCTTCTTTTTTCAGACAGTCTGTGGGCTGGCATCATTGATTATGGTGAAGCAGACCCTCTCTCTCTTACACTCTCTCTCTCTCTCTCTCTCTCTCTTGCTCTCTTGCATTCTCCCTCTCTCTCTCACATGCTCTCTCTCTCTCCCTACAGGAAAAACAGCCATGCCAGACAGGCAGTTCAGAGTGACTATAAAACACTTAGAGACATGGCTAAACCTGAATGACTTAATTTCAATTGTTTTTCATGTGAGCCCTCACAGGTGCTGTCCTTGACTTCATTGATAGGATAGGACGTAAAGTAATTTACTAGAGAGTAGAGAAGAGGTAAATATACTAGTAGAGACTTATAAAATATCTCATGGATATTTATTTCCAGCCATACATAGTTTCTAACAAAAACATGCTAGATGTATATTAATTTCAAATTAGCTATCATTCAGCCATTTTCTTTCACTTTGCCTTAATTATCTACATATCGTATTTTTGTTGGAAAGCCTCCTACTTTCCTTTGATACGTTTTCAGTTTAAATTCTAGTGAGAGGACATATGGTTATTTTGGCTTTTCACATAACCAGTCTTGATACTACTTGCAGATTAATTAATAGAACAGTCATAGACCAATCAATAACCATAAACATAAGAACATAAAGGCAAGGTCAAACACTGAACTAACTAACATTGAACTCGGAAAAACATGATACTGATTCTATAAGCAAGTCATTGCAATAAACTAAAGCAAACTGAAACTGCAACTTTATTTATAGACTATAGACCATTTGATGGCAATAACTGTTTCTTAACAACCTGCTAACCAGTTCATTAGGGGTCATTTGCTGCCTACGGGGCCATTGCCGATTGGATCATTTTTACGTGGTTGTATCATTGTCATTAATTAGTACCACTGACATAGTAGTGGCATAGTGTTGCTAGGAAGTAGAGTAGTCATAGTTGTTGCTAGGGAGTACAGTAGTTGCTAGGTAGTAGAGTAGTCGTAGTAGTTGCTGGGGTTTTTACACATGTCACTGCTGGGTTGAGAATGGTCTTCTACACAAAAACATCAGCAGCAGCCTTGTGGTCAGAAACAAACCACTGATAAAGGCAAAGTGACTGGCTATTGTAAACGGTGCATGAAATCAGATGGGCTATAGTCTCTAATTGTAACTACAAGGTAGGCTTATCTAATGATTACATAATTATGAGTTGATATGTGAGTCATGAAGAGTGCACAAACAATATACAAGTGTGGCTGTAATGAACAGTAGGTGCCGGGATGGAGCCGGAGATGGCATCATCTAGTCATTGAGCAGAAGGACCAGTGTTGAGTGAATGGAGCTTTCCAAGGACACCCAGAGGTTTTCGTGGGAGTGTTGGAGGGGAGTGGAGTCCATGATGATAACAGTTCCAAGATGTGGTATTGGATTGGTATCTAAAGGAAGTGCCTGGCAACAAATATGTTCACAACTCAGTTCATCCAGATCAGCATCTGGCTGTAACTCAGTCCACATTCTGTGCAATTCAAAGGAATTTTGTTAATCTTGGTTTTGTGCTATTTTTACACCTCACCTTCATCTAATCTTTCTGTTCAACTCTAAAAGTAAGCGATACAGTCCCCATGTTTATATATCCAAAACCGTAAGTCGTGCATTTAGCAGCTGTGGTTTTGAATTAGCAAGCTCCTGTGTCAAGGTACATTTCTACAGGCCCTTCAGGAAAAGTCCTGAAGGGACTTGTCCGCATCATTTGCAATTACTGTGCTTCCTGTAAAATGTTCTTCATCATTAGCTCACGGCCACAACCCTTTTCCATCCATTTCTCCCCGGCGTTTACACAAGGTCTTACTGTTGGGAGGAACGTCTAGGCAGAAAGAAGCATGCTGGCTAACAGCATCGGGTCAACCATTGGTTTGGTGCTTTGAGTGGACTTTGGCTCAGAGCACACTTGGTACACACCAAAGGACCCTGATCATCTGGGCTCATTCAGCTTGATGTCAGCCTTCTATCCATGTCCTCATAATGGCCTGGAAATAAATGATCCTATGTGTGGGATAAATGAATTTTGAATTGATCTTGGTCAGATTCCAGAATAGGTCTCTATTTAATATATATATTACTAATAAGATCATGGCCTATGTACTATAGTGCAATGTTTGGAAAGTGGGAAAACGTGAGTTGGTGAATTTATTGAATGTAATAATTGCAAATTAAATCATTATAGTAAGATTCCATTAATGGATTCCATAAATGCTTTAGCCACACTGGTCTTACAAATTATGCAGTTTTTAGAGTGATTATAAATAAGAATGTTTGTTTAATATTAATTTAGCATCTTTTTACATGGAGTTGCATTAAATTATAAATGCAGTATATTTTAAGAAGATATACTATGTTGAGTTAACAAGTGAAATGATAATGAATTCTGTATGTAAGTGAAATAAAAAAAAAATCCCTAGACAAAAGTAGAATAATTTAGAGTTTATTTGCAAGGTTTAACAAGCAATTTTGAATAAACATATAAGATAACATTGTCTTTTTTGCTGCTTTAACTTCTCTCTTCTCTAGATTTCTTTTGGTCAGTGCTATTATATTTGTGTAAAAGGGAGGATGTAGTAGGTGAGTGAAGTACTACTGAGTCATTGGTTTTTTTTGCTCTGGACTGCTGTGATTGGTTGGTTATTGGTTTTGGTTTGTCTTGGCTGGAATTCAGAGTTGTGATTTGAGTTTGAATTTAGCTCTGACAAAAAAAAACAATTTGATAAATCTAACCTGTTTTCAGTGAGTCTGGTTTTTTAGTCTGGGTGTAACTAGTGTCCAGTGGCATGGTTATTTCTAATGTCACACCTCTTCTCTGGCCTTGGCTAATTATGCTAATCTCACACCTCTTATCTGGCTTTAGCTAAAATTGCTAATCCTGTGTTTGTGTGTGTGTGTGTGTGTGTGTGTGTGTGTTTGAAAAGAAACTCATGTTAGAGCTGCATAGCTTAATCTATGTTAAAGAGTGCTTCACTTTCACATATAGGTTTATTTGTACTGTATGTGTGACCCAAGTTAATCAGAAAATGTGTCACAATTAATAGTGCTCGAAACAATAAACTATACTAAGATTATCTTGTAGAATTTACATATAATTTTTTCTTTTTTCTTTTATCATTTCACAGGGGTAGTTATGTACATATCTGATTATTTCAAACTTATCTGTTAGTAAATTGTTTTTTATATATATATATATATAATGATTATGATTATCTTATCTGATCTGTGTTGTTATGTACATATCAATTGTGTGTGTGTGTGTGTGTGTGTGTGTGTGTGTGTGTGTGTATATATATATATATATATATATATATATATATATATGTGTGTGTGTGTATATATATATATATATATATATATATATATATATATATATATATATATATATATATATATATATATATATATATATATATATATGAAATTCTATAATTAGGTACTGTCATTATAGTGGTCACAGATATTTTTCAGCTTCAAACATTTTATATACGTCATTCCCATCATACAAAACAAACCAGTGCTTAGGAAAATGACGAGGAGTAGTTACTCAGTGATTTCCCATCATCACTTCACAATGTCCCAGTGCTTGTCAATGCTAGAACATTTACTGAGAGTGCAAATCGGTGTCTATCTCAGATGCTGGCCCTGTGCCTATTTATGTGCCTATTTATAGTGGTAGCTACGCTATGGAAAAATATGACAAAACACATTCCAGAAATAAAGCTGGGAATGGTGGAAAAGAGCGAGCGAAGAGTCTCCAAAGGGCTTTGGGACACACGAGCACGTCGTCGAGGCCGAGGTGATATCTGACATCCTCTGTGTTCTCTTGCTTCCTCACACGCCATCAACACAATGTTGCTATCACATGTAAACATATCGTTGCCCCTGCTGATTCAATCAATGTCAACTATATGCAGGTCTATCTTATCAGAGACAGACGATTACGCTGACAAGTTAAACAAGTGCAGCTCCAGCAGGAAATGCGGTGTTTATTTTATTGATGAGTGCTATTGATTCCTTTGTTAAAGAGAGTAACTGGCGGGACCTGATGATTCTGAGGTCATAAGATTATATAATGACTCCTCTAATGCATGAGAAATAGTAAACTGTGGTATATTGCTTATTTGCTGAGTCAAGTCTATCCTCAAACCTCTGTTAATAGTTAAGCATGAACCTAATGTTGATACCAAAATGCAAGCATGTAAACATAAACTTTAAATTACTGCAATTCCTAAGGGTTTTTTAATTACCATTTTAACATTGTCACTTTAGCTTTTCTTAACATTTAAGACCCAAACATTGAGTTAGTTTTTGCCCTGAGTAGTATAATTAACTATGCTCTCATTAGAGAGAGGTAAGGCAGTGGCCCACTGTGTGGCAGGGGGCTGAGCAAATGCTTAGTCATGTTAGTGCCAGCCGTCTGCCAGTTGCTCCAGTGTGCGTGATCCCAAAACTGACGGAGCCACTGTGTGTGGGCAATTATGTAGAGAACTGAAACACTGATACCTATGTAACTACTAACTTCTTCACTTGACTGTAATGCCCAGAAGTGTGTATATATATATATATATATAAGTTGCAGAATGTGAGTTTATATATAGTATATAAACCATGTCAGAGGACTGACCAAAGAATACTTATCTCATTGCACAGAAGGAAAACATTCAGAAGGAAAACTGGTGTGAATGGCAAAAACTGATCCTAGGTCAGGACCTAGAGGAGGTTTACACAGCCGCAGGTTTAGGGTTATAGTTTGAGGGTTAGGGCCTGAAGCATCATGGAAAATCTCTGTTTAGAGTTTACCCGTTGATCGCCCTATCTCTGTACACCACCCTTTAATGTTGCGGAGGCTGAGAGGGCTCGTCCGAACCACCCATTCTGCTTAAGAAAAGATATATGGACATTTCTAGCAGTCCAGGAGCTATGAATAAACATGGTGCATTTGTGTGGTTTATTTGTGGTATAGATGTTAGTCGCCTTTGCTTATTCCATGTTTTTTGGTGGGAAAATGCAAAGTATGGGGCCTATTATGAGGGATGCAGATAAGGCCAAAAAGATCAGCAGTGTGTGTGTGTGTGTGTGTGTGTGTGTGTGTGTGTATGGGTGTGAGTGTGTGTGTGTGTGTGTGTGTGTGTGTGTGTGCGGGTGTGAGTGTGTGTGTGTGGTGTGTGTATGGGTGTGTGTGTACGGGTGTGAGTGTGTGTGTGTGGTGTGTGTATGGGTGAGTGTGTGTGTGTGTGTTGGTCTGTGTTTGTATATGGGTGAGTGTATATGTGTGTATATGAGTGTGTAAGGGTGTGTATGGGTGTGTTGTTTTAATTTTGAATAGTCTCCAATTGTAATGTATATTACTATTTCTAGTATTCGCTGAATGCCACTAAACTAAGTCAGAGGAAAACATCAAACTTTAACAGAATGCATCATCATACAGCAGTGCAGATTTATGTCAATGTAGCTGCAAAGACAGTAAGATCATAAGGGCTAGACTTTGAGTTACAGTTATGAAAGTAAACATGTTAGCAGTATGAGACCGGAGGCGTCATGCTCTGTCCATCTGCGCCGCAGTCCAGACGGAATCCTCTGAGAACGCTGCACTTCTGGATAAACTGCCTTCTCCAAAGGGGGTGAGAGGTCTGTCTTTCTATGCCCCAGGGATCCTCTCCGAGGAAAAAAATACAAACAAACAAACACACGAAGCAAACATGTTTGTGTTTGCCGCTATAGCGCCAGATAAACCACCCTCACTGCTGTCGTGCTCTGAACCGTCACACTTCACTGGCTATTTAGCCGCGTGAGTTGCTGAGAAGTGACCCCTGCCCTTTGCTGCAGGGACCTGTCAAACCGGGCCTGCTCAGAAATGGTTCGTAAGAGCTAAAGTTGTTCACAGACAATGCTCTTCTTTACCACCAAATTGTATGTGTTTGACCCTTAGCACTTTTTAGTGCTTAGTTACAGCCTTCTAAATGAATGGGGTTTTTTTTCATTATTGTGGTGTATATTTGAGTATGGCTTAACATTGTGTGGAAATAATTGCTTTGAATGATTTTGCGAACTTGAGGTCAGATGAACAACCACTTTACTTTTTTTTTTTAAATTTCTAATGTATGACTTTTCTTGTTTATATAATCATAGATTTGCATTTTCAATATGACTGTCAAAATTATTGATTACTGACAATCCCATGAGTCATTTACATCTTATAGAGAGGCTTATGTGTTTACTGAAATATTGCTTAATCAGTGTAATACGGGTTGAGATTGCTGAAGTAAATCCTGTGTACTAGATTAGCAACCCATGCTAATGTGAAATAGTTTAAATTTATCTCAACACTGGCTGGTTAAGCGCTAACCCTGCAACAGTTTAGACAGTTCTGAAATAGACAGACATACAGAGGTCGCACATGCTCACATGCGAGCACACACACACACACACACACACACACATCTCATTGTGGGCTTTTTGTCATGGCATTTGCTGTGAGTGCGTCCTGCTTCCTACTATTCTAGTGAATGGTCATCTGCATGTAAACGGCCAGCTCTGAGACAGAGCAGGTCAGCCAGCAGTGGCTTTGGTGAGAATACAGCCCAAGTGGAATGGAAACTTCATCTCAGGGCTAATATTAGCCTGGCCCGCCGGAAAATTCCTTTTAAATGATCGCAAGCTGAGAAAAGGCAAAGTATTTATATAGTGTTTTGCTTTTACATTATTTGCATATATTACATTTTTGTTTGTTTGTTTGTTTTTAATTTCCTTTTATTTCTAATGATTCTTGGGGAATGTAAAGAAATGATTTTACTTGTACAACTAGAAAATGCCATTGTCAGATGCCTGCTGTCTTATTGTTGTTGTTGTTGGTTTTTTTTGTTGGAAGGACGGTATTTGTGCAGTACATGTATATCCATGCATCCACACATAACCATAAACAGCAGAGTCCTTGTGTTTTCTGTGTACTGACAAAATAAACATCAGAGAGTAGAATTAGGATACTTGTACTTTGCAACGATGTCATTGCTGGAGTGGCTTAATCCAAGTCACTGGAATGGTGATTGTTTGCATAGTGCTTTGTGGAAGTACATGAATGAAACTGAAGTCAAGACACTCTCTGTGAGAGACAAAACACTGCCGTGTTTGGGGAAACAGGGTCAACAGGGACTGTTGAATTTGGTAGTGAGAGTGTGTGGCAAAATGCCAAGGACATTGTAATACATGTTCTCACGTGAGACATTCAAACCCTCAGCGTGAAGTTTGAAACAGACTCAACAGTGCAATACTGAAATACTGATACAAAACTGCAGGACTGAACCCCATCAAGAGAAAGATCTAGAAAGATCTAGTCATATGCAGGTATAGTTCTAAGATTGTTGTTGTTGTTGTTGTTGTTTTGTTATTGTTATTATTGTTGAAAAATAATTGCTATTTCCAGGTCTATAAAAGGATATATTAAAGCCCTGGTACTGAGGGAAACGGCACTACTGTAACTGCCTAGTGGTTTGTTAGCAAGCTATTCCAGCTGCTTAAAAACTGAAAACATCTGTTTGGTGCATATCCTTTGTGGACAAATTTGTGTGTGCTGTTGAGGAATGGTTGAAGTAATAAAACACTAGTGATAGCACTGGCCATAATGGTTCATCATTATCATTAGTCATTGAATTAGTTATTCAAACTTGTATCATTAATTATTCAAAGCTGTCCAACTTGGATTGCTTACAAACATTCCTGGCAAAGAGTAGCACCATTGTCATGAACTTCGGTTATAATTAATCAGATCAGTTGAGTTTGAGCTTGCCTCCATAAGCCGCCATCACCATGACAAATGTGATCTTTGTGTTTCTCCCCAGGTAAGTCACACCTGGCAATAGTCCAGAGAGTCAATAATGAGGGAGAAGGAGATCCGTTTTATGAGGTGCTTGGGATTGTCACCCTGGAGGATGTCATTGAAGAAATAATCAAATCAGAAATCTTGGATGAGACAGATTTATACAGTAAGTGTCTCTTACACAACCTGTATAATACTGGCCATATTGTGATGCTCAGTGTAATGTAGTATACATTATTTACTGTAGTAGGCTACTGACCCTAGATAGCACTTATATATTAAGAATAATTCATTGTCCTACATTTGGCATAGTAGGGACAGCAATAGGCCAATGGAGTGTATTTCTGTCAAATAATCTGTTAAACAATGTAATTATGTAATTGTCTTTTATATTAATTTGTTCACATATTCAAGCACTTTAAGAGGGATTTCCCTTCCTTAATACAGTCTTTATTTCTATCATTTTTTTTGGTAGGCAAGGTCAATTGTCCATCTCTACTTAACATTCTTTTTGTATGTTCAGGTCAAGATCAGGATGCTTTGATGCTTTTGATCATCTCTTTGCCCAGTAATTTCACAAAAAAATGTACCCGTTTTTTCCTCTCACTCCAACTTCCCCGTTAGCTGACAACAAAACAAAAAAGAAAATCACCCATCGGGAGAGGAAGCAGGATTTCTCTGCCTTCAAGCCCACAGACAATGAAACGAAGGTTAAAATATCACCTCAGCTTCTACTGGCTACTCTTCGTTTCCTAGCAACAGGCAAGTGCTCTGCGTTGCTGCTTTATTTCTCCCAGTGTGTCTTGTGACTAAAAGCGGTAGCACGCTGGCCCAGCACTGGAGGTAGACCTGCGTCGGACAGAAGTTGCCCTTTTACACTGACCTGAGGCCAGTTCTTGGGCTCTCTTCTAGTCATTGAAGGTAAGTGTTGAGGTTAAAGGAGCTGGTCTTAGATCAGTTTAGCAGTATGTCTACCTAAAGAAGGCCTCTGGGAAAAGGCAGCTCAGGAGGTCGAGTGCTAGTTAAGAGCTGAAAGGAAAGCTTCATTTGTTCACCACTACCAGAAATCTGAGCTGTCCAGTGGGTTTATAGTTTTGTTCATGTTATACTCAGGTCATATACCTTTAAATTGATTTACAAGAATTACACCTACATTAAAAACTTTATACTGTCAAGTAAGAATTCTTTTAATTTTTATTGATTCTTTAAAGATATATGTTCTGAGATATTCTAGTCATGTGTGTAACTTTTGATGGTGTTATTGGAACAAACTGTATAATTGTCTATTAATTATTTTAGTAGCCAGTTAGGTAATTTTTGGATTTTACTTTTTATGGAATTTCCCTTAATACCTTCATTAGGATTTGGTTAGAACTGTGACCTTGTAGATAAATGCTAATCTTTGCTTAACACTGGCCCAATACTATTAAAGGACTCTTTTCTTGGAGAGACCAGCTGCCAGGTGACACAGATACTGTAAATACAGCTAAGCCAATTATAAAAGGCCCAGAGGCCAGAAATGAGTGGAGATTCCACTTAACCTCAATAATAAAGACTAGCACACAAGCTAATGATTCAAACAGGGCACACTGACTTACCGTCCAAAAATACTAGAATGGCTACCAGTAGCCAATTATGAACATTGCCTCAAGGTTATGCAGTGGCACAGCAATGCACAGTTTAGGTGTTTTCTCAGCTCCAACTCACTGGATTTTGCTCATCAAGTAATTCAAGTCGAGCCCTTTTCTGATATTAATCAAGTATATTGAAGCAGGGGAACCACATTTGTGCTGAGTGTGGATGTTCCCTATATTGTCAGCTTGTAGTGTTTGCACATGCATTTGTTCACAGGATTTTGTGGATATAATCAAAGCAATTTTAATAAATCAAACCATTATTATATATGTCATTTGTAGTTAAATGTCCAAACATTTTGTGAAATTTGTAATGTTGCCTGTTGATGCCCAGCAGCACGTATCTTTTGAATGTTTCCAAGTATCCAACAACCTTACGTGCTGCTTTTGTGGTAGATGCAGCATACAGTCTGATGCTGGCCTACGCTACAGGATAATTGGCTCGATTGTGAGAGCGATTTACTTTTCCCAACAACCGCAGAAGGTCTCCTGATATCAGGGTGGGGTTAAATGATTACTTTCCCAGATTATCCTGTGGTGTGAGATCTGAATAATCCAGTTTTTAATCCTCCAGTGTACTCCCAGCCCAGTCAGGGCCAATTGTGAATCATAAATATTAAACATGTTCAGCATTTACGACTCAGTATCCTGTAGTGTGGGGTAGACACAGATTCTCTGGTGTGAAATTCTGTGTTGTTGTCATTCCTGAAAGACCATCAACGAATAAATGCTGAGCTGAATTTCACTTATCAGTGTGTATGGAAAAAGTTGTAAGCATGGTGGCTAAATCAAGAACTAAGTGAACTGTGGAGAAAGAGGATAAACCTGAGTTGTAGCAAAAGCATGAATGTCAGTATAATGTGTGCTGTAAAACATATAACAGAAGCGACAAATAAAGGAGTTTGGCAGAAATTGTGACAACCATCCATCATGTCTGTTCAGATCTAAGTCACATTAATTTTCAGGAAAACCAGGCAAAATATAGGTCAGGCCACGAATGCTTGAGGGATAGTACTGTTATCACCATCATTCATCACAAGGGGGCGTTGTGTCTTCTCTGGCTCCGCAGAGGTGGAGGCATTTGGCCTGGTTCAGATGTCCGAGAAGATCCTGCTCAGGCTGCTGAAGCACCCCAATGTCATCCAGGAGCTCAAGTTCAACGAGAGGAGTAAGAGGGCTCCTGAGCATTACCTCTACATCCGCAACAAGCCAGCGGATCACTTCATCCTTGTCCTGCAGGTCAGCTTGCTCCGCGCAGGCCATGGAAAGACGGGGGGACTGAGACGGCTGTTAGGTGGGAAGGAGCTGGGATTTTCAGAGCTATGAAACGTGGCTGGTGTGCAGCGTTTTTAACCTGGTGGACGGGAAGGGGGTCTTAGCGGCCGACACACATTGCTGTGCGAGAAGTGTTTCTTGGAGCTTTCGGGCTTGTGTGGTTTCCTAGTTACCGGCCAGCAGTTCCACACAAAGAAATTACACTGTACCACTGTGACCTGTTAAACTAGCGTATCTTTACAGCATAGTTAAATCTCCCTGCACCATATATAGAGCAGAGGTTTTCAGCCCTCTGACTTTCTCTGGGCCCACAGGGTAAAGTGGAGGTGGAGGCAGGGAAGGACGGGATGAAGTTTGAAGCCGGAGCGTTTTCATCCTATGGAATGATGGCCTTGACCATGTCTCCAGGTAAAAGGCATCTCTCCACCTTCATAGCCTGTGTTCTTGGTGTTTACATTTATGGCATTTAGCTGATGCTTTTATCCAAAGCAACTTACAATTAGGACTGAGTACAACTTGAGGGTTAAGGGTCTTACTCAGGGGCCCAACAGTGGCAGGGCTTGAACCAGCGACCTTCTGATTACAAGTCAAAGACCTTAACCACTGAGCTATGGTGGTGTTGTTGAGTACTAGAACAGGGTTGAGGAACTCCTGTCCTAGAGAGCCGAAGTCCAGCTATAAAGTCTGACTCCCTTGCTTAAATATAGTAGGAGTGTCAGAGCAGGGATATCACTGAACTGTGGTGGCTTCTGGCCCTAGCGGACAAAGTTAGACACCCCCTGCGGACACCCCTAGAGTCTCTTATGTTTGCCATTAGAAGACTTATAGAGGTCTTACAGGTTGAGAACATTACCACCAGTGTTTTCATTCACAAAAAAGGAATCTATGTGTGGCAGGAGTTATGTGACCTCTGCTGGCTGGAAAAAGCTATTGCACTTGCACTATTTCGCATGCTTGACTCCATGTAATGAAACTTTCCCCTCCGCCAGATAGATTTTCTCATCTTATCTCTCATCCTTCTTTCCTTTTCTTGCCTGTGACTTTCGCATGATAGTGTGATGAGCAGAGTGCGAGCTGCCCACAGGATGCTCCCACCACTGGAAAGGTTCAGCACTTGTTTAGCCCTTCACCTCGCTGGGAGTGGTTCACATACAGAAGGGGTTTATGTATGGGAGTGGTTTAACTGTGGAAATGGTTCACATATAGGAGTGATTTAACTATGGGAGTGATATGCTTGGAGAGCAAATTGATTCAAATAAACTACAACATGAAATGAACGTAGTTGTTATGAATAAACTGTTGGGCTTGTCAAGAAATCAGGGGCATGGTTTCATTTTACATTTTGAATTGCATCTATAAATCTAGGCCTACAAATAAAAAGTGAAGTAGTAAATGTAAATCTAAAGTACTCCACTGAAATAAATAAGATATTCTATTAACAAAGACATTTCTCTTTCTATTATAAAATGAAGTGTTCCAGTTTACCTTCTCAACCTCCTTGCAGTTCAGTAAATTCATAGTATCCCTCCCACTGATTTTGCCAGAGTAAGAAAAATAACCATGGCATGTGCGCACACACACACACACACACACACACACACACACACACACACACACACACACACACACACACACACACACACACACATACATACACATGCGCTGATTCCAACATACGCCTACACACACACACACACGCTGACCCCCTGCACATGCACACTGACCTCTTGCGTACAAGGCTGTGAGCAGGGCCCCTCAAGCCAGCGACAGAGCCTCATTCTGGGTGAGCGACAAAGGGCCTCCCTGCTCCAGCAGTCAGACATCCAAACACGGATTACATACATTCCAGCCAAATTGTGGCATTAACGCTACCCGCAATTCTGTGTGTGTGTGTGTGTGTGTGTGTGTGTGCTAGTGTGTGTAAGTAAGAGAGAGTATAAGAAGGGAGCAGAGAGAAAGCAAGTGTGTGTGTGTGTGGGGGGGGGGGGTATGTGCTTGTAGGCCGGCCCCCTTTTAAGAAGTGGAAAACATAAGCTGTGTTTAATTAAAACAGAGCTAGTCTTCTCTCTGAGGCTTTTAAGACTTTTTATCAATCTTTCTCCAGCTGCTGCCAGCATTTTAGCAAGCCTACCTGCACTCAGATACCCCTTCTGTGACTGCTGTTATGACTCCTCTTTCTTTCTTTCTAACATGGCAGTGAAATAAGCCGATGCCGAACTTTAACCAAGCCACTCCGTTGTGTGCTGTGGTGTGTCATGCAGAAAACAAGTCCCCTCCTTGCCCTTTTGGGCTGAACCACTCGGACTCCCTGAACCGGAGCGACCGCAGTGAAGTCATCAATCCCCCGCTGGGCAGCAGTAATAACCAGCTCAACTCCTTCCTGCAGATCTACACGCCGGACTACACAGTCAGAGCCATCACAGACCTGCTGTACATCAAGGTGAATATACACGAAGCATCAAGGGTTAGCTGAATCCTTAAAGGTACGCTTCAGAGTCTCTCTGAATCCTTAAAGGTACGCTTCAGAGTCTCTCTGAATCCTTAAAGGTACGCTTCAGAGTCTCTCTGAATCCTTAAAGGTGTGCATCAGAGCGTCTCTGAATCCTTAAAGGTACGCTTCAGAGCTTCTCTGAATCCTTAAAGGTACACTTCAGAGCTTCTCTGAATCCTTAAAGGTATGCTTCAGAGTCTCTCTGAATCCTTAAAGGTACGCATCAGAGCGTCTCTGAATCCTTAAAGGTACGCTTCAGAGTCTCTCTGAATCCTTAAAGGTATGCTTCAGAGTCTCTCTGAATCCTTAAAGGTACGCATCAGAGCGTCTCTGAATCCTTAAAGGTACGCTTCAGAGTCTCTCTGAATCCTTAAAGGTATGCATCAGAGTCTCTCTGAATCCTTAAAGGTACGCTTCAGAGCGTCTCTGAATCCTTAAAGGTACGCTTCAGAGTCTCTCTGAATCCTTAAAGGTATGCATCAGAGTCTCTCTGAATCCTTAAAGGTACGCTTCAGAGTCTATCTGAATCCTTAAAGGTACGCTTCAGAGTCTCTCTGAATCCTTAAAGGTACGCTTCAGAGTCTCTCTGAATCCTTAAAGGTACGCTTCAGAGTCTCTCTGAATCCTTAAAGGTATGCATCAGAGCGTCTCTGAATCCTTAAAGGTACGCTTCAGAGTCTCTCTGAATCCTTAAAGGTACGCTTCAGAGTCTCTCTGAATCCTTAAAGGTATGCATCAGAGCGTCTCTGAATCCTTAAAGGTACGCTTCAGAGCGTCTCTGAATCCTTAAAGGTACGCTTCAGAGTCTCTCTGAATCCTTAAAGGTACACTTCAGAGTCTCTCTGAATCCTTAAAGGTATGCATCAGAGCGTCTCTGAATCCTTAAAGGTACGCTTCAGAGTCTCTCTGAATCCTTAAAGGTATGTATCAGAGCGTCTCTGAATCCTTAAAGGTACGCTTCAGAGTCTCTCTGAATCCTTAAAGGTACGCTTCAGAGTCTCTCTGAATCCTTAAAGGTACGCATTAGAGCGTCTCTGAATCCTTAAAGGTACGCTTCAGAGCGTCTCTGAATCCTTAAAGGTACGCTTCAGAGTCTCTCTGAATCCTTAAAGGTACGCTTCAGAGTCTCTCTGAATCCTTAAAGGTATGCATCAGAGCGTCTCTGAATCCTTAAAGGTACGCTTCAGAGTCTCTCTGAATCCTTAAAGGTATGCATCAGAGCGTCTCTGAATCCTATAAGGTACGCTTCAGAGTCTCTCTGAATCCTTAAAGGTATGCTTCAGAGTCTCTCTGAATCCTTAAAGGTATGCATCAGAGCATCTCTGAATCCTTAAAGGTACGCTTCAGAGCTTCTCTGAATCCTTAAAGGTACGCTTCAGAGCTTCTCTGAATCCTTAAAGGTACATTCAGAGCGTCTCTGAATCCTTAAAGGTACATTCAGAGCGTCTCTGCATATTCAGGTCCCATGTCACTTGCTCTCCACAGCAAGTGCTGAGTGCCTTAAACACGAGAAGATGAGCTTCTAAGTCCTGGGTGTAGAGTTTGATCTCATGTGGAAGTCTAGCTCTGTTGGCTCTAGAGCTACAAAGTCTCCTTCTCCTTCTACAGAAAAGATACCATCTTCAGTGGCATGATGTTTAACATAATTAATCTCATTATGCTGTAGTGTTCTTATGGAGTTCATCAGTATTTCAGATTGAACAACATCAAGATATTATGAGCCTTTATATATGAGCCTCATATAAGAATATACAGTATATGAACATATTTGAACATGTCTGAATGTTGCAGATATCTTATCTTCAGGTAAATGATACAGGAATTCTTTGAGGTTTTTAAAGTGAGTGGCTAAGTCATTCTGTGGCCTCATGCCTACTCCCCAGGTGACCCGCCAGCAGTACCAGAACGCCCTGATGGCATCACGCATGGACAAGACGCCACAGCTGTCGGATGGCGAGTACACCAAAATTGAACTGGCTCTCGCCGAACTCCATGATGGCGTGGCCGAAGAGACAGCCATCCTTCTTGGTCAGACGGCAAACTGCGTCGCACATAAGAAGCCGAATCACATGGCACACAACGAGGGCACCGTCTAGCCCCCGCAGGGGTAGGTGGGACCAGGTGGGGGAGGGTTTATGGGAGGGTGAGAACTATTGGTCCACCCCCCTGAAGCTTCCCTGCAGCCACACCATGGAACAAACAGTCTTGGCACCGTGATGCACTGCGCGGGAAGCCCCTGGCTGGAGCCGGCAAAATGGACCAGCACCGCTGGTTCCATTTCACACACCTCCTGCTGTGTGCCTGTCCACCAGACCAAAGAGTTTGGAGTTTGGACATCCTCCCCTCGCTTGTCACAAGGCCCTGATACAACTTCTCGACTGTCCCCTGTAAGGTGCCGGAAGGGATTATGGGATAGTGGAGGACCACAATTCAAATGGACTCATTTCTCCTTCGCTGGCTGATACTGTCTCGTATGGTGTCAAAGACTGTGCCAAATACCACTTGGAAGGAAACCATGAACCACGTACCAAGAGCATCATTTTCCTCCTGTATTTATTTATTTTATATATGTTTATTGTATATACATACATACACACATACATATATATATATATATATATATATATATATATATATATATATATATATATATATACATATATATATATATATATATATATATATATATATATATATATATATATATATATATATATATATATATATGCGCATCTGTGGATATAACTATGGGCATATGCCAAGAATACACCCTTGTAAAGTTGAACAGTGTGTGTGCGGCGTGTATATTTCTGTACATGTGCAGTGTTTGTGTGTACATGTGCCTTTTGAGTATGAATGTTATACTACGCACATGCTATATATACATAGTTGCAAATACATTACTGTATGTGTATTGGTGAGGGTCTTTTACATATATGTATATTACAGATATTGTTATTTTTACTATTCTAAATCAGGTGTATGGTACAGTACATTTTACACATTTTAAAAATGAATCACATTATTGCCTTTAAAAATCATATTAATTTTTTTAACAAGTGCAATGACGAATATTCTATTTAAAAGATGATTTATTGATTAAAATCAGTGTATTGTAAATTATAGCTATATTTGTATGCGTTCAATGTGTTTCTTAAGTTTGTATTTGGTCCCAAACATGTGGCATATGCCTCCAGAAGCACTCTTCGCTACCTTTCTAAAAAGACGGACTTTAACAGTATCTGTGCCTCCCCGATGTGGGATACAAACGTATGCTTAAATGCAGTTTTGAATCTTGATCAAATTAGTTCTCAGTTCACATACTGCTGTCGAAGGCCAGCACGCAAATGATGAAAGAGTTCACTTCTATGCATTCCGTCTGTAAATTATCCATAGACTCCTTGAGGGTTGCATGCTTTGATCTAGCAACTCTCTACTTGTACCTCTCTACTTGTACAGTTACAAGATGTATGGCTTTTAAACCACTACACAAGTGACCCTTAGGAAAGACCAAGGACTCTAAAAAGATTCCAGTGTATGTATGTGTGTGTGCACTCACTCTGGGTAGTTTGTAGCCTCATAAGGAGGGGGTAGGGGTGCTTTGTGAATTGGCAGGAAAGCACCTTTATTCAGTCTACCCAGCACTGGTATGCTCAGCAAAGGTGTGCAGATAAAACAGAATTTACATGGCTTCAGCATTCATTATTTTCAGAAAAGAAATGCACTTAAGTTTTTTCCCCTTCCCCAGTCTAAAATTAACTTACAATGTGACTTATAATAAAATATTTGTAATATTATTATTTAAACTATTATTGCATCGTCATGTATGTTCTATGTCCTGAATGAATGTCAATCAACATGAGAAGATGAAGAAAGCAGTTATGAAATGTGACGACATAATTGTCAAAACTTAAGAAAATAATCAGTAATCATCTTGAACGGTACAAGAACAGATTTGCATTAATAAAAATAACTGAATTCTTGCAACACACATTCTATCCAAAATATTGAAACTTACAATTGCATTTTTCTCATCCAGATAAAACATATTTGACTTCTCCAATCTGACTTTGGAGAAGAAATCTGCAGTGTTGTACACAAGCTAATCAAAACCTTGTATTAAACACCTCAGTAAGTGAGCGTCAAATGTTAAAAGCTATTAATAGTTTTGTAGACAGTTTGTGGCCACTGGTTGGTGCTGTATTCCTGCATGTCCACATTGCTTACTTCCAGATCTCCTATACTTAGAATAGAAAAGAAAGGGCTTTAACCTTTTTGTCTGTTTGACATTAAGGTATAAATCTGCTAAAATTAGTTGCGGCTGAATCCTGAGGTCTGATGAACAAATGTAGGTCACTGTGAGGTTACTGGTATGTCCATCATTTTTGTCAATGAAGAAACAAAGCGCTAACAATTTATGTATGTTTGATGAAAACTGAAGTTTTAGAAATCTTACAATTTGAATACATTTTGATGCAGGGTTATTCCTGTCGTGCCATGAAGCCTTATGTATAAACCAAATTAAGATATTAAATTTAGTTTTTAACCATATATCTGTGGCCACACGTGAAGAATCAGCAATGATTATATTATTTCTGAATACAAGTCCTTTACACATGTTTAGGTTCATATGATGAATTTTGGAGAGACCGTGTTATTTTTCCAGAGTTTATAATGCTTATTTTCAACAAAAATTAAAACAGGGACATGCAGAAGTGAAATGTCATTGTATGATTCAACAACAAGAAATGAAGCACTTACAAATGACAGAACTAAAACTTTATGCTTACAGTATGTAAATAAAGTGTATGTAACTACATGAACAGTTTCTGTATAAATTTTAACTATGCACAAAAAATAAACTAGTGCACATGACAAAGACATAACTCAACTTAACAACCTAGGGCAAACTGTGAGTTTATGTAAAAATTATCTTTGTATTTCAATGCAACGTTCCCCAGATGTACAATTTTTGAAAGCTCAAGCACATGCAGTTACACTGTGAAATTAATACAAGGAATCATAGCAAAATCTTTTCCCCCATAGTAATGATTTTGACACCCTTTTTCTTTGCAAGTCTGACTACAAAAACATTGTAGAAAAAAAAAAAAATCACTTAGATCATTCAACTTCACAACACACCTATAACTGTTTCTGTACCTGCAAAAGATGTGAAGAACAGGCCCCTGTAATCCAGAAAAATGTACAGTATGTATTATGCATTGATGCCTATCAAATGTGCCAAAGAAACTTTGCAAACACTGGCAAAAATGTCTACAATGGCCCATGTCTACAGTGCTGTTCTCAAACACACAAGCTCTTCACATTCTTCTTTTCCGAATCACTGAAAGAACTGCCATCTCACTTATACACTGAGCAACATACAGAATGTTTCATGTAGCGGTAAGGTATGAAGCTTTCATAACTCTTTAAAAATAAAATATTTAAAAGAGCAAACGTGGAAAACCTTTTCAGAAAAGAACAGTTATAATTTTTGGTAGTCAGATGTTCAAAACAAGGTATGTGTATACTGTTTATATAATGATACAAACACATATACACAAAAAGGCTAGAAGGTCTTCTTGGAACAGTACAAGATGCATAGCATGAATTTGGAGGAAAGTCCACATCTACCAAGACACCTTTTTGAAGAGCTGCCTTGTATGAATATTTCCAGTTTCCATTTTAAAATAAAGACAGTTATTCATCAACTATGTTGCAAGCCATTTAAAATAACCTATATGAAATAAACCTGTTAGTTCTGAAATATTCACATTTCAAACATTCACCTTTTGAATTTGGCCATCTGACCAAGAGATACTTTTCTTATTGAACTGAGACAAAGGTTCTACATAATGCCTGCTTAAGCATAGATTTCCTTAAGCTGATCCTCAGCTACAACAAAACCATTTTTTTCTAAAATAAAAATAATATAGTTATAATACAGTACATATAGCAATATGCATTTTGCTAAATATACTGCAGCTTCATTGAAAGCTTCACTGTTAGACTTCTTTGTATACACAGTATTGCATGTTATCATACTTAAAACACCTTATCCCTCTAATTTGACCATAATGCTAACATTCAACAATTTAGCTAATATTTAACTGTGGGGAGAACATTTGTAGATCCTTAATTCTGTAATGTTATATGTAGCAGGTAACTTACAGGTGTTCTTAGATATAATGAAAATTTGATTTTGATCAAACTGTTAAACTATGTTAGACTGTAACTGTTTAGACTACTTCAATAGTTTTTCTACCCCAAAGAACAATATTAATTGCCTTACAGGAAAAAAAAAAACCTCCTCTCACCAAAAACCCCCCAAAACAAACAAGCAAACAAACAAAAAAAATCTCAAAAACATACAAAACCATGCATCCACTGTTTCTAGTGTTTGTGTGTTTTGTTTTTTTTATTAAGTCTATAAAGATCTTCTTGAGGTGAAAAGATCACTGGTCAGAGAGCTCTTAATGCTACTGGTCCGCACAAGAGTACATTCTCCAGGATGGAACTGGAATTGGACAAACTGTTGACAAAACAATTAATGTCCTCTTTGCTCTTAATTACATTGTAAAATTTGATACTAGTATATATCTATTTATATTTATTTTCAAGTTTATTTAAATCCTCTACTCACATGTAAAATACAGTATTTACAAGTGTATACACACACAGTCATTCATATATATTCATATATATATATATATATATATATATATATATATATATATATATATATATATATATATATATATATATATAAAATTTATTTATTTATTTATTTTAAACACACACACAAAATAGCTAAATATGTATTCTAAGAAGAAAAAAATGACAGCGCGTTTATAAAGCCAAAAGTGCCTCGGTACACAACCATCTTTGCTGTATAACACGATCCTTGACACTGCTGCCATTAAAAGGAAAAAAAAACATCCAGAGAGGAAACAAAACTCCAACTGGCCATATGTAGTCTGGCCGGCACAGAGGTTGCCTGGTAACAGGGGTACTTGTGTTAGCCGCACTCTTCCATACCCGTCACAGAACTCCAGAGTTCATTCATATTCCCATCACCACCTTGGCTCCAGCAGGGACACACCAAACCCTGGCCGCCTTTCCTTTGCTTTTTTTAATACAACTCCAAACAAACACTTGCTTCTTTTTGTAATCTCCCCCTGAAACCTATACCAGGCCAAGCTGGGCTCATACATGGATTTAATTAGCAACAATAAGCCCATGTTAGTAAAGGTAATAATAATAATAATAATAATAATAAGTCAAATATGACCACAGTCCCATGAACGGGGGGGGGGGCTGTGATTTGCTGAGTTGTCAAGTATGCATAGTCAGTAAGGGCTTCTTTAACCAGCAGAACTTCAACACAATTCCCCATGTTCCCCACTGCAAAATGATGCATAAGGTACAGAGGATGAGGCACAGGCTGAGGCCTACAAGACCTTACAGTGAGCTTACAGTGAGCTTACAGTGAGCTCCGCCCAGCCCATGAACAGAACACTTAATAACTACAAACTGATGGAACAGGAAGTGGGCGGTAAGCGGCCCTTGCACTGTCCTTCTGTAAATGAGCTCAGGCTTCTGTCTTAACGTAAACCCATGACAGCGCCTGCCCTATAGCAGCTTAGGCTAACTCAGAGTGAATGATATATGATTTAGCATCATTTGAAAACCACCTCATCTCAAATGGTTCAATAAGTATAACCTTAGATAAAAGAACGAAAGAAAATACCCACAGAAGTCTTCTGTGTTCTCATCTGATATATAAACCACCGGAAATGAACTCTACTGTGCCACACATTCTCAAGTAGTTCAAAAAATATATAATCCTTTTTTTCCCCACCCTCACACACTCTTCATTTTGCTTCGCTAAAACTAAACTTCCACTTTGAGCAACAAAGTGCACCGGCTTGAGGAGATCGGTGCTGATCTTACTCTTCCTCCTCCTCCTCCTCCTCCTCTTCGTCATCGTCCTCATCGTGGCAGTGCGTGATCTCCTGCGGGGCTTGGGGGAACAGCTTGGGTGGCTTGACCTCGCTGAGCGAACGCGCGAGAACGTTGCGCTTGCACTCTGCATCCTTGCAGTCCACGCAGTGGCGGTTGCGGGTTGCCAGCGGTGACTCTGTGTCCGCATCCACGTGTGTGTGCTCCACCGTGGATTCATGGGGCATCTGCGCAAACAAACAAAACTATAAATGAAGAAAATAGTGCTGCACTGGTGCGTTGCAATGAAGATGAGCATTGAATGCTTTTACACACAGGATGCACATGATCATGGTGTCCAAATGTAATCCAAGACCTCAGTAATAATACACCCAACATGATGACTCAGCAACAATATATGCATATATAACGATATGCCTTAATATGCTGATTTCTTCTATGCTTGCTTTCAGATTGTGCGTGCGCGCGCGCGTGCGTGCGGGAAAGAGGAAGTGCAGAAGGTTGATGTGTGTGCGCACGCATCTGACAGAATGTTTTCTCAATGCCACAAGTCAGTATTCCAAATTCACAATACGTACACTGTCTGTCTTATTTTTGTGCCTCACCACCTTTTCAAAGCAACCACTTCCTATACGTTTGAAAATAAGGTGTACACACCCTTAGCCCTCAATGCCTGATATACAAAATTATAGTTATGATAAATAATTACCATCAGTCATGACAAAGAGATGGATTGCATTCTATGAAGCAGGTACGGGTTTTGGGTTTTTTGGGTTTTGAATTAAAATCACACTTTAAAGAGATATAATCATTTCTTAATTTTCTCCTGTACAAACTACAACAAATATTTAGAGGGACAAGATGGCCAGACCAAAACAGAAAACCACATTGGTCAAGGCTGAGTCGCCTGGGTTTGACCTGAAGAGGTCATTGTAATCCAAATGCTGGTTAATTGTAATCCAAATGCTGTCTTCCAGGTGTTTTTTTTCTTTATTTTATTTTATTTTTTTAAAGAAAACAGCCATAGCTGCACGTAACAACCACCAAGCAGTGATACTCAGAATACCACTGCCCAGTCATGGAAAGCAGAGTCATGGTTTATAATTACCTAAACAAGGGAACCTTTTAAGCGCAACTCAATTTAATCCCTGTGCCAGTTAAAGTGCACAAACACCACAGCACATCACGGAACAGCCCGACATCGACCGACAATACAAAACCACTGTCAATAGCATGATACAACTAACCTGGCTGTGAACTGTGTATGCTGGCTGCACACTATAACCTATATATATATAATTACCCACATCCAAATAAATTGTATACATAAGCAAATTGGCTACTGATCACCTGATAATGCAATTCCTATGTCTTGTAACACCCCCCACCCCTCCACTCTTTGGACATACACTGATCTCATACATGGCCTCTCTGGAATCCAAATTGTGGAAATCCATGATAGTGAGGGAGAATTTTAATCCCTGTGTGTGTCATCTCACCAGTACATGTGCAGTTGTGAACAGATAGCTGAAGAGGTAGTAGAGCAGTTTGATGTCTGTGTGTGTGTCCTCTCACTAGTACATATGTGGCTCTGAACAGATAGTTGAAGAAGCAGTAGAACAGGTTGATTTGTGTGTGTGTGTGTGTGTGTGTGTGTGTGTGTGTGTGTGTGGGTGTGTGTGGGTGTCCTCTCACCAGTACGTGAGCAGCTCTGAACAGGTAGCTGAAGGGGTAGTAGAGCAGGTTTATGAAGGAGGCAGCGTACAGGTCAGCGTAGCGCATCACCTGTGACGCAAACAGAGTCTGGCGAGACCCACTGCGGAAGAGGCTGCCCATCATCCCGTAGCA
Source organism: Electrophorus electricus (assembly GCF_041902795.1). NCBI lineage: Eukaryota > Metazoa > Chordata > Actinopteri > Gymnotiformes > Gymnotidae > Electrophorus > Electrophorus electricus. The sequence goes on along the minus strand of NC_137514.1, from coordinate 7,412,110 downwards.
CATGTCCATGTCATGGGTCACTTTCTATAGAAGGAGATGAGTTCCCAACAACCTCTTTAGAATGTAACACCTTCCCCAGTGGGGAAAAACATGGATTAGATAATAGATTATGTTAAAAGATAAATATTAATAGATGAAAAGATCTATAGATCACTGCTAGTCCACAGTACCTCTCAACTTATTCCATTATTTATTATCTTAAATTGTTTGACCAGGTTCTGGTTTGTGTTGCAAGAAACTTCATTTGGCTCAGAGCACCAAAAAAGATCCTGTATTCTAGGTCTTTTGAGTTCTTGTATGTGACAAGTTATGTTGGACAGCTACTGTGTGTGTGTGTGTGTGTGTGTGTGTGTGTGTGTGTGTGTGTGTGTGTGTGTGTGTGTGTGTGTGTACCTTCACTCGTCTCTGGATGGCACTAATGTCCGGTCTCTCATTGCTGCTGCTGTCCAGATGTCTGAGAATGGAAGAAGGCAGGAGAGAGAAACAGGTCATGTCAAGGAGAGTAAGAGGCATAGAGTGAAAGAGGGACAAACAGCGAAAAAAAAAAAAAAAAAAGTGAAGTTAAAGAATTGAGAAATTCTCTGAGAGAGACATGTGTACTGGACAGAGTTGAGAAACTCCCTGAGCGATAATGGTATTTGAAGGGGACAGCAATATGGTGAGGTCACTCAGTGTAAAATAACCTGGCCTGCAGGAACCCCGAGCTTTACTGATGGCTACACCTTTTGACCAGTGCAAACTTTGTACCCAGAGCTCACGCATACACATGCACACACACATACCCCATTCAGGTGGAGAGTACTACAAAGAAAGCTTTACTCACTTGTATAGCTCTGCCAAGAAAATGTCCAGGCCCTGCAGTTCTTCAAACAGTGCTGTGAAAGACAAACAGAAAGACAGCTGTGAACAAGCCCTGACAAGTAACCCTCTCTCCTGTGTTTCTCCCCCCCGCTCCTCCCCATTTCATGCTCTCATCATTCTAAAAATGACTCCATTCATCTTCTGTCAAAAATGTACTCTCTCTTTATTCACTTTTATCTTCATTCTTTTCCATTAAGACTTTGAAGCACTGGAGGTCTACACACATTATACAGCTGCACCTTAAAAATAAAAACTTGGAAATACTGAAAACAATTCTACCGATTTAGCCTGATTAAATTCGCTTGCAGTTCAAGCCATTTTGCTTCACTCAGTACATTTAAGTTTCATGTGTAAACTACTGTAGAGGCAGTGAGTCATCTGTGCTCGTGGCTGGTGGAGCCTCTCTGGCTGGCGTGGCCCCCCACTCACAGCTCTTGTCGGTCCACACGTGCAGCTCCTGGGCAAGCTCAGGGATCACAAGGAAGGTCCTCCATCCCTGTCGCTTCTTGGACTTCAGGATGTCTCCAAAGATGTGGTCACCAATGTAGAGGATGTCCTTCCCTTTAGCGCTCAGCAGATCACACACAATGTCGGAAGAGCCTGTGGGCAGAGAGCCGAGCAGAGGGTGTTGTGTGTAGGGAATAAACATAAGCATTTTGTGGTACTGGGGTGTGCATGATGTATGTGGGAACGTGTGAGGTATGTCTACGGTATGCAGAAAGTATGGGTGGTAGAATTTAGTATTTAGATTGTGTGTTAGATTGGTGTGTTAAAAGTGGGTGTGCATTTGTGTGCGTGTGTGTGTGTGTGTGTGTCACCTCCAGAGTAGACTATGCCATGCTGTAAAGGCCCAGTGTAGGTTCCAATCTTCAGCCTCCCAGTGGACTATGACAGAACACAGGAATCATTATTCAGAGCCTCTTAACCTACACTACACACATATACACACACCACCTTAATACAGGTACTGTGTAATGCTTATACTTTCTTATACTTCTTTTCCAGCAGTTCATTGATCTTAGACCTGCTGGGACTGCAGGTTTGTTCTGTGAAAGCACACCACCTATTAGCTAGTCAGCACAGGATACTGAGTGTTGCTGAAGACCTAAAGTGTAGTCATCGAGAAGGCCTACTGCGCTGTTGTTCCAGAATGTGGAGCAGTGATTACACTGGCTGACTGCATGCCTATGCTCGCACGCACGCACGCATGTGTGTGTGTGTGTGTGTGTGTGAGAGAGAGAGAGAGAGAGACTCACCGTATCGACCTGTCTCAATACTGTACCCTCTCCGAAGAACAGCGGCTTCCGTGCGTCTACCAGTATCAGGTCAAAGTAGGACTGCCAGGGCCGGTGAGGAGAGCCATGCTACAGAAGAAAATGTGGCGTGAATTCAGCAGTGTGGAAAAAGTGTAGTGAATCCCAACACAACATCCCCTTCTCCAAAGCAGAACCAAGTTCACCCACATATGCTTGTTCAAATATGAGTAAACATTGAGAGGTGCTGTGTTATCCACTCTGACTGAACTAGTACAAGTGTTAACCAAACTACTTACCTTTGGCCCGTAAGGAAAATCAAACAGGTAGGTCATGATTTTCTGCAATTTAAAACGGATACACAAAAAAAAATAAAAAATAAAAATCACTTGGTGAAGAATTACACGTGTATTTCTTGTTTACTTTTTGATGATCATGTAGGCACACGTGCATGTGTGCATGCGTGGCTGTGTGAGTGTAACGTGGTATCTCTAAACTCACGTCGGTGTACTTGTAGTCGCTGTTGGTGGCCAGGAAGACCTTGGCGACCTCATTCATGCGGCTCAGCAGTAACGGCAGCTTAGGCTGTGGAGCAGGGAGAGTACTGGGATTCAGCGCACCGTACAGACCCTCACCGCCAGTCGCTGTTCTAGAAACAGCACAGCGGAAAGGACGCAGGAAAAAAATAAAATGGAGCCAGCCTGAGGAAACACTTACATCTTTCACCACATACTTCTCCAGGTTTTCCACGGTCTTCTCCTTCAGAGTTCCCTGTGGACAGGAGGACCCAGAGCATTCGATCTCTGTTCAGGATAAATATCAAGCTAATAGACCTGTGCATGGTCCATCATTAGTTTGCTGGGACCCACTGTCATTGCTGAGAGGAAAAATATCAATGGAAGCATTCCGTTTTCGAAAGTTGCTATACATAAACTACTTCAACGTCCAACCCAGAATCCCTTGCTACCTTAAAGTGGACCCAGTCGACAGCGTCGCGCACGTCCTGGAACATGCTCTTGAAGGACATGAAGAGGTCCCCGTCTTTGAAGCCTGTCTCACAACTAAAGGGGTTCAAAAAGGGAGATGACGCTAAGACTCGGTGCCCTTCGAGTTGGCTAACACACACTATCGACAGTCAGACATGGTTTAAATGGGACAGTCTTCCCTTGTTTGAGGTTGTTCCGAGCCAAACAGGAAAGCCCTCTCCCCCTAAAAGGACCAACAATCCATTTCAGAGGACATGCATCCATACCAGAACAAATCACACACTCAATTACATCTGCACGGGCTTAAGGCTATAAGGCGGAGTGTTGAAATTATGAGTGTTATTCATTACATATGTTCCTTGATTCTGCTCTTAAAATTATTGCTTATTTGCTCTATGAGATACATGCTATAGGATTAGTTATTATAGATTAAGATTAAAATTTTAGTTGTCATGCCTGTACACAGTTCAGTGTACTACAACTGTTCTATAATAATAGGCTTTTAAAGCATGCCATAAAATGATTTTGCCACATTGTGATTTGCTCATCATCAGTTAACAGACGAATATGCAAACCACTGATAAGCCTTCCTCAGCTCGCATGTGTGCGCATGTCCATACATGTGGATGCAGTATCCAACATAACAGTTGTCACAGCAGTGCTATCAGAGAAATTCTCACCTGGCATAACGGTCACAATTGGAAAAGAAGTCAACCAAGCAGGCGTAGAGGTAGGTTTCTATGTGGCAGAGAAAGGAAGACAGTGGCAGATATTGTAATGTCATAAATAGCTTGTATACTAGCATTTAATTTGGCCTACTTGTCATTGCTAATATACAATTTAAATTTACAGCAAACTTAAAAAGTAATTCAAACCTGGCACAGTTTGGTCAAATACACATAAAGGTAAATATAAAGCAGTTAAAAATATGAACTGTGAATTTAAACAAACAAACCATCAACAAGGAAAACTGTAAGCGGCTCCAGAGATATTCAAAGTATTCAAAGTTTTTTTATTTGTCACGTACATAGTCATACATGGTATAACTCGCAGTGAAATGCTTTTGTGACTGCTCTGTCTGAGCTGAGGGGACACAGGGATACATACAGTATATGTATACTATTATATATGTATATAAATACACACAATGTACAATGTATATTTATATGTATATATGCGTATATGCCAGCAACATGGCTGGTCGGGATGAAGGATGGTGACCAACAGCCTACCTGGCAGGTTGAAGAGAGTGTTGAGGATGTAAAAGCGCTCAGTGTCATCACGCTGGATGAACTTGTTGGGGTAGAGCTCTCTTATGTCAGGCCTGGCGTAGGGCAGAGGAGCACTATGAGAACTCTGTACAAATGGAGTGCCTCCGTATGGGAAAAATATACTACAACAACTTACAAGTTACAGCACCTCATGTAGTGCTATAGATTGTGACAAAGCAGACGTACGTGAGTGTGCAATTAGTTAGGTTACTTACTATGTGCAAATTACATGCTAATGTTGGAGAATAACATGCAATGATGTATGCCAAGTTAGATTTATGTGGGGTTCAGTTACTGGGGATTTTGAGGATTTTATTAACATATCAAGTAAGATGTTTTCTTACCCCCGCAGGAAGTTAAAGCCATGTACACAGACCAGGATGTTACCATAGGCGTCCACCTTTAGAAGGTTACCGTACAAGGTATCAAACACCAGCCCTCTGGAGTAAAGCAGAGAATGCAATGTTGATGGTTAAGCTTATTTGTGGACTCACTAACACTAAATGACTCACCATGACTCAAAAGAAATCACACATCAAGAGGAACTGGTGACATTGTAGTAGAACCTCTAAGCAGTTGTTTATAATCTTAGAGTGGCTTACCTAGTAGGGAAGGAGGGGTCATAGACAAAGCTGAGCAGTTCCTGTGGGTAGCCAATAGAGACCAGCCGTTCCACAGTCAGGTCAAAACCCAACGACTCATATTCTGGAGATTTGTACACTAAAATAGTACAAAAGCACAATACAGTTCATTGCACTGTAAATTATCAAATGTTTGAGTTTTCACTTGGTAAAGCATGTTCTTTAAATCCTAAAGGAACCATTTTTGTGCATTTGATGCAAATTTTTAATTCATTTAAATCCAGAAATAAATTACACTACTACACTACTACACTACTGGGCTTCATAGCACTACAGCCATTGTCAGTTATATTCCTGAGTTATATTCCTAATGGTTCCTGAGAAACATTATATTTGATGCCTCGTTCTTAAAACAGCTCTCATTGCTAGAAATAAAGCTGCATGTCAAAGTACAAACATAAGAGTATTATTTTAGGGTCGTTGTGTTGCAGCTTCACCCTGGGCACCCGAGAAGAGTGTCCAACACCCCTGTGGAAAAACATCACGGAGTGCAAAGCTAACCGAAGTATTCACATTGCATTCACATTGGCTTAGTGGGATCCCCAAATGTCCTGTGATCTAATCTGGAGTGATACTGGATACATTCACCCTTTTACATTTAAACCCGATTAAAGCCCCATGCCTGTGTAGGAGGCCCTGCTACCATTTCAGAGACAAAAGACCCAGCAAAGAACTTTGAGTCCTCTGTCTGTTTTTCCAAGCCAGAACTCAAATGCAAGCAGGATAAAAATAAGAATAAGAGGGACATCAACAAAACAACATATGACAAAGCACAGAAAGAGACTCTGTCCAGCTCTTGTCGCTCATTGCTATGAAGGAGAGAGGAATGTGTTTGCACTGCTTGTGGATGCTTCGTCAGGTCACGCTTAAGAAAAATTGATGCAGCTAGGAGTGCCTCAGGAAGCAGCATTGGGGCCTCTAGAGATCCTCAGGGTTAGATGCGGCCAAGTGGCAAACAATTATGGAAAACGAACTTTTATTATCAGAGTTCTCTGTGCCCATGACAGGGTTCTATCTGAACGCTTAAGAAATGCCTTAAAATAGCTGTATTTTATCTTAACTGTTGCTAGTTATATATAGCTTATTGCCCATTTTATGTACACTCTGCAAAAATGTAAGTAGTGTAGTGTGACAGTCTGCTTTGTATGTCACATTTGCACTAACCAAATGTGTAGCATTCCTAAATAAAAGCGATTATGTTCTGGATTCAGCATTTACCTTTGTTAGTGTTCTACAGAAACAAGTATTTTTTCCTATGCCACCTCACCTGTTGTCTGAATGATGAAAGATTCAGGGTTTAAACTGCCATATTTACTTTCTCACCAGCCAGCATTTTTTTTTGTGTTTGCTATTACCAGCTTCTTGACCTATTTAAGCGTGAACAGAACATGAAGGCATGTAACACACATACAGCACCACAACAAGCAGAGCAGAGGCATGCTGCCAACAAAGTCCTACAGAGTCTGTAACTCAGACCAGATTCCTTTATCCAAATAGCAGACCTACATACGCGCATCCCCCCCGTTTCCAACTAGCTCCATGGGCCTCCCAGCCCTCTTAAGCTCTGGGCTGGTACAAAGAAACCTATTTTGAGCATCTTTCCCTTTCTGTCATCGCTCCCATCAGCACCCTTTTGGTAATCCACAGTCCTTTGCAACCTTGGGACCATGACAGAGCTAGCACACTACAACTATGCATCATGGAAATATTTACTGACAGAAAATGTTGGTAACAGCAGTTTAAGATTAGACTTACTAGTGTGGGCCAAAAGAGGAAAAAGATGTGCAACAAATAATACCAAAACAACATGGCTGAAAACATTTCTAATCAAGATGCAAAATGCAGAACAAAAGCATAATTAGCTGGCTCATGTCTGCACCAATTTGACCATGATTTCATCTGAGCACGCAAGATCTTAAATAGCAAAGTTCACTTTGAACTCTCATTCTAATAGTTAAGATGGTCTTAACCTTTTGTTCCTTCATGGGAATGCTGGCCTTAATTAGGACTTTTGAATGGGTTGTTAATATCAGTGAGGTTTAAAGTTGCTTTGAGATGTAGCAATACCTGAAATTCATCTGCACAAACAGTCAAACACATCAAGCAAAGGGAAAGCGTGCTATAGGCTTGTCTACAGTTCACTCAGTGTAAAGGGCCTAAGGTTTCATTTACTATAACACTGCAAACTGGTGCCACACTGATCAGGGACAATGGCCTACCCAAAGTGCTATCTGATATTATCTTGATAGTGTTAGCTATGCTTTACGTCCAAAATTAGAGTTAAAAAAAAATAGATAAAGGTTTCGTAATTCACCTTCTATACTCTCTGCAAATTCAATCCAACAAGTCTCTAATCATTTTCCGTGATCTAAAGCTTTCTATGGATCACAACAAAAACAATACTACCATTAATAATTTAACTTCCAGTATAAAACATTAGACTGATTACAATATGAACATCAGCAATGCGGTTCTCCAGTCTTCATTATAATTCTGACAGAAACATTAAAATGGAAATAAACCTTAATCAGTCTTAATCAGTAGTAGGTACATAATGTCACAATTAATTTTTTTACTATGGTACTGGTCGGTTGTTGGGGATTCCTATTCCCACTATGTGGAAGTGTTAGACTGCATTTTTGAGCTTGTGAAGTATATCATAATTTTTTTAATCATCACAATATGACAATATGGCAAATAAATGGTGTATCTATGAGAAGCCCTTCTCTAGTTCATGAGAATTTCCTGTGGCAGGGTATAAGAGCAGCCATCTGGCCCCTCAGGCTCAATTATGTTCCCCTTTAGCCAGAGCTTCACTGACAGATCATTATACCCCAGAAGCATGCATGTAGGTTTGCACGTAGAAATGCTGTCTGACAGCCTAGTGCACAGGCCCACAGCCAGGGAGTAAAACACATACCTGAATGTCAAAATAAACAGTTTAACATGCTTGATGCAACATGAATCTACAGTTTTCAGAGAACAAACTGTTCCTGTGGTGAAGAGGGTCATGTACAATATGCATTCAGTTTTGGAATAAATGAATGGTAAAGTTTTTCAAAAATCTTTTGAGTGTTTGAATGGACTGCATCTGAATGGGAATGTGAATAGCCACATACTGAATTCAGATGTCATCAGTTCACATTGATTAAGTCTGTCAATCTGATTAAGGCCTGTCAACACCCTGCTGGGATGGAGAACCTGACCTTTGAACTTTCAGATTGTCCAACAAGAGTTCTCACATTATTTTTATTGCAGCCACCAATCTCAAACATGGCAAGTGAACTGATTAATCTTGAACCTTATACATCTGAACTAGGTGTTAAAGGGCTGCGGACACTCTCAATGTCTTGCTTAGGTGTGTATGGAGCTGGAACACAGTGAATATGTGGACTGGCTGGGTATCCTTAAAGATCAGATTGAGGAACTCTGATTTAGACCACCTGAACTGGAGAGGAAATGTAAAGTAAAAAAAAGTAAATGATCTCTACAGCAGAGGGACTTTACTACGTATTATGAATATGTTATATGCTATTAATATATTTGAATTATATACTGAATTGAATTATATTGTATTTAAAAAAGAAAGCCAGTGGAAATTCAGTTTTTTGGCTGATTAGCAGTAGCAATAACTGGGTGATAAACATTATAGCTACATCCTTCATTATGGCTCTGCGCTACACCGTCCTGTGAGGTTCAGAGGCATAGTGTCAGTGACCTAAGAGAACTTGGTGAGGTTTGCGGTTGCAACCTGATCATGACATGTGACAACATGATAGCCCTCACTCTTGTAAACATTACTACTAGGTTACAGGCAGCAGCAAAAGCTGTGGATGATGACAGCTGAGCACCCACAAAATCTCACTGGGGGTTCACAATGGAAGCAGACCGTGGAGAGCGTTACCCCCTCACGCCAGTGAGCCATCAGCACTGGTGCATCATAGCAATGGTCCGCTCTCCTAAAGCAAGCAGTCCAGATTTAGTGTCCAGTCGCCCTGCTAGTCACGAAGATGCAGTACAGAATGCAAGGAGATGTCAGAAACCCTATGCATCTGGTCCATGTTAAAAATGTTGTGCAAACCAAACCCTGAATGGTTTTGGTTTGCCAGTAGATCCAAACGACATTAATATATCAATATATAAACAAGGTGGCCTAATTTGCTGATCAACATTGCGTGCAAAAGGAATTTTAAAGTATGTTTCTAAACAAAATGGCCACTCTGGGATTTGATCCCCTTGGAAAGAGACATTTTAAAGGTTAAGAATGAAATAAATCTTTGTATGATGGGAAATATTGCATGTATTTTTCAAATTCCTGAACCCAATGAGGAACATCTAAATATACCCAGGAATTCTACTGTATGTTTACTCTGAGACTCTGAGTATCTGTGTTGCTGCCTATTTTTGAGTCAAGGAAAAGTTACCTTCTCCCTGGTAGGTGTAAAAATTTCACAGCAGTAAGGGACTGTGGTCAGTTTTAACAAGACAGAAATGGCACTGATTATACACCAGTGAGCCTCTGGCACCCAAAATGGCTGACATTCACAAAGTAAATGGCGGCAAGTTGGTTAAAGAGGAATGTGTCAAACTCCTGCAAACGAAATGGTTTAGCATGGAAGACATAGGGGCTTACCTGCTAAAGTATAATCCATGTCAAACCCAAAGCATTTGATTTTCTCCATAGCTAGACTTCTGTTCACAAATACTCTGAAAAAAAGGAGAAAGTAGGTGCTTTGTTATTTTATTAATATAAAACACACAATAGCAGTATTATACCTATAAGACCTCTAAAGTACAGCAACAGAAATAGACTAGAGACATCCTGTTAAATACATTTTCCTTGCTAATACAAATACTGGATGAGGGGTGGGGTGGACTTTTACTACTGTCCTTTAAATTCCATAGCTTTTACATTTCTGACCTAAAACCTAAATGTATCACATCACCTTTCCGAGAGAATAAAAAAATTCCAAGATTAAGCTGTAAACTGTCCAGACTTAAGAAAATCAGCTGTAGAATTTTGAGTAAAAGGCTTCCTCTTTGATAGGGACCGTGTGCTAAGATTGATCTGTGATGTTGTGTCAAGAAAACACAACTGATCGTGAACACTCCAGTGATGGCCCTAGTCAGGATAATGCCCATTGATTAACTCATTTTAATGTTTTTGATCTTCAAGTAAGTGAATATCCTATCAAAAGAGCATTTTTTATATATAAAACTGCAATTACTGCATATGAAACATTTTATCTTAATGTTAACACTATCACCCATTAAATAAACAGCAGCAATTATAGGCAAAATATTTTAAGGTTTCATCATATCCATACACAAAAACAAGACTTATACAAACTTATACAAGAACAAGACCAGCTCCCGAAGTATGTTTTTAGCATTCAAAACTATTTAATTTCCACCCTACCTCATAGCTGTACAAGTACACATGCGATCCATTTTCAGGCTGGATGTCACTGTCATACCAAGGCTGTAAAGCCCAACTACCTGTCCACAGCACAGCCACTCCTCCCCTGGCCCCAAAACAACGGTCCACTCCATTTGCTTCCTTGCCATTCAATTTCTGGTCTGCTGCAAAAATGACTGTGACAGTTTTGCTAGCTTCTCAGTTTCTGATTCTGTTTTTGACCTAAGGGCTGTTTGCTTACCCTCAAAAGACTTCTAGAACAGTAAACCAGGCAGCTCATTAACAAGCAATGCAGACAAACACTTACAAAAAAACGTATCTTCTTTTACTTCCACATTCTCATGGTACCATTTATAACTATCAAGTGATGACTAAGACTATACTTTAAGACTATGGAATTAATTCAGTTGCAAAGGAGATCAGGGTTGATGTAGTTCATATGTAGTTAGCTTATTGAACCATGAACCTAGAGGTGAACCAAGTGTAGCATAACTCAGTTCAGATAACACAGTCACCTTTGGACCTCAAACAAGCAGTACAGCCAGAGGCATCCTTCCTAGAACTGCGTGACAACTCACATTTTAGCTTATCTTCCATCATTATCACATGGAGAAACGAACATGGTGATGCCTTGCTACACACTAAAACCTAACAGGTTACAGAAGTATGTTACACACTGTAAATACATTATAAATAATACTCTCCCATTTCCTTAAATACAGACATTGTTAAATGTCAAAACACCCGAGCGTGGAAAAAAGTGAAAGACATCATGGCTACCTGAGTGACGCCTGCCCTGGCACCATGTGCAGGAAAACTGCTGGACCTAAAGGGCATTACATAACGCCAGTGGGATGGCAGTCTTGTCCTGCATTCTTTTCCTCCATGCTCCTCCTCACTGAGGTTAAGCATCTGCACTCTGTCGTTTGTGTGTCACATGTCCCACCATTGGTCCTGCTCTGCGGCTCTGCCCAATTTAGCTCCAAAACATCAATTTACAAGTCAGCCCACTGCCCACACCCTGCTGCCTATTGTGCCTATGTTTATGAAATGGTGTGTCACATGCAAAAAGACTGAGTGTGTGCTGACTGAATTCTAAATCAAAGATGCTGTAAAAATGTCTTTAGCTTAAAATGAGTTCAAGCCTCATTGCCCAGGCACAAAAATATGAGGAGAAACAAAATGGGTGGCTCCATCCCCTCTGAGGCCAGCAATTGTGTCAGTAACAAACTCAGTGATACTTTTTTGAGCCTCTGAAAAACTACTGACAAGCAACTATGCAGGCCTGCTACTTTAAAAGCAGATTACAGAGCCAGGACACACATCTTCATTAACCCAATTTGGTGGGTAAGCCCAGTTAAATCACATTAATTATGATTGACAACATATGTAATAAATCACCACCCTCCCCCTTAAAATCTGAGACCATTACCAATCTTGTTTTTTACAAAAAATCCAATAATATAAATTCTCTTTTTATACTTAGGTGGATCAGTTCTGGCTTTCTGTTTAGTACAGAATCTGAAGCGATCTGAAGTGATCTTCTAGAGAAGCACATACACACTCGGGAATATTTATACTGATAATGATCCTGTTTTATACTAGCCTTCGCAGCTCTCTTCTGCAGTACATGAATGCATAACTGAGATTATTTATACATTTATTTATTTAATATTTATACATTTCCTTTATTGGAATATTCCATGATTAGCATGGCTATTGCCAGATCTGAAGCCATACGTGTGCTCACAAATTATCATAGGTATGGTTGACTGAATCTCACAATACAGATTAGCAGGTATCACACTATGATTGGACAGTATGAAGGTAATGCAGTACACCCCAGTATTTAACAATGATGATGGTAGTTCAAGTTAGTCATGGCATGTCAAAATGGCAACATCCCAAATTTCTGCTACATGCTTACATTGTAAACTGCCAAGTTAACAGACTCAGCACATTTATGGGGGGACCGGACTGATTAGTGGTTGAAGTGCTCACTGTTTGAGGTCACACACTTATAGAAAGGGGGAAAAGCCAAAATGGCTGACAGCTAGTACATTTAATAGAAAAATGCTACTGCTGCACTGGCAGCATTTTGGATTCTTTCTCAATGAAAAAGGAGAACCAGCAAATCTTGATGAACAAGTATGTATAAAACACTCACAGCTAAACATGAAGCAAATGAAAAACAAAAAACCCTTTAATTGCTTCATGGATGCCATCAACCTCAAAAAGCTGGATGGTCACTGCTGGAAAAGCCGCAATGCAACTATCACCTTTAATGGGTGCTGTTGCCAAATCTACAAAATATACAAGGGACAATGGACAATGGAAGGCATGCACATTAGCGATTACAAAATATCTTGCTAATGAAATGGTGTCATTTCACACAGTCAAAAGAAATGTCATTAAAAGCCATGAACCAAATACTTGATTGCCAGTACCAGCTGTCTGGAAGAAAATACAGCCATTGCAGAAATATGTAAGTTCCACAGGATATACACCTGCTGCGGTTGAGGGCCAAAGCAAAGAAAACAATTTCAATATTAATTATTACAAAATTTAATAAAATGCATTTTATTAGGCAGATGTGTTTTTTTTAAATTAAGTAGTACACAGATTATATATGAGTTTATATAAAATATTTGGCTCAAGATTTTCTTAATATTTTTTGACAGGACTGTGCTATACACTTGGGGTCTAAGCAGCCAATGACGTGCCTGTCCAATGGTCAGCCTAAGCTGTAAGACATGTCCTGGCAGTCGGAAAATGAAGCAGTATCTCCCTGACATGGCAAGACACAGATGTTACCCAGACTACCAATGCTACACTGAAAAACCTTCCATTTATGTGCCAGCTCCTCCATATTCCTTCATACTTTAGCTGTGCAATGAAGATCTATTGGCAGCCTTAGGTGACAATTTTCTGCTGATTTCTTCTTAGCCAACCCTTGGATTTTGACCTTAAATATTACTGCTGACCAAGAAAGATCCCGTGCTTGGATCCACGAAGCAAAGAGCAAAATAAGACAAGAAAGAAAAAAAACTGCAAAACAGAGTATAGTATAAATAACACTGGATAGTTTTTTTTACCAAGTTGTACCAGTGTCTCAAATGCAGCCATCTTACACCACGTCTTAGCATTTACTTTTCAGTCATTCCCTTTTCAACCCAATTAGATATTACATATTTCCCTGAGGAGTCTGACAAAACTTGGACTGGGATTAAGAACCCTGGGATTAAGAAGTGTGATGGTTGGTTAAATCAACACATGACATATTGATTTTAATTTAATTGTTTTCCTCTGCACAGACTCCAACAATCTGTTCTGCAGCTAAAACCTAAAGGAATGTAATTTTTGCCATAGTAAGTAAACTGAAATTATGTTAAAAGGAAATTATTAAATATTAAATTAATAGTAAAATATTAACAGAATAATAGGTGCTTGTGTAATAACATCAATGAACCATACCTGTGATATGCTTCACGCCTGTATTTCTTCATAGCCAAGCCGTCCATATTGGCTGGGAGGTCTGCGTAATCCTGAAGTCGGTCGCTCCATGAAGTGGTCATATTTAAATCCTTCAACCTCAAAATTCAATCTGAAGGAAAGAAACAAGGTGGATATTATGCGGACCATGCTGTGATGTTAAGAGAGATGATAAGGACATATCTCTTTTCTCAGTTGTCTCTGAGAAAGGAGCCCAGCAAAAAGCCCATTAACAGCAAACTTTATAAAACAGCTTTTGAAGTCATTGACCGCTGACAGACTTCAATCACTGAACTGTCCTCCTAGCTCTGGGACATCTTGTAACTTGATTAAATTACTATACAAGAAAGGAATGGCCTTATCTATGACTGAAAACACTCTGAAATGTTAAAGGAATCTGGCCTTGTCACACAGAAACAAAGCCAAACTCAGCATCTGTGAGAAGTCATAACTGAATCTGATACTGAGGCTTTGGGCAAAATGAGATTTACATCATGTCCAGTGCCACAGCTAGTTTCTTTGGCCAGGTGAGTAGCCCCAAGCTTGAAATACCTCAGTGTCTAACATCAATTATTGCGTTTGAACTACCAGACTAAAGTAACCAAAACAAAGCTCATTGTTATCAGCTTATGACATAAGCTGAGCTGTTTCTGCCTGCATTTCTTTAAAAGAAGGTAAACTAGCTCGCATTTTACATGATGGTTAGATAACTTCCTAATCTACCGAAGCAAGATAAATGATTGGCACTGCCTTAGTCTGAGTCAGCATTTCCTTGACCCTGTAAATCTTGATGACTGTACTTGTACAAACAAGCTGGAAGGCTAAGAGGCAGAGGACAGAGGCTAAGGAATAGAGGAGTGACAGGGTTGAAATAAAGCTGCCTCAGTGAACAGTTGACTTTGAAGAAAAGTAGACTCTTTTTTCTTTCAGATTTTAGACAAATCCCATGGGAGACAAAGAATGAAAGAAAAAAAAATACAGACCCTGCTTTTGACTTAAGAACTACAAGCAAAGATAATGACCAGAGTCCTTTTTCACAAAATCAACTTCGTGTTAAGATCATCTTAAATGAGTGCTCTGAGTAAAACTTACTCTACATTTTAAAGATGATCTTGTTTTAAAACGCTTTTAGATAGGTTAGACAGTCAATGAGCGTCTGCCACATGCTGTAAATATATATATTAGTTTTTCTAGCATCCCATGTCAAGCAGCACAGTAGTTATCATTTTTGCTCAAGACAGTACTACTTGGATTTGTATAAGGATTTCAGTTATAGCTACACAACGTTACAGTACTCTGAAAACATCAATAAAATTAACATTAAAATCAATTTAGTGACGCAAGTTAAAAAGATTCAGGGTACAATAACAAATTCGGAAATACAAATATGAACTGAAACTTTGTATAAAACTTTTTCGACATTAATCAGATTATCTCAGTATTTAGCTAACCTAGCTAACAACCTAATTTATCGTAGCTAGCCTATTACTGTGAAGATGACTGACTTAACGTAATCAAACAGATTTTTTTTTTACCTCTGGGTAGCTAATTTACATTACCTATAGCTAGATATTATCTGCATTTTAGCTCGCTGTCTTTATTCTATAGCTAAAGAAATAACCTCTAGTTAGTCAAATACGAATAATACTGGTGCAGAGTAATGACCCAGTTAACGTTACCGAGGTGAACAGACTAGCCCTGACTGGTTAGCTATGGATAACGTTACCTGACAAACACATTTCTCAACTCGGCTGATTAACTAGCTAACTAGCTAAGTTATTCTAGCTAGCTAGCTAGCTTGGACACGGAGTACAGACAAAAAGAGCCTTGGCTTTGTGCAGTGCAACGTCCAACATCGCCAACCTTTTATTTTTGATTTAGCTAAGATAGTTGTTAGGTTAACGTTTCATCTTACGCTTCTTGAGAGACCATCAGAAGAGCGATGAATATAAAACACCACAAAGTAAATAAACGTGAGGCAACCTTACCGCAAAAAAAAAAAAAGAAAAAGCTGACAACTGTAGCTGGCCGTTTTAAATTCGATTTTCGCTCACTCACCTGTTTCTGAAGCAAAAGCAATACGTGCACAATCTGGAAAAGCTGAGCATTCGCTTTTAACAAGTCCTGAAGAGAAAATATCAACGATAAACGCAGTTCTGTTGCCAGCGTCTCGCTTCTGCCGTACAGTCAATAAAAACCTGTCCCTGATTCGCGGAGTAACGGGCGGTACTTTCTGCAGGGGGCGTGGTAATCTGTCACTCACATAACACAGGCCACGCCTGTCGTTAGATGTGTGAAGATCCGCCAGCATCACAAGACAGAAAAACGGATCGACTTGTAGCGCAATGTATTAGTTGTGTTGAAAAAACAAACAAACCACAAGTTCAAAAATGTATCAAATGGAAAAAACAGTAGCTGCAGTTTTTAAATGCTGCGAAATATAAAACCGTGACCGCGCTGTTAAACTATGTTATTCAAAATAGGTTCCGAGATGTTCCCTTCTCCTGTTAAAAAATAAATAAATTAGTTTCTTTCCTTTCGAAACTTCAAAGTAAAAAGTTGTAAAGGAGTAATCCGCGTCGCGATCATTAAATTAGGCTGCAAGTAACATTAAAACTTGCAGCCTAAAATCAATTTTAGACGAATAGTATAGATAAGTATAATGACGTATGTGAGGATTTTAGACTGACGCTTAGAAAACACTAGTGTGTTATAAAACCTGCAAGACTATAAAGACTATAATCTGCAATATAAAATATAGCCGCTTTAAAACACTAGTGTAATATAAATCTGCAAGACACTCTTGAAAATGTTTTTCGATGACAGCAATGATACCACAACAATAACTAATAATATCTCAGAGTGCATAGTGCATCTCTCATAGATTAAATAAGACATTATAAACATGAAAGCCATACAATAAATAAAACAAAAGAAGGTAACTGAATAGTGCGTAAATAGTAAAAGGCACACGGTTCATTAGGGTGTAGATAATACAAAGCTAGATAGATAGATAGATAGATAGATAGATAGATAGATAGATAGATAGATAGATAGATAGATAGATAGATAGATAGATAGATAGATAGATAGATAGATAGATAGATAGCTTTGTATTAGTCTAGCCTAATGAATAAAGTTTAGACTAATGAATAAATGGCATGCAATAGGAAATAAAATAGTAATTGTGTAAATGAAAGAAATAAAAGAATAGATTGGAAGATGTATGACGACTATCTGGGGGTTCCAATACTAACTATTTTTCACCTTTTTGGCGCTGAATTCTTTATTTGTGTTAAAAATATGTGTTAGTTCAGGACAAACAAAAAGGATCAGTTTGTTTCCACAATGCACTTGGATTGTATAAGCGTACGCCAAAAGAGGGCAGCAGCGTATTAGTCCAAAGTTATTTCTTCATCTTAGACGATGACTACACAGACTTGGATGGATGTTACTAAATTTAGCTATGTGAAAGCTGAATGATAACTAAAACTGATTACCAGTCATGTATGTTTATGAAAAGCCAGATACAATTAGTAATCCGAACAGATCCCATTAAATATAAATAATGTCTAATACTGAATAACTGAAAAAAAAGTCCATTATTAAAACAACATGCTGTAGCCTACCTACAGAAAGCATCTGTTCCGTTTATTATTTAATTTGTCTGCTTTCTGACGGGCAGTTCTGCTATAGCTTTTATCAAGTTCTCTCATTACATGCCGAATCGAGGCGTTGGCTGTTCTTCATGGATGCCGATGTCAACAAATGGGAAAATGTTCTTTCTGACATCAGCACTGCGCCAAACCGGACAGTTCCATCCGCGCAGTATATTGTCACCTTAGATACACTTTCCTTAAAGGGAGTCAGTCATGCGTGTACAACCTCGAGTAGAAATGCTCGCAGTGGTCTTAAAAGTTTAAAGTACTGATGTAGCTGTTTCAGCGAGGTTTGCCAAGGGAGTTGCGCATTCGTCTGCATTCAGGCAGGTTGCGGCTGAACATAGGCAGTGTGAATTATTTATTGGGACCGTCCTGCTATATAAGGGGGGCGCAGTCGGTTTTCTGCTCTTTATCTTTAAACGACGAAATGAGCTACGGATCGGACATCTACTCTGCCTCTTCCTACCGGAAGATTTTCGGGGACTCGCCCCGTTACTCATCCTCTCCATCACGGATGAGCAGCTCTCGGAGCGGATATAGGTCCATATCCCTCTCTCATTCTAGTACCCCATCTCTGGTCTCCTACAAGCGTTCCAGCCGACCTGCCTTTTCCTCACCTCTGACTCTCGATACCGTCGACTTCAACCAGAGCACGGTCCTTAGCAATGAGTTCAAGATTATTCGCACGAACGAGAAAGAGCAAATGCAGGGCCTCAACGACCGCTTTGCTATGTTCATTGAAAAAGTGCGCAACTTGGAGCAGCATAACAAAGTACTGGAGACCGAGCTTGTGGCGCTGCGGCAGCGACAGTCAGAGCCGTCTCGTCTGGCTGAAGTGTACCAGCAAGAGATCCGCGAACTGCGCTCTCAGCTCGAAGAGATAAACGGAGAGAAGAACCAGATGATGTTCGAGCGCGACAGCATCGAAGAGGACCTCCAGAAACTACGGGAGAAGTACGAGGATGAGATCCGAATGCGCGAGGAGGCAGAACATAACCTCAAGGCATTCAAAAAGGACGTAGACGACGCCACAATGGTGCGTTTGGACCTGGAAAAGAAAGTCGAAGCTTTGCTGGACGAGATCAGCTTCCTCAGAAAGGTGCACGAAGAGGAAGTGGTGGAGCTCACGAACATGATCCAGGCTTCTCAGGTGTCCGTAGAGATGGAAGTCGCCAAGCCCGACCTTACCTCTGCCCTCAAGGAGATCCGCAGCCAGTATGAATCACTAGCGTCCAAGAACTTGCAGTCGGCTGAGGAGTGGTACAAATCGAAGTTTGCCGATCTGAATGAGCAGGCCAGCCGGAGCAACGAGGCCATCCGCGCCAGTCGGGAAGAGATCAACGAGTTCAGGAGGCAGCTGCAATCCAAGACTATCGAGATTGAGAGTCTGAGGGGAACCAACGAATCATTGGAAAGGCAGATCCGGGAGATAGAGGACAGGCACAACCTTGAGGCTGTGGGCTTCCAGGTTAGTTCGTTTTTTTCATTTTGTCTTATTTCTGCAAAAAATGTCCAGCGGTGTAACCTGTTTTCATGATTTTAGGTTATGTCTTGAGAATCAAAAAATAAGTTAGTAATAAGTTACATTTAATTTCAACTTAATTACTAATATTTCAACTTAATTTTGAACTCAATGCATTTCTGAGTTTAGCTTCGTTTCTTGAATTCAAATACATTGAAATCAACGGACGTCATGGGCGTAATTCTCACTGTTACCACAATGACCACGTCACCCTTCTCTGTCCATGGTGCTAAAACCAGTCGGACCTCCAAAAGGGGGATAAATACTCAAACTTAAAAATGTATCATTCGACAAACGCCCGTCGAATAAAATAGCTTCTAAATATAACAATGTTACAACGATCATTTTCACGGTGCCCCACCCATTTCATCTCTCAAATCTTTTATAGGCTACGCGAAATTATTGACAGCGTATCGAGTGATGGTGCTTATCACAAGCACACATTTGTACAAATGTGAATAAATGTCACGAGCTGTAAGCTTTAGCAGTTTTTTTTTCTCAGAAGCTAGTCTGCTAGGAGAAACCTTTTTTTTAATTAATGAGACAATTGTAACTGTAAGTTTTGGATGAATTTTGCTTTGTTTAGGATGCAATTGGGCATCTTGAGAATGAGCTAAGGACCACTAAAAGTGAAATGGCTCGTCATCTTCGGGAATACCAGGACCTGTTGAATGTAAAGATGGCACTAGACATCGAAATTGCTGCTTACAGGTAAAGAAAAAGCCCTATCAGTCAGTAGCTTATGTTCACTATAAGCAGCCATAGATATAAATGGTGAATTTATGAGTAATTTATTACAACTAATCCTGCTCCCTTGAAATCCTCCTATCAGTAACATTCAGTAACATTTTTTTCCTCTCACAAATCCCTTCTCTGTCCCCTCACCCCACCCCAATTTTCTCAACTCCCCTCTCTCTCCCTTTCTCTCTCCGTTCCTCCCTTCTCTCCCGCTCTCTCTCCCTCCCTCCCCTCTCCCTCCCTCCCCTCTCTCCCTCTCTATTTCTTTCTTCCTGTCCACGCCCTTATTTTAGGAAACTGCTAGAAGGAGAGGAGACCCGCCTCAGCACAGGCATGAGCTATCCCATTCCGAGCTCCGCTTCCAGCAGCCCGAGCTACACCTACCAGAGCCGCATGTACACCAGCTCCAGCAAGAGCATCAAGAAGGATGGAAAAGACGACGAGGGTGAACAACAGCAGCAGTGGGGTGGAAAGTCCGACAGCCCTGCCTCCAAGACGGGTGACAAACATGACCCTGGAGATGTCAGCCCCATTGGCCAAAAGAACTAGGCTTCCACCCACTTCTCCTCTTGCTTCTAGCCCCACACCTAACTCACATTCCCCTTCCCCAACTAGTCTCCTCCACTAGGGATGTCTTAGAGAGGAACCTGATGTGTCAGCATATAAACTCTCTCTTTCTCTCTCCACATATTGACCACAGCATTCTCTGCAAGAGGGTGTGTGCACCCCATTTAGATATACCGTGCACTTCTGGACACGCTTCAGCTGTTGTCTGGCCACTCCCTGCTGCCCTCACTGTTAGCTGATCCAGGTCTGTGTTCTGCATTAGATGCTGTCTGAAACCTTTAAGTGCACTGCCACAGGCAACTATCACTACATTCCAAAAACCGATGTGTGTACTGTGTATGCGTGCGTGTCTGTGTGTAAATGTGCACAGTATATTTGAATCAAAATCCAAACCAGTCAGCTCACTAACTGTAACTGCATAGATAGACACAAATTTAGGAAAAGACCGAAAGTACTTTGTGACTTCGCACAGGACAAAAATCAGAGATGAGAGTTAGTGTTTATGTTGAACAAAATAAGGTTTTACACCCAAAAACTGGCACAGATCTTGACCTGCAATACTGTCTTGTCTGACCTGCAATACTGTCTTGTCTGCACTGTGCCATGGCGGTGCTGTTATGTGCTGACTGTACAACTCCCAGGCCCCTTTGTGAAGTCCATCACCTTTTATATTTTGTATGATCTGAG
This sequence comes from Electrophorus electricus, assembly GCF_041902795.1. NCBI lineage: Eukaryota > Metazoa > Chordata > Actinopteri > Gymnotiformes > Gymnotidae > Electrophorus > Electrophorus electricus. The sequence goes on along the minus strand of NC_137514.1, from coordinate 7,391,011 downwards.
GTCAGGTCATACCATATCGCTCATCTTTAGCTGCTTCAAATCTTAGTTCATGTCGACAGAGGTGTGGATTTCAATCCATAAACCCAGTTCTAAAAGATCTTGAACACCGCTGTTCTGGTGCTAGAATGTTCCCTTTTCAAAACCTGACTCATGGTGCCTGTCTGAGTCTCCCCTTCCTGAAAATGTGAATCACTGGAGCAAATGTTGCAGCTTAAACCAATGCATGTTGTTTATACTTTGTTTGCATGGCCATCCAGCAGTTGTCTTTTACCATGTGGTAAGAAATTGAAGAGGGCAGTAGTGTGCCCTCAGCCCATCACAACATGCTAATCACACTATGACTACAATCCATTCGAATACGTAAGGTCGTGTCTGCTAATTGGACAAAGTGTCCGAGACCTGAGAGTAAAATGGAGTTGGCGAGAATGCTGGGGAGTGCTGTTGATGCCTTTATTCCCCTCCACATGCTGCTTGTTATTTGTGATTCATTTTAAGGATGGAAATTAGTTTGGCACACATTTGTCTGAACCCAGTTTATCTAAACACGAACACATTCCTATGAACTGTCAGCCAGGGAGACACAGTGCTTTTGGGGATGTCAGTTGTGGAAATAGAAGGAGAGATGGGTAGCTATAGGGTTGTTTAGGAAAGAGGTCTGAAGGAAAGAGGCTTCTTATTTATGAGCTTTAAGGCCTTACAGTGCTTTTGAGTTTGTCAAACTAAAAATGAACCGAATGACAGCACAAATGCATGGAGCTATTGATCTAAATGCTTTAAATGTTTTGAATGGAAAATGCAATCTAAAAACAAGCTATACCATGAATTTGTATGCATCAATACATCACATCTGCGTAAATGCACCATATCTACGTATTCATACCCACATACCAATGCATAACAGCCTATTTAAGTTAAGCAAATGTTTCACAAACCCACTGGACCACGTACTTCTCATAAAATAGACCTCCAACCATGAAAGGAAAGGGTATTTATCTTGATAATCTCAGACCA
>NC_137514.1:7377500-7380000 GCF_041902795.1 Electrophorus electricus | reverse complement strand
CTAACCTACCAGACCACATGTACATACATATATATACTCACCTGTTTTCTATTAGCAGACATCAGTCTCCCTACTTAAACCACCAGTTTACAACTGTGTGAAGTATTGCCTACTTGGTGGTTTGCATCACCAAGCCGTTTCTTGTGCTGTGGTCTTTACTGAGTTCTGAACCTTGACTGTATTTTTATCTGCGATCCCTGGTTTTTGCTCTCTTCCATCTCTGGTTTTGGATGTTGCTCTGTTTTTTTTTGGATTACTCTTTGTCCTTTTGATCTGCTCCTTTTCTATTAAATTATTACCAGCATATGGATCCTTCACATGTTCACTGTATCTCATATATATATGCATTTCATTAGCATCACACTAAATGACTAAATGACATATGGAGAAAAAAAAAAACAAAGCTGTCCTTTTTGAGAGCTAATTAATGTCGTGAGCTTTCAGCCACATGTGTCTGTGGCATCACTGGGATGAGAAGTAGCAGAAAGCAGAAGAGAGCAATCTCCAGCCAGAGTGATTTAGCAAATGACCTTCTAATTCTAATTCTAAAACACCTTCTAATGCACCATGGCACTGCTGTAACTGACCTATTATGTCATGGCTATTTTTGTAATGAAACACAATTCTGAATAAATGTGACCTACACCATTGCACTAATTCTTAGGATCATAACCCCAAACAGCACCAGGTCCCAAATGCACCGTCGGCTAAACAAATCACTTCAGAATAGTGGAGCACAGCATATCACTGTAAAACTACAGTGAGTGAACAGTTTAACAGTCTAGGCTTTCTGAGTAGATCACTATTCCAGTCCATAAAAAGGAAAATACTTGCAAAGAAATTTGAATTGTAAATTCTCTCTCTATTCATATGTTATGTCGAAACAAAGAAAGTGTTTCGTAGAACAGGTGCAACATGTAGGTCTATAGATTAACAGTGATACTGCAAGGCAAACATGGGGTTTATATACAAGCACTGATTAATTGGAAACTGGATGATTAGTGGTTGGGTTAGAAGCTGGGATAATCGTGTTATTATTTAAAGAGCATTCATCTAAATCTGTGGGAAAAGGACTACCTACAGAATTCAGCACTTCTTCAGGCAGAACTAATGAACTGCAATGACTACATCAACAGAATTCAGTACTTATTCAGGCAGAACTACCAAATTGAAAGCTGAGTTGTGTAGCAGCTAGGGCATTATGCAAGACATATGTTAGACCTTCAACCCCCCACCACAGAACCTTAGATACTATCATCTCAGTCATAATACACACACACACACAGACACAGACACAGACACACACACACACAGACACACAGACACAGACACACACACAGACACAGACACACACACACACACACACACAGACACACACACACACACACACACACACACACAGACACACACACAGACACACACACACACACACACAGACACACACACAGACACACGCACACACACACACACACGATGCAAGCGATCCACCACCATCCCCGTCCTGAAGAAACCTTGACCCTCTGGCCTCAATGACTACTGCCCTGTTGCCCTCACATCAGTCGTGATGAAGTGCTTTGAAAAGCTAGTCAGAGATTTCATCACATCTTCACTGCCAGCCTCCATGGACCCACTGCAGTTTGTATACCGTCACAACCGCTCCACTGATGATGCAATTGCACATCTGCTCCACACTACACTGACTCACCTGGACAAAGAGAGGGGTAATTATGTTAAAATGCTGTTTGTCGACTACAGTTTAGAATTTAACACTATCATCCCCTCCCTACTCACTACTAAGTTGGAGAATCTAGGACTGCATACATCCCTGTGCGACTGTATCAGACAGACCACAATCAGTACGGGTGGGCAATTGTGTCTCATCCACCCTCACGTTCAGCACTGGAGCTCCTCAGGGTTGTGTCCTAAGCCCCCTGCTCTACTCACTGCACACCTACGACTGCACAGCCACTTCCAGCTCCACCATCATTGTCAAGTTTGCTGACGACACCGTCATCATGGGCCTGATCTCGGACAACGATGAGAGGGCCTACCTGGAGGAGATTAAACACCTGGAAAACTGGTGCCAGGAAAATAATCTCCTCCTAAACGTCAGTAAGACAAAGAAGCTGATCATGGATTGCAGCAAGAAGCAGGAGTGACACTACCAACCTGTGAGGATCAGTGGAACCACGGTGGAGAGAGTAGATAGTTTCAGGTACCTTGGTGTTCACATCTCACAGGACCTGTCCTGGTCCCGCCATACCAACTCCCTGGCAAAGAAGTCTCGTCAGCGTCTTTACCACCTTAGACGCCTAAGAGACTTCAGACTGCCCTCCAAGGTACTGCGGAACTTCTACACCTGCACTATCGAGAGCATCCTCAAGGGGAACATCACAGTCTTGTTTGGGAACAGCACCAAGCAGGACAGACAAGCACTCCAAAGGGTGGTGCATTCAGCAGAGCGCATCACTCATACAGAACTTCCTGACCTGCAGACCAT
>NC_137514.1:7117500-7372500 GCF_041902795.1 Electrophorus electricus | reverse complement strand
AGGCAGGCTTAAATAGGTTTTTTTTGTGATATAACCAAAGTAATTACTACATGTGTGTTCTGCCTCAATCAATAGATAATGGCATCAGAATGATTGATAGTGTGATAACACAAACATCACAGGATATCTGCAGCTCTGGCAATAATTTACGAACCAGGAGAGCAGCATCTGAGAAGCAAGTTGACGAAGGTTTCTGACCATTGCAGGTGTATAAGTGTGGTAGAGCAGAACCCAGGGGGCCTCAACATAGATCGAAGTCTACTTAAATAATTAATTCATATTTGAAAGAATTAATATATTAAAGAAATATTTGTGTGTGCGTGTTTGTGTGTGTGTGTGTGTGTGTGTGTGTGTGTGTGTGTGTGTGTGTGTGTGTGTGTGCAAACGTGCATGCATAGTGTTATTTCAACAGTGCTATAATGTAGCTGTCTCTCTCTCTCTCTCTCTCTCTCTCTCTCGCTCTCTCTCTCTCTCTCTCTCTCTCTGTGTGTGTGTGTGTGTGTGTGTGTGAGAGAGAGAGAGAGAGAGAGAGAGAGTTCAACAGTGCTATAATGTAGGTAATGTAAGAAGCTATTCACTGTTTCAGCTTAACATGTTGTGGGAGCTTCTGGGAGGCCGTGGCTGCCTACACTTGGTTGAGCATCAGACTGCCATTATCACGGCTGAGTGAACTAAAAGGCCCTCCTACAGCCCAGCCTGCCTCATCACTCTCCAAATGAAAGAGGGAGAGAAATAGATGGTGAAGGAGAAGAGCAAAGGAGGAAAAAAAAGAAATCAGACAGACGACAAAAGAAAGAAAGCAGGAAATGGGTGGGGAAATACCCAGCAGTCACATCCCAGGTAAAGATCCCCCTCCGCAACGCATAGGTGGGAGTCAGGCTAACAGGTGTAGGATAAGACCAGATCTCTTGCTGCGCACAGTGCAGTAACAGTAGAACATGCATATAATTGGGTATATAGGACTGTTGTGTATAGGACTGATGTTATCTGTTGAATGGATACCACGGTCCTGTGTCACTAACAACCGGCATTTAGTGAGAGTGATGCACACTAATGTAAGAAGACGTTGTGGTTTAAATGTATAAGTTTCTTTCTCACTTTTATTGTCTATCTGTTCCTCTCAGGAATCCCAAAACAATTATTTCAGTGTACACAGCACGTAAAAAATAATTAATATTTTATGAGGATTATAAAGTCTCCACTTTTTTATGTCCTGTTATTTTTAGCCCTGGATACACACTCACACAAAACATAAAGAAATGACCACCTTAAAAATTCATTATGATTCAGCCTTGGAAGGGGGAATGATTTTCTCCTCTCATAAAACGTCCTCTCTCCGAGAGAGAGGACGTGAAAGGTTCTCTCTCCGTGGTCATAAAATCTGTGCTGGTCTGCAGTGTGCCCTGGCTGACCTGTTTTCAGCACACCTGCAATGTATAATGAATGCCAAGTAACCAGTAAAGCAAGAGAGAAGCTAAATTATTGTTGAAGACTAACTCACATTCTGTTTGGTATCTTCAGGAGCTTTCATGATTATATTCACTCTAGCCTTAACTCACCAATTATGAAAACTACATGCTTAGTTCTTACACACACACACACACACACACACACACACACACACACACACACAGAGAACGGAGACAGGGAGAGAGCATACACAAGTATATTAACATAAAAATACAGCAAATAAAGAACAATAAGAATAGTAAAGCGCCATGGAGCTAAGAGATCTATGAATATCTGTACATGTGCATATGTGGATATGCTTACATATGCGGGTCAGAGTAGTAAACATATTAATAAACACTATTAAATCCAAAATATTAGATTGTTATGAACATTTGCAAAAAATCAGTTGTACAGTTGTGAGCCCTACAGCTGTGCTGAAGTTTCTGTTAGTGTGTCTCGTTGTGCTGGATTTGATGGCCTTGGGTCTTTTACCAGAGGGAGATGGCTGAAAAAGAATGAGAGGAGTCAGCTGTTATTTTTGCCAGCGCACTTCACCGCCCCGCTGTTGCGGACGCCCTGACGCGCTGGCAGGCTCCATCCAACAACCCTCTCCACCGTCCCGATTATGTGCCGGAGTTTGGCCTGTTCTCGTGAGACGGAGAAACCGAACCAGGTGCTCATGAGCGATGTGAAGACGGGTCCAACGATCTCGCCATGCAGAACTGGATCATCAGGCCATGCGGCAGGTTGAATTCGCGTGGACACCCGGGATACCTTTGCTTTTAATACCTTACACCACAGTTCCTAAGATATATCCCCACGGGATGCAACCCAGATTTGTAGTTTTATTATTTATAATTAAAAATCTCTATATAATTGCTTCACATGCCTTACTGGATTAAGTAGCTGATTATTTGATAAATGTAGTATGGATTTGGCAGTGGATTAAAAGATGTCCTGATAGCAAGGTCGTTTTGTCTCGCCTGTCTCTCTGCAGACATACACTTATGAATACACACTCACACACAAACATGGTGCCCATAAGGAGCTCAACACACAAACGCATCCCCAGGCGCTCTCGGCCAACATTCTCAGAGTTGTAGATGAGCATCTTCGCACTGCATTTCTTGTAGGAACTGGAGTCTCTGTATTTCAACACTGAAGCAGCAAATCTTTCTCTATCTGCCAAAACTGTCTTTCATCAAAAGAAATTACAATTTTGCTTCAAAAGAAACCATGAAAGACTTCCCCCGAAAGATCCTTGGTGCCGGCATCAGAGAGGCACAGTGTCTAAAGCAATCTAAAATGTCAGATGAGCAATAAAACGAAGGTAATGATGATCTAATCAGTGCAAAGATTTTAAGAATAAGAGAAGAGATGGCAAAACTACCTGAGATCATTAAAACTCCTTGTAATGCTTTTAAATTATCAAATTATGACCATATCACGGTATAAAACCTTAAATACTGAAGTTTTTGCAGATTACATCAGAAATTATTGAACTATTCTGTTCTGCCATTCTGCTTTTCTGCTTTTCTTGCCTCTCAACAAGCAGCAATAATGCAGCAATTATCAGCAAAAAAATGTGCAAAAGATTATTAAAGATATTTGCTTCCCTTTTGTGAAGTGGTAATGTGAGGAGTGAATAATTGTACCTCGCTGTGACTGGTTTGTGTCCAGTGCTTTAGGAGAATTCTTGTGTATCTGAGTATGGTGTGTGGATTAGAGTTCAGCAGCCTGTGTCAAAGCTGCTGGGTGCCACACCCATCCAGCCCAGCCAGAGGTATGTGCTAGAGAGAGAGAGAGAGAGAGAGAGAGAGCGAGAGAGAGAGAGAGAGAGAGCGAGAGAGAGAGAGAGAGAGAGAGAGAGAGAGAGAGAGATGTAGGGTGGTGGTCCTCTTGCACCTAGGGAGGCAACAATGAAGCACTTTATAGCAGCATGTGGGAGTTGACACTGAGCAAGGACATAAACGTACTCACACATAAACACATGTGAACGTATACACACACACACACACACACACACACACATACACACACACACACACACACACACACACACACATACACACACACACACACACACACACACATACACACACACACACATACACACACACACACACACACACACACACACACACACAAAAGCACATATGCATGCACGCATGCATGCACACACCAAAACCAGACTGCAATCCTTGTCATGAATATTCATAAAGAAACACCATGGCTGCAAGATATGCAAACAAAAAGACTCCCTCCTAGATTTGCTTAGAGCCTTAACCCTTTTAAGATTGATATAGTCAATTTCTCCGTGTTGAGCACTAGAGTAGAGCCATGTTTATAAATCAATAATTTCACTCCACCCATGCCCATCAATAACCATTTATTATTGTTACACCACCACATTATTAAACTGACTCTGAAAGGTATGTCTCCCCCTAGAGGATTTTTTATTTTTTAGTTACTCAGACTTAGGGCTGAGCCAAGTATTTCAGTTGTATATTTGCTGTTGATTGTACAATGCACTGTAGACAAAGCATGCACCCATCAACACTGGAGTTATAGTTATGTTCTCATATATGATATCATATATTAATGTTGTTGTCTACTGTATATGCAGTACTATGTAGAAGTCAAAGACCACATTTTCCTTGTTAATTTTCCAGTCAAAACAGCCATGCAATTTAATACAGTTTGAGTTATTAATTTTTCAGAGTCACAAGCAAGAAACATATTTAACAATCACTCAAAATTCAACCTTCAACTATAAAATCAAAGCTAGCAGTGTCTGATTTGTCCACTCTTTACTATGAAATCAAAGTTAGCAGTGTCTGATTTGTCCACTCTTTACTATGAAATCAAAGCTAGCAGTGTCTGATTTGTCCACTCTTTACTATGAAATCATAGCTAGCAGTGTCTGATTTGTCCACTCTTTACTATGAAATCAAAGTTAGCAGTGTCTGATTTGTCCACTCTTTACTATGAAATCAAAGCTAGCAGTGTCTGATTTGTCCACTCTTTACTATGAAATCAAAGCTAGCAGTGTCTGATTTGTCCACTCTTTACTATGAAATCAAAGTTAGCAGTGTCTGATTTGTCCACTCTTTACTATGAAATCAAAGCTAGCAGTGTCTGATTTGTCCACTCTTTACTATGAAATCAAAGCTAGCAGTGTCTGATTTGTCCACTCTTTACTATGAAATCAAAGCTAGCAGTGTCTGATTTGTCCACTCTTTACTATGAAATCAAAGCTAGCAGTGTCTGATTTGTCCACTCTTTACTATGAAATCAAAGCTAGCAGTGTCTGATTTGTCCACTCTTTACTATGAAATCAAAGCTAGCAGTGTCTGATTTGTCCACTCTTTACTATGAAATCAAAGCTAGCAGTGTCTGATTTGTCCACTCTTTACTATGAAATCAAAGCTAGCAGTGTCTGATTTGTCCACTCTTTACTATGAAATCAAAGCTAGCAGTGTCTGATTTGTCCACTCTTTACTATGAAATCAAAGCTAGCAGTGTCTGATTTGTCCACTGTTTATTTGTGCCCTGCTACCACTCTTCCAGCCTATCAGTCTTAAAACTAACAAATTACAGCTTCTTCCAAAGGTGCCACTTAAGATTTCACAGACATTATGTTCCTCTTCAATGGGACTTACATTTACACAACAAACACACCTTTGCAAAAAAAAAAAAAACAACTTCTATATGCATCTAAGATAGTTAAAGGAAATATTTCTGAGGAGATCAGATATACATTCATCTTGCATACAAATAATATAATCATTTTTTCATGTTTTCAAAAAATCAGGTTCAACGGTGACCTCTTACATTTTCACAACAGTCTATATAATGCTCAAGTGCATGTGTTCTCTAATGCAGTGGGTCCCAGCCCAGTCCTCAGGGAGGCACATGTCTGTGCTAACCCACCTCCCAATAAACCTGTACCAGATATTCAGGATTAACCTGTTCCAGGTATTTAGTGTTCACTTGCGCCGGGTGAAAATCTGGTTCAACTGTACTAGATACTGAGTGTCTACCTGGGCCAGATATTCAGTGTTTACCTGTACCAGATATTCGGTGTTTACCTGCATCAGGTATTCAGTGTTCACTTGTACCAGGCATTCAGTGGCCTTGTTCAGGTATATTTGATACTAAGTTAGAACAAAAATGTAGACTGTCTGCTGGGTCCCATGGACCAACTTTAAAAAGAAGGCTTTAATATGGAAAAAAAAAACAACAACAAAAAACAAAACAAAACTTTGTGATATTACGTATAGAATTGCCTGATACAGCACAGAATGAACAACATGACTGTAAACCATTTAGACCCTTTACACTCCCTTCACAATGCCTCAGTCTCCTTGTACCGGATTACTGTAAGAGAGACACTCCCAGGCAGACAATGAACGTCATCTATTTGTGAGCTATCGGTCTGTGGACTGATAAAGGACCATGTATTTAAACATTCCAAGTGTTCTTTAGAAATTATTTTTGCAACCTTTCCAGTCTTATAATCAGCTTCGTAGTATGCAGACATCTGGATAAATCTTACTACGTGTCCAACTAGATGTGATTATCTATGAATAAATATCAAATCTAAGGAAAGCGATTATGAACTTGTGGAGCATTATTGCCATCTACTGGCCAGTTGAGAATTTACAAGAAATGAAAGAAACTTAAGTAAAAAAGTAATTGGGCCTCAAAATTAATGGGCCTTTATCAAAACCTTCCTCAGTTTCTTTCTTAAATTTGTTCTTGAGGAAGGTGCTAAGAAACATTCTACATCTGATTCATGGTGTGTTCATTAAACATTGTCATTAAACATTGAACATTGTTTAATTAATGTTTATGAACATTAAGTTAATAAACATTGTTCATTAAACATTGAATCCCATTGTCTTCGTAAACTGAAAGCGTGTGCCAGTGCCTAATTAGCATAAGCAAAGATGATGCTAGTTTTGAGGAAACTGATAACACTTCTGTATACCTGGAGATATTTCTAGGAGTTGCAATAAGGAAATGCAAGCCTATTTCTGGTCTTATTATTCCAGCTGCTCGGGCCGGCATTGGTAAGGCTTTGTCATGAGAAAATATAACAGTTATTCAAATCGATGTAAATAACTAAATTGAGAGTTTATTGAATTAAGCACTGAGAATATTGTAATCTCTAGGGAAACGTAAGCGGATGCAAATGTGGAGATGAGTGAAGTTTACTAAGGGAAATCCAAAACCAGGGCTGTTAATATAGTCCGGCGCCACAGCGACGATGCACACATATCCAGAACACATAATTATCCAAAAGCAAAAACACACAAAATGAACTCTGAGCAAGGCTAGAACACAACAAACAGACGTTTGAGCGGACGGTGAGGTGAATGTCCGACTTAATGTCCTGCATTATGGTGAATTTTCATGCCTTTGAATCACATGAGGAGTCAGCATAAAATAGCTTTTACTGCACCCTAGAGGCCTCACAGGAAAATACGAAAGGTACATAAAGTGCTTGGAACCCTATTTGTAATCGCTCAAATGTTTTATATTCCTTTTTCTTCTTCATCTTATCGTTATTATTATTACAGTCCAAGCAGTTTAGGGCTTGGAACAGTTTTGCTTTTATTGGGTTTTTTCTTTTTCTGCACTAAAGCATCTCGAGCAGACCACACCTACAGACACAAAACTTGGTCAATAGCTGAAAGTCTCTCCCATTTCTCAGGTACACAACTACAGCCCAATCATACGATAGGTGGCGCTATTGCATTCATGCTGTTGCATTCAAAAATTCATTTTTCCATCAATACTGGAAAGTGATCAGTGTTACAGTGATTTTCAGTGATTTCCAGTGTACTACTCATGCACTGTACAAAAAGCCTCAAGAACCATTAACACACTTAGATTTTGAGCTAATTTGTATATTATGCAAAATTGGACATATTTCTGAGTGTAAAGTAGTCCTAGATTTTCAGAAACCTACACAAATCTGGTATCCAGAGAATCAGAGAATTTTTTAATAATCAAATCTGGAAATTTCCACACTATGTAGTTTCCAGTTGCCAAAGCTCCAAGGGTGGAGCTTCCACTGTAAATACTGAACATGAACAGCTCCAACTCTGGAATTCTTGGACAGAATGAAACCAAACTTTACAGGCATGTACCTCACGGGGGTCTGGGCTGGAGCAAAAGGTTTGGTGTACCTGCATTACTGGGGGGTGCTGTAACATTCAAGAAACATACCAACACATTAAGATAGACTGACTAATGTGAGACACATTTGACAGGCTTAGCATTGATCAGTCCACATAAATGGTATATGCAGAAACACATTGTTAGAAACTGGTTTAAAGTGACCAGTCCTTCAGATTCTATCTCTTCCAATTTACCCTCTGCCCTCCGTCCTCTGTAGCTGGATCAGGGGAAGTCAAGAGATACTGACACCAAGGTAGAGAATCAAGAGAGTTCCACTTTATTGAGGAAAGCACAGAGTATATATGTGTCCTATATCTACTATCTGAATCTACAGGATGACGGGGAAAGGTGAGGCATGTTCTAAGGGTCTACGTAGAAAGGAAAGAGACAAGCTTAGTAAAGATTAGATGTTCTCTGCATGAACGAGCCACGAGCTGTTCCCATGCTCACCATGAGCCTCTCCTGTGCTTAGAGAGAGACAGGGAGAGAGAGAGAAAGGGAGAGGGAGAGAGAGAGAGAGAGAGAGAGAGAGAGAGAGAGAGAGAGAGAGAGAGAGAGAGAAAGGGAGCGAGAGAAAGGGAGGGGTAAAGGAGACCAGAAGAGGGAGCGGATGACCTCGGGCGACCAGCTCGCGCTCAAGCCGCCATGTCATGGCTGATAGGCAGAGACCTTGTGTTGGGTGCCTGAAGACAGAAAGGCTCCAGTATTTAATACACGTGCTCTGCACACGCTCTGAAATTTTATGCAAAGCTGCCAGTGGGGTGTGCTATTCCGAAAATCAAGCATAACACCCACATATTTTCATTTAAGAACATAAAACTGGATTTTTGTGATTTGTTGCGGGAGTCCAACCAACTTTGCAATTACAAGTGCTTTGCACAACAGTAGTGCAGCACTGGACATTTCTTACTTATTTAGACCATCACCCAAAACTCAGTAACCAGGTTTTCACATTAGATGCAATGTGTTAGTGTATACATTTTAATCTTTAATGACTAGATGGATGGCAGGGACCTCCCAGGAGCAGCATAGTAGTGTCTGTCGTAGTGTGCTGACCATGGTCAGGGTACCAGTTTAAAAATGGTAACAACTTTATGTCTTTAAATATGTTGCATAAACAGCTATAACTTATGAATCATTTTTTAGAATAATGTTCTCATAAGGTATGCAAGTTTGGTCCATATTGACCTTTGGGGGCGGCGGGGGGAGGCGGGGTTACATCCTTAAAACTCACATTATGTTTATGATGCGCTATATCAGGGTTTGTGTATATAATTTAGAAAGTTTTGGGGGCATGTTCAGAGTGAAGATCCTGTTTGCTGAAATTGAACAACTGAAGAAAAAAAAGTACACCAGACTGTGAGCTCACACTTCGTTAATGGTTTAGAATAATTCAGTCATTTAATGGATAATGCAACCATTTTGGCTTTATGAAAATACATTTGTAATTCTGTGACTTCTCCAAAGAAAGAGAAGTTTGAGTAGGAAGAAGCACAGCCCAGTGTTAGGTTACAAATTTTTGTTGCATCTGATACCTCAGAAACTTTGTAGTAAACTCTGACAACATGCAGATTGAATTGTTTATTTGCAGATACAAGTGGCCAACAGAGAGAACAATAGCTGCATATCAAATCACATTGCATAAAATCTCTTATTATCTATGAACTGGCCTGACTCTCTATAGATTTCTAGGTGGGGGTGTTATGGATATGTGAGATAGTCTAGACAATTGATGGTTATTCCTTACAACCAAAGTAATGTCTCTTCCTGCCAAATGGTGGAATTACAATGAGAAAATGACATGCTTGAATTTGAATATGACAGGTGAAAATACAGAATCTAACATCAGTAATGAAATATTTTCCTAATTAATATAATGTAATTAATATAACATTATAGTGTCCCAGAAGTTGCAAATGAACTTATCACCTCCCCAGTGCACATTATAAAAGAGACAGTAAATTCATTATGTTGACTAGCCATTCTTTACTGACATAATTCACCAACTTTCTCCAATGGATTAGGATCTTTTAATAACAGCAGATTTATTTTATATGAGGTCTGATATGTTTCTGTGGTAGAATCATCAATTCTTTCAATTGCATTACAATACAGAAGCGGTACAGCCAGATCTCACAGATCTTGAGGTGTTGCGAACATTTAAAAAAAATATATAATCAATTTCATTGACATCGGTTTAAAATGTGTCAGTGCTTCATTACTGCATTCACTACTGTCATGGTTTCCCCTCTGGCATCATGGTTCCCATGGCAACGTCCACCATGTGTATATGACATCTGTATTGGCCCTGAAAAAAATGTATTGGTCCACCCCTAATATATATACCCCTGTGTATTGGTGGCAGTTATTGCGGTTACCTTGGTATCTCTCCAGGTGCTGTGTGTAACTGCTGTTGCAGATTTCATTTTGTGGAATTTGTATGTTTACTTTCGTGTTCTTAGTTTTGTTTTTGTTTTTAGTTTTATGTACTCCAGTTATATGTCTTTGCCTTCTGGCTTGTAACACTGGACTGTATTAAGGCATATGATTATGGATTTGTAATAAACACAATAACTGTTGCTCTTCTGTACACTTGCACCCTGCTTCACCTCACTCCATGTCAGAACTACAATGGCTCTATGTAGAGATTATATAAAGGTTATAATGAGTCCCTAATTTACTGCGGGCGTGGCTAATCCGTGGGTGATTCCAGGGTGACTTGAAGGAACAGCAGGCAAACCCAAAATGTCCAAAGCTGGAGCACATCCTTCCAGGTAAGTTGGTCCAGTAGCCCTAGTCAAGGAAGCTAACACAAGAGTCCCTCACTATATTTCCCAGAATCCCCAGGGGAGACCATCATCTCCGGAATACTGACGTGAAACGCTTGTTTTTTAACACTATGCAAATCATCTGCTGCATAATTGTGAAGTATTGACTCTGTCCCTGAGTGGTATTCTTGTATTAATCTACTCTGTGTGTACTGACCAGTTTTGCTATTACCTGACTGATTTTGGATTCTGCCTTTCGGATTTGGTTGCCTCTGGGCATTATTTTTGGACTGTTTGGGCTTCTCTTCAGATGTACCTTTTGCTCTGATAACCTTATGGTTTTACTTTTGATCCCGGCTTGGTTTTAGGATTATGATTTTGGATTGTCCTGTATTAATTAAGACGTTATTTGTCTGATCCGCAGGCATCTGGCTCATCCTGCAGCATTAAAGCTAGAGACTGTAACGTGGTGGCCTGAGAACCGAAGGGCGAGGGGCAGGACGCACAGGCTCCAGCCACGTGGACGAACATTTATTAACATATAAACACAACGGCACTCACACATATTACAAACAAGGAACATGAAACGGTTAACATTAAACAGACACGATAACCAGGAATACATCTACATTAATATGTTACGTCAACAATGACCGCTGACGTGGGTTTAAATACACGGACAGGACGAGGTGCAGGTGTGTGTAGGCGTGGCCACAAACGAGGAGCCTCCCACTGCATGTGGCGGGCCAAACCACGTGACTCGCGGAGGCGAGCATTCCGTGACAGAGACCCAGTGACAGTTTCTCAATACTGAGGTTGTGATATTAGCAATAACGCTGTGTTATGTCTGATTACAATGTGACTATATTACAAGAATGTTGACACTGTGAGCATTAATTGCAACTTAGTGGCAGAACTGGAGCTGTATTATTTTTTTAAAAAATGCATTAATCTCAGATTTATTTTGAGAGGTACATTATTAAACAATTTAAAAATATTACCAAGGCAAATTAAAGAAGAGAAGGTGGCAAATGTTTTTGCAACAAATTTAAATAGCAACAAATATTCGTGGAAGATCCTAACTCATTAAAAGATAATCAAAGCAGACACCTCTAACATCAGGTTGTCATAAAAAAAACTCCAACATTTTAAACTAAAACTTAATTCCTTAAAAGTGGTGTTCACCCATCTGAACAGACAATCCATATTCATTTATTTATGCTGTACATTAAGTACAAACTACTGTGTTACAAGCAGTGAAGCTTGCAAGCAAATATCAATTCCAGTCATATATATGAGATCATCAGGATACTGTTTACAAATAAACTGCAGCACAGTACATGCGTTCCATGACTTTCTAACAGTAATGAGCTAAGAAAATACAGAAGAATGCTTGCAGAAAGAGCAGCAGTTTACTTTAAAAAGTAGATATTGTTGACCATTATATATTGCAAAGCCTTACTAAAGAAGGATATAACACAAACAAAAAGGTTTTGATAATTATCTGGTTCATGCCAATGTAAATGATCAGTGTCCCCAAACATGGGTAGGAATGGTAACCCTCAGATTAATGTTATCGGCCTGGTGGATACAAGTATTAATAATGTTAGACAACAAATTACCGAAAAGGTTGTGGATTATAAAATTGGAGATGTGAATTATAATATTATAAGATTATAATCCGTATTTTACTGGATTATTTTCAGAGGTCATAATGCTGAAATAAAAGTCATATGAAAATAACTTACCTCAATGATGCCGAAGGTGTTCATGAAGACATCGTCATAGATCTCAAATGTACTCACTGTCTCCATTGGCATACGGTGTTTGAACATGCAGCATTCCTGGCCATTCACAATTACCTGAACAAAAAAGAAACCTTTTTAACGTATTTACTCCATTAACCAACACTTTGCTGCATTTATTCCACAATTATAAATGTCTCAGCTCGTAGCCTTCTGGTTTAACAACCATGAACACATCAAAGGCTGCTCCCTTGGCAAAGGGACACCAGTTAGTATTGCTCTCAGTCTCCCATTTTCCATTCCTGAAGCTGTTGCAGACCACATAGGTGATGCGGTTGTCAAAGTGCAAGGCAATGTCGTCATGGTCCTTTGGCCCAGTTTTCAGATTTATGCTAAACCTGCAATAGACAGACATTTGCAGTTGGAAAGAAAATGTTATTCAAAGGTCTATGGCTAAGTGTTATGACTAACCTGAAAGTGATACAGTTCATATTTATTTTTTTGTGCTTCTGTGGATTTCCATTAAAAACATAATTTTGGTCAGTATTCTGAGAGCATACCTGTGACAATCTGAAGGAACAACACCTTGAAAGAACAAAGCCTGTCCTGGTTTCAACCCTCCAGGAATTTGTCCTGTATATTTTTTGTTCTGTATTGATCATAAGCATTGAAAATGTAGCATTGATAAATCTATGGATGAATTTTTCAAAGTGCAACTTTGGTGTTTACCTAGCATTTAGACTACAAGGATTTTTCTCCAGCTTTTTCAGGTGATGTCTTACAGGGTCACAAACTGGAGAAATAAGTCTTGATTAAAACATCAATGAAACTAAAGACAATGAAAATATTGGGTCTATGGTTTACAGCAAAAATAGAGAAAGCATGTCCACATGGTCCAGTCCAGCAGTGCCAGGTAAAATAAATAAATAAATAAATAAATAAATAAATAAATAAAATTGAAAAAATCTTTACTTTTTGGCTTTTATATTGTGTTTATATGTTAATAAATGTTCGTCCACGTGGCTGGAGTCTGTGCGTCCTGCCCCCTTCAGAACTCGGGCCATCACGCGTTACACTTTTATTGAGATAGGTTCAGTAAATCATCAATTACTACAGTATCAGACCAGGTGGACTGAGGCAGAGTCAAAGCAGGTTCAGGTAAAACCCAGGTTTTAATAGGTAACCGAAACTGCAACACAAATATGTGGTCAGATAAATAGGCAGACATCAAAATCAGATAAATCATCAAACCAGGCAGACAAAATAGACTTTTTAAAAGAAAGTTTATCGAACAAAAAAAAAGTAACAAACTTGAAAACCAGAATACAACGGGCAAACAGAGAAACAACACCTTAGCACATGCTATTGGACGCTGAGTAAGACACTATCTACACAATTAAATATCTACACAATTATGAGCAGTGTAGTTTGTGGGAGCGGTGGCAGGACTGGGGAGAAGCAGACATAACAATCAGGGTAATTTCCACCCCTTACAGACTACACCTACCTTTCTTTGTAAAAAATTGGGTGACATACTGTTGTCTTTTTCTCCTGTCTCAGTTTCCTCTCCTTTGACTTCTGCTAACCACTCCCAACTTGCGGGGCATTGCTCGCAGTTACAGTTTGTGCCCGTTTTGAGAGCGTACTGAACATTTTCATGTAAACAGAAGCAAGGCGGCAAACTAGGCAGTGCAGAGACTCTGCATGTATTAAGCATGTATTAATAATCTGGCTACTTATTAAATTAGTGATATTGATCACTCTGAAGTATCCTTATACATAAAATGTTTAATAAACACCAGTTAAACAGTCATGACCTATACACAGGTGCTACTCCTTTGTTCTATTCTCAATCGCATTATTTAGTGCTGTTATGCTTTTTCCCTTATCAGTGCAATAACTACTAGGACTCTGGGTGTCGTAGGGCGCATTAGCTGCAAGCTATCATTAATTATTCAGCTAAAGACTTGACTAATTAATTCCCTCATATTTCACAAGAAAGCTGGAGCACAAAGTTTCTAGGCCCTGCAGCATTGTCACTGACCACAATCATAAATTATTAGTTCACACTACAGTGTAACATTCATGAAAATGATGAAATATCTTGGGAGCATCTACTACTGTAACGTTGGAGAGGTGATGAGCGAACACACTTGCGAAGTGCCAGCGCCTTGGATGTTATGCGGAACAGAACTCACTAGGGATGCCATAAAGAACGTGACTAACAGAATATAATCAATAAGAGATTTAATAACAGAAACATACACATAAGAGCAGAACAAAGGACAGACAGAACAACGGGCTAACAAGATGAGTGCGAGAACTGGGTAAAGGGGGCGTAAGCACTTAGGGAAGAATAACGATGATAAATATCTAGAATTAAAGGGGAGTACACAGAACTGGGCTACATATGACTGACCAACAGGTAAGTAGAACTAAAAAGGAAAGCCAGACAACACTTGCGTACATCAACAGGGAAAGAGAAACCTAAACAAAGCTAAGAGACGAGAGAACACCGAACGGGAAAAGAGAGCGGAATGAAACAAGCAAATATTAACAGGAACGCAGAGTAGACAAAAAGAGAGAGACAGTACAACAGCGAACAGCAGAGAACTAAACAAGGAAAGCAACATAAATAAGGAGCGCAGGGGGGAGTACAGCAGAAATAGGAACGAGAAACGGGATCAAATGGGGAATACCTAAACATAATAACCGATAAACAAGAAACGCAAAAACAAGCTTTAAATAGGACTACAATTAGGGACAAACTCGGAACAACTGGAGACAAAGGGGAGGAGACACGGAACCATGGAGACTGATGAAAACCCGGAAGTGACTAGATTGCCTAGGAAACGGGGAACGCTCAGGTCTGCGGGCGTGACAACTACGAATTGCTTTTCTAATACTTTTTTTTTTTCTAATATAGCACCTTTCATTAGAGCTAAAAGCTTACTTACTTACTTCATATAGGAAATATTGAATAAACATTGAAATAATAAACTACTAATCTATAACCTTAATACAAATTAAATATAAAAAAAATAAAATAAAACACTAAATTAGCTATACTATATGTGAGACATCATAAATAAATTACTCTGGACTTAATCTGGATGATCTGCAGCATATATAAAGATGCATTCCTAATATCTTCTGAAGAGGTTCTGAAACATCTCCATTTTACGCTGACAAACTGGTAATAGTCTGTCAAATAAGATCTAAGCCAGGCAAGAACTTGTTTGTCTAAACTGATCGTGTACTCGAGCCTGTTCATTAAAATATCTTAGTTAATTGTGTCAAATGCTGCTAATTTTTAAACAGTTTGTTTCTACCCTTTAACACTAGTTATCTGAAATTGTACATGCACAATGATCATTCAAGATTTAATTGAAGCTGGCTTGGGCCAAGACATTCTGTAACGCGAGGAGGCAGAGAAGGATGTGGGGACGAGTTGAGAGAAACAGGACAAAATGTTTATTCGCATAAAACATCGAACGTAGCACTCAGGCACATGTAATCTTAAACACAGACAATATTCATACTTAAACAAAAGACTTAAATACTCGCACACTAAAAACACACAACAAGGAGCAGGTGTGAAACACAGGGAGGGCATGGCTATATGGATGACGAACACATACACACACACACACACACACACACAGGGAGACTTTTGGGAGGAGGGGCCATACCGTGACACAATCATTCTCATCCAGAGTTTTTCCCCCTAATTTAGGTTCCATTTGAGCTCATCTAATACAGAAGAAAATGTCAAAAAAACCAAAAAAGTATCTTTTTTTGCTGGCATGGGGGGGGGGGGGGGGGTGTTTACAATGTGTATATGGATGCTGGAAATGAAATTTCAGTCATGCTCTACATTTCCTGATTCACCAGGGTCTTGTCACATAAAGTGGACCATTTTGAGCATATACATGAAAATACTCAGGAGCTACAGAGCATGTGCCCAAAACCTCTCCAAATGCACAAAGTCTGGTTAACACTTGTGAAGCAATTTGATAAACATTGTATATACTGTTTAAATGTGTCATGCAGTTGATTTGATGGTAATTGAATTTTCTATGATAAAATCTTAAGTTATCTTATACCAGAAGCTTTCTTTAAAAGGCTGTTTAAAGGGACAGGCGTGATCCATAAATAAAGATTAAAAACACAGTGTATTCAGTGTGGTATTTCTGGAGAATGGTTGCATGTAGATTTTTCTGATAACCAATCCTGATAAGTACGACTGCAGACCCAGTGACTGTAGCGGATTTCTGTTACAATGTTCCTTGTACTTTAACAACTCCCCCCGCTTCAGACCAAGCAAAAATCTCTTTTGTGATATCATGTCTGACAGGCAATGCATTTGATTGGCCCATGGCTGCGTGGTCAAAGATGCAGACCGTGTCTTATGGCTACTTTGAATGGGAATTTCATGCTGTTTTTAAACATCCTCATGAAGGAAGGGTCTAACAGGGAGTTACTTGCCAAGACTAGGGCTTAGAGTTTTGCACCTTAGCTATTGGAAGTGGCTATAATGAAGCATCCTTGCTAGTGGCCTTTCATAATGGTTTACACATAGACATTCTATCAGAACTGGCTTGTAAAGACAATGACCTGGACCTAGAGGATCTCACTGTTAGGAAGGGGCATATCAGTCTCCACTACAGCATAGTGGTTTATGCTGGGGTAATATGTGGTTATATATTGTATAATAACTATATATAATTATTTCCCAATCTCTTTATTAGAATACAAGCAGAAAAGACAGGAAATTTGTATGCAGTATTAAAAACAAAAAAAAGAGCTTCCAGGAAACAGTGGCAAGTATTTAGTGTGACCTCCCCTTACACTTGAGAAATAGAGGAACTTGGCTCTCTTAAACCTAAATGGAATAGAACCTTTATTAATGTCATTGCTAACACCTGTATTTGTCTGACTATTTCATTTGGGACAGTCTCCCCAAAAGATTTCAAGATGTGTTTAGTGCCAAGAGAGGTTACACTAAATATTGACTTTTGCCTGTAGAATCCATTTCTTTCTGAAGTTTGTGGGTTTTTTATTTTGTGTACATATTTCCTGTATTTTCTTTTTGTATTTTAATAAAGCTTGAAATAATGAAATATATATAATAACTGAAAAATAATTAAATATTGTCATTATACCATTACTAAAACAATGGCGAAGAATGCGAAGAAAATTGAGGAAGCCAATTTGACTGGAATATACTGGAATATTTAACTTGAAAATAAAGTTCCAAAGATTCATATAGAAAAAAAAATTGAAACCTATAAAATATAATAATTTTGTCATAAATAAGAGTAAAAGAAATCCTAATTTATGCTATGCTTCAGTGAATGTGTTGTAAAAATAAAGCTATTGTATTACTGAACTCAGCTAACTAAAAAAGACAGTATGTGAATGATACTAAAGTACTGTTTTCTGTATACATTTGCTAATACATTTATGTTAGTTTATTGTATGTTAGCATGCAGCAATAGAGTTTTCTTTTGTTACATATAAATTGAAATATAGATTGTGGAATATAGCAAATAATGAACATTTTACCTGTAATGAAGGAATCACTGCGGCAGTCGTACAACATGCCAGGATATAGGGGTCTCCCTAAGGCCGCGATCTCAATGGTTTTGGGCTCCATACTGCCAATAAAAATACAGAGAAGGAACTGTTACATGAATATATTAAAACTTTGCTTCTGGGTTATTTTAAAAGTTTAAATTATTACTCAAAAGCACGATAAAAGTACAAGATAAATGGTAAAAGTATAAGGTACAAGTTAAAAGGTCTAGAGTAGATATTTATGTGTTACTCTGGTTTCTCAGCATGAAATACAAAAGTATGCAAATACCGGTTAAGTGGACAGTTATCAGATGCAGACATAGCCTCAGTTAGTGATCAAGTTAATAGTGAATTAGTGGTGTAATATAGCAATAGACAATGTAGAAAATATTTTTCTTTATCCAGCAATTCCTATACAAATATAGGCAAGGATGTTAATACCATCAATTTACAATTAATAGTTGTTAACATCACATCTTACCTTGTCTTGGAGGTGAGAATTGTTGGCTTTTCAAATTTAACTCTCAGTCTAAAACAGTCAGTGTCTCTGAGTGTGCGTGTATATGCATATAAATATGCCTTTTGGAGCCCTTCTGTCTGATGGGCCCAAGGACATATGCATGCTTGGACAGAAACCTGCCATTCACCGTACATTCTTTGACAATATTAGTTTGGTGCCAAACTTTTATTGGGAAATATATTCAACAATGTATCATTTCCAAGAAATGACTTGAGTTTTTGTACAATGTACAAGTGCTTTCAATTATATTTTGTCATACTGCCTGACCCCCTGGTGCACTACACGGTCCAGCAGGCTGTTGGTCACCCAGATAGCGACTTATCCAGTCAGAGACATACAGTCAGATCGTCATCACCAGGGTATTGATTTCACTTAGGTCAATGTATAAAAGGCTGCGTAGAGCTCATCTATGTTGCCAAGTATTGCCTCCAGTGTTTACTGTGCGTACTGAGCGTTATTAATAATAACTTATTATCTTGTTTTGACTACTGTGTTTTGGATTTGGTTTTGGTTTCTCTTCGGCTTTTTGCCACTCCTTTTTGGATTAGTTGGCCTGGTTACCTATTGCTCTCTGGTGTTTTGACTCAGACTGGTTTACTTCATGATTTGGATTACCCCAGGATTTGTCTTTTTGGTTCTGACCCTGGCTTGTTCACCCACCATCAATTTGAGCTGCAACAAATCCCCAACTTTATATCTGCAGGTGTCTGACTTTGCTTGTCACATCACACATTTAAAGCATTTCACAAACAATTTTTGTCCAGACCTGGTGTTGCTGGGATACGCTCCTTTCCCCATGACTTCAAATTGGATTAAATGTATTAGAAGATGAATGAATGAATGAATGAATAATTAAGATCTGTTGAAATCATATTCATTTATCCACAGTTGGACTGTTATATTAATGATTTTGATTTCTATTTTATAAAACCTCGTTTGGGAATTAAAAACATGCTACTGACATATTTCACTAAAAACAAAATTGAGCTTATATTCTTGAGCATCAGTTACACACTAATGCTCTGTCGATTGAAATGAAGCATTAGACTTGTACAATTATGGCAAGCTAGCATATGAGCAGTAATAATATGCAAAATATACTTTATTCATGAGCACTTGCTTCAGATTTTACAAGTCCTGGCAATAAGATTCAACCAGTGAAATATAATGTATGTCGGTACCAGATTTAGTAGGTTATTGGCTGGCAAATGGGCCTTGTGGAGCCCCTCTGTCTGATGGGCCCAAGGACATATGCCTGCTTGGACGCATACCTTCCATTCACCTTACATTCTTTCATGATATTAGTTTGGTGCCAAGTATTTACTGGGGACTAGATTCAACAATGCATAATTTCCATGACAACAAGATATACTGAACGTCTTTGGAAACACAAAAACTTTTTTTGGTTCCACAGAATAGTGTGGAAAAGTGTAGAGAATACAAAATATAAACGTTTTAAGCAATTTAGATAATTACTGTGGCATTGTTGGCAAAAAGAGAGTGAGAGAAGGGTCTTTATTCTCCATAAACTTGAAAAAAATCTTCTGCATGGATGTTTTTGAGGTCATATCAAAAGCTCATCATAAACTTGGCTAGAAAAAGCATAATATAGAACATGTAGATTATTCACAAGAATGTTTTATATTCAAGCAATATGGCAAAGCTTATTATCGAAAATGATCTTTTTGTTGTTATAAGTATGCAATAGAAATTGCTGAACAGTTATCTTTTCATTTTCAGTTTGTTCTATACAGAACACGATGTCGATACTGTCTCACTAGGCTTTGATTAGCGGGCTTTTCTATTTATTTATTTATTTTAACAGTAGCTTAATGTGTATATCATAAAATATCACTAAGTACACACTGCTTAAATTAGCACACATGGTATAGAAATAATGTCCAGAGTTAACCACTTCCATAGTTGAAAAGAAATTATTTGAATTTTTTTACAATGTACAAGTGATTTCAATTACATTTAAAGCATTTAACAGAGCATTTAACTCTTAGCTAACCAAAATAGCAAAGCAGACATCTCTAACATGGGAATGTCACTATAAACATCTACTCTTAATTCCTTAAAAGCACAGTTCATGCCTGTAAACATACAATACATATTTATTCACTAATTTAAGCACAAACTGCTAAATATCAGTTGCAATCCATATTATCAGGTTATCATCAGGATACTGTTTACAATTAAACTGCAGCACAGTAGCACGGTATTTCATTACCTTCTAACAGAAGTGGGCTATGAAAATACAGAAGAATACTTAGTGAAAAAAGTTACAGTTTAATTGAAAAGGGAGATGTAATTCTAATTAAATGATGCAAATAACACAAAGAAAAATGTTTTGATAATTATCTGATTTACAGCATTGGGAATGATCAGTGCCCGCAAACATGGGCAGGAATGGTGACCTTCAGATTAACATCATCCACCTGGTGGAGAAAAGTATTGTTAGACAACAAAACATGTATTTTAATGGATGACTGGCAGAAATGTTTTGGTTTATGCCAAAGAATCATATGAAAATGGGTGACCTCAATGATGCCAAATGTGTTCATGAAGACATCTCCCCAGATTGTAAGTCTAGACACACTCTCCAGTGGCATACGGTGGTTGAACATACAGAACATCTGGCCATTCACAATTACCTAAACAAAAAATTGGGTTATTTTTTTATTAGTTTATTTAATTATCAATTTCCTTATTATCTTATTATTCCATTAACTTACAGTTTGTTCCATTTCTTCCACTACTGCAAATGTCTCACCTCATAGCCTTCTTGTTTAATAACCATGAACATATCAAAGGCTGCTCCTTTGGCAAATGGACTCCAGGCAGTATTGTACTGCTTCTCCCATGCTCTGTTCCTGAAGGTGTCGCAGCATACATGGGACATGCATGCGCTAAAGTGGAAGGCAATGTTACCATCATCCTTTGTCCCAGTCTTCAGATCTATCACAAACCTGCAACAGACAATAATTTGCAGTTTGAAAGAAAATGTATTACTATTCAAACATCTATGAATATTCCAGAATGTAACAGCTTATCTGAAAGTGATACATTTCACATTTGTTTTTGTGCTCCATATTTTGAATTTCTGCTAAAAAAACAAAACGAAACACCAGTATAAGTGTTGGCCAGTATCATGAAAGCATACCTGTCACAATCTCCAGGAACAACACCTTGGAAGAACAAAGCCTGTCCCGGTTTCAACCCTCCAGGAATTGGTCCTGTATAGTTTTTACTCTGAAGTAATCATAAGCATTGAGAATGTAGCAATAATAAAGCTCACCTATGGATGAATTTTTCAAAATGCAACTTTGTGTTTATGTATCATTTAGACTACAGGGATTTTTGTCCAGCTTTTTCAGGTGAGGTCTTACAGGGTTGCAAACTGGAGAAGTCACTTCTGACTGGATGTTAGAAAATTTCCCACGTGAGATTCCTGATGTTGGTTCCTTACTAAAGGTAGATGTACTCCAGTGCTGGACCAAACAGTAAAATAAAATAAGAAATGTTTATGAATTAAATTTATTCACAGCAACTCTACCATTCTAAATAGAGCTGAGGACAAAAAAGTCTGCACAGTTTGTCATTACTTATACATATGATTTGACTTATCAGCTCATTTCTTCAGTGAGGATTTTTAGGGTAGGTGAAAGAGGGAACAGCACCTGGTAGAATAATGATATTATTAAATATTATTAAATATACACCTGAATTTATTTTCTTGCATTTGTCCAACATAATACACTTATGCGTTTGTCCATATGTGACATGTTGGGATGAGTGAGATGCAAGTGGTGAAAACAGGGAACAATGTTTACTTAACAAAAGGCAAAAATACAAAAAAGGCGCTTAGGGAAGTACGGACAGGATGCTCAGTGAGAAAAGCTGTCGTTGGCAGCACAAACAGAGAGCTGGGCATACCGCTGTGGCAGCTCCGGTGTGAAGCGACAGACATGGGCACCTGTGGTACTTAAATAGTGAGAACAGGGAATGAGGTAGAACTGCCAGTGATATGACAGGTAATATTAAGAGGATCAGGTGGGAAATGGTTTTGCACCAAATTTCTATCAAATATCAAAACGTTTTCCTAGAAGAGCTTAACTAAATTTTCTCTCTTAGCTCATTAAAATGTCAAAGTACATCTCTAATTTGGGATTTGCGTATAAAATCTCTACTATTTACAACAAATCCAAATCTCTTTAACTCTTTAAAAGTGAGTGTTCATCCTTCTGAACCTACAATCCACATTCATTTATTTATGGCGTACATTAAGCACAAACTGCTGTGTTAGAATCAGTGGGACCAGCAAGCAAATATCAAATCCACTCATCCATGTGACTTATCATCAGTTTACAATTCACATGTAGTACCGTACGTGTGTTCCATGACTTTAAAAGTAGTGAGCTAAGAAAATACACGAGAATGCTTGTGGAAAAAAAAGCTGCATGTTTACTTTAAAAAGCAATCTATGGTGTGATATCGCAGGACGTTCTTCTAAACATTTCAGCCAAAAGTATGATAGCTTTTCCAACCTTCCTGTACTTGACGACTTGTACTACTTAAATAGAAAGAAAAGTCCCTGCCTACATTTAAACACTGGCTTAAAAATCTGATGTATTATTTGACTTTAGAAAAAATCCACTACACCATAAATGGTGAAGATTTTACTCTATCTGGCAGCCTGTCATTACTTATGTGGAAAAAATGGACTATATTAATGGATTATAAGAGCTTATGACCAACATAATTACTACCACTATTGTCATTTATCTTATTGTCACTGAGCTCAGCTACTTTTATTTGTGTGCTTGTTGACATATTGTGGATCTGTATCTGTGATGATGTTAGGGTACAGTGGGATGGGGGGAGTTCCGTCCCTTTTATTGTTTTTTTTCTGTCTCCTTTCCCTTTCGTATTTCCTGTTTGTTTTCTTTTTTTTATATATATGCATGAAACTGATGAAAACACATAAATAGATCCAATAAAAAATGAGAAATGATGACCATTAAATGTTACAAAGCCTTATTATACTTGAGAAAGCAAAGCAATAAAAATGTTTTGATTATTATCTATTTGAGGCCGATAGAAATGATCAGTGTCCTCCAACATGAGCAGGAATGATGATGTTCAGATTAACATTGTCCACTTGATGGATAAAAGTGTTAATTGTTGGTCAACAAACCACTAAACAGACAAAAGGTGTTGTGAATTGTAATTGTAATTTGTATTTTAATGAATGATTAGAAGAAGTCATTTTGGTTCATGCCAAAGAAAGTAACATATGAAAATGGCTTATGTCGATACCGAAGGTGTTAATGAAAAGGTCTCCCCAGACATGAAGTACAGACACTGTCTCCAGTGGCATACGGTAGCTGAACACACAGAACTAGAAAATGGCTTACCTCAACGATGCCAAAGGTGTTCATGAAGACATCTCCCCAGATTGTAAGTCTAGACACACTCTCCAGTGGCATACGGTGGTTGAACATACAGAACATCTGGCCATTCACAATTACCTAAACAAAAAATTGGGTTATTTTTTTATTAGTTTATTTAATTATCCATTTCCTTATTATCTTATTATTCCATTAACTTACATTTTGTTCCATTTCTTCCACTACTGCAAATGTCTCACCTCATAGCCTTCTTGTTTAATAACCATGAACATATCAAAGGCTGCTCCTTTGGCAAATGGACTCCAGGCAGTATTGTACTGCTTCTCCCATGCTCTGTTCCTGAAGGTGTCGCAGCATACATGGGACATGCATGCGCTAAAGTGGAAGGCAATGTTACCATCATCCTTTGTCCCAGTCTTCAGATCTATCACAAACCTGCAACAGACAATAATTTGCAGTTTGAAAGAAAATGTATTACTATTCAAACATCTATGAACATTCCAGAATGTAAAAGCTAATTTAAATTTCATATTTATTGTTTTTGTGTTGGCCAGTATCATGAAAGCATTACCTCTCACAATCTGAAGGAACAACACCTTGGAAGAACAAAGCCTGTCCCAGTTTCAACCCTCCAGGAATGGGTTCGGTATAGCTTTTGTTCTGTAGTGAAAATAAGCATTTAGAGTGTACCAGCTTTTTCAGGTGCTGTCTTACAACTTTGTAGACTGGATAATTCACTTCTGAATAAAGAATGATTATGAATTAAACCTATCCACAGCAATTATGCAATCCTAAATGACAAAAAACCCTGCAGTTTTCTTTTGGTTTTTTTTTTATTATTGATGCATGTGATTTGACTTGGCAAGCCATTTATTTCTTCAGTGAGGGAGCAGTGCCAGGTTAAATAAATAAATAAATAAATAAATAAATAAAATTGAAAAAATCTTTACTTTTTGGCTTTTATATAACCAAATATCATTAGGGATTTGAACCTTAAATGATCTTCATGGCATTCTGGAAAATAATTCTTGACTGACACATCATTGAAACTATAGACAAGGAAAATATTGAGTCCTTGGTTTACAGTAAGTAAAAAGTAAAAAAAGTAAAGAAAGTGTGTCCACATGGTCCTGCTTTGACTGTAAAGTTACACTGTTCTTTTAAGGGTATTTACAGACACACAGGTACTCAGTAAATGTAGTGATTTTATTGCACTTTCTTGCCTTATTTTATAGTGTTACTCACCACTGTTTTGGTACTCAAGTCTGATAGATTTCTAACTTCCGATTTGATGGTTGACAAACTCCAGTAAGAGGTGCCCAAGCTGGACATTATTTTCTTCCTTAGTTCATTAAAGAGGGACAAAGTGGTCTGGTTCTATAGGAAACGAAATAATATTCTTTTATTTTTAATTATCATATTTAATTTGTTTAATTATTATAGAAATGTGTGCTTATGCATTTGTATTTTATCTTGCTTTTCCAGTTATATGAAGTCTTGTGCACAGTGTAATTTTTTAAAGCTATAAATCTGAAGAAATCCTCACTTACCCATGACTTTGCAACTGGAACACTGAGCGTCCCTTTGTAAGAGAAGAAGACGGACTTGCTGGTTTCACTCACTCCCACCTCACTAACCGCTCTGTAACGAACCCAGTGTCTTTGTGCTAGCTGCAGTCCTGTCAGTGTGAAGGTTTCCTGTGCATCTGGAGTGTCTATGATTTCCCATCTGTCAGCATCATCTGAATCAGCTCTGTACTCCACTCGGTACTGCAGTGTCACTCCCGTTGGGGACTCCTGAAGCTTCAGGACCACATTCCCATTCTGGATGTCCACACTGGGTGCAGGCGGCTTAGACACAGGCTGAAACTTGCTGTCTACCATTTTCCCTTTTCTATACAGGCGGATGGAGGTGCCAGGATTGGAGGGGTCAGAGACTGAGGCAATGACAAATCTGACTTCCTCATTTTCTTTGTTTGCCTCAGAAAATCCTTTGAAGAGGGAAAGGTTATGTTTCATTCTTTCATAAATGTCAGGATTGTTGAACCATGATGGGAGGTCTTGGCCATTTGATTTAGGAAGTGCGGACAGCTTTTCAAACTCATCTGCCTTCAGATATTTGGCCAGCAATGAAAGATATGGGTCTTGATTCAGAGAGGTGAAGGAGAAGCATATTACTGTATCAACCTGTGGGTTAAAGACAATTTGGTCGAGGCCTGAGGATGTTACAACTGGGCAATCACTCAGTTCCCTGGTGTAGGAATCCAGCAGATTTACTTCATTCTGAACATTCTCCAACCACTTCTTCAGTCTGGTAGCTGTAAAGGGGGACTTTCTGTGGGTGATCAGGACATCAGTTAGTGCCTGGTCATTCTGCTCCCCACCCCGAATAGCAGGAAGAAGCCTGCATATGGCTTTAAGGAACAGCATCTTGTAGTCACCGAGGGATTCTTGAAATAACTTCAGCCTCTCCATCAGATCCTGGAAATCACATGCTGTTGTGTTTTTAATTAAGTCACTGCATGTTCTTTCTCCATTTTCCAGTTTATCCAGCAAATCTTCTACTTTAGAGCTCAGTACAACACTGATTTCTCTCTCTAGCCGAGCTGCTTTAGTATCAAAGCGGGCAAGGGGATATAGCCAAATCCTCACTGGTACAGCATCATTCTCCCTGTTCTTCAGAAGAGATGGCAACTTCTTGTACAGCTGCAGGGCTTCCATGTATGTGGTGGGGTTCTCCTCAATCTCAAAGTCTCCGTGAAAGGTACAGCTGATTTCTTCAGCCAGTTTCTTTTCTTCCTCATTCATCTTCAGATTTCCTTCTCCTTCAATGGAAAATTTTGGAATTTTCTTGACCATTACACTTAGGTTCCCTTCAATTGCTTGTGTGGCCTCATTCTTTGTGGCTGTTTGATCAAACACCAGAAAAGCCTGAGCTCCATACAATACAGCTGTAACGACATGAGTGGCTGACTTTTCCTCAAACACCTGTGGGTAGACAATTTTGCCTAGTTGGGACATTGTAAGTTGTTCAAATGTTGTTGTCTGGCTGTACTGCATAGTAACGCGAGACTGACGTGCTGAGGATTTTTTATCATTCAGGTACTTGGCTGACCCTCCAACTTCCACCAACCCACACAGGAAGCTGGCTTTAAGAGAGGCACTCACATCTAGCAGGCTGGTTTTATCACGGAGGAAGTCAGAAAAGCAGAATTTTAGATCTGTCTTTGGTTGCCGGTGCACATCTAAATCCTTATTTAATGACTCTTTGTCCCATAAAGTAAGACCTGAAATAAGAGAGAGAAAGGAACTTATTCTTCTTTGACAAACTGAAACAGTTAGACACTTTGCAATGAATTTAAGAAAGATGTCCACGCTTCAAATCTCAAACCTGAAAATGATCTGTAACCATACCCGCATAAATACGTTTCCATTGGTGTGATTGATAATATTTGTTATATAAACTCTTTTTGTCACGGAACGCTCGCCTCCGCGAGTCACGTGGTTTGGCCCGCCACATTCAGTGGGAGGCTCCTCGTTTGTGGCCACGCCTACACACACCTGCACCTCGTCCTGTCCGTGTATTTAAACCCACGTCAGCGTGGGCAGTGTCGTTGGTCATTGCTGACGTAACGTGTTAATGTAGATTTATTCCTGTTTATCGTTAACCGTTTCATGTTCCTTGTTTGTAACACGTGTGAGTGCCGTTGTGTTTATATGTTAATAAATGTTCGTCCACGTGGCTGGAGTCTGTGCGTCCTGCCCCCTTCAGAACTCGGGCCATCACGCGTTACACTTTTATTGAGATAGGTTCAGTAAATCATCAATTACTACAGTATCAGACCAGGTGGACTGAGGCAGAGTCAAAGCAGGTTCAGGTAAAACCCAGGTTTTAATAGGTAACCGAAACTGCAACATAAATTTGTGGTCAGATAAATAGGCAGACATCAAAATCAGATAAATCATCAAACCAGGCAGACAAAATAGACTTTTTTGAAGAAAGTTTATCGAACAAAAAAAAGTAACAAACTTGAAAACCAGAATACAACGGGCAAACGGAGAAACAACACCTTGGCACATGCTATTGGACGCTGAGTAAGACACACAAAGGGGTTTAAATACCTACACAATTATGAGCAGTGTAGTTTGTGGGAGCGCTGGCAGGACTGGGGAGAAGCAGACATAACAATCAGGGTAATTTCCACCCCTTACAGACTACACCTACCTTTCTTTGTAAAAGATTGGGCGACATACTGTTGTCTTTTCCTCCTTTCTCAGTTTCCTCTCCTTTGACTTCTGCTAACCACTCCCAACTTGCGGGGCATTGCTCGCAGTTACAGTTTGTGCCCGTTTTGAGAGCGTACTGAACATTTTCATGTAAACAGAAGCAAGGCGGCAAACTAGGCAGTGCAGAGACTCTGCATGTATTAAGCATGTATTAATAATCTGGCTACTTATTAAATTAGTGATATTGATCACTCTGAAGTATCCTTATACATAAAATGTTTAATAAACACCAGTTAAACAGTCATGACCTATACACAGGTGCTACTCCTTTGTTCTATTCTCAATCGCATTATTTAGTGCTGTTATGCTTTTTCTCTTATCAGTGCAATAACTACTAGGACTCTGGGTGTCGTAGGGCGCATTAGCTGCAAGCTATCATGAATTATTCAGCTAAAGACTTGACTAATTAATTCCCTCATATTTCACAAGAAAGCTGGAGCACAAAGTTTCTAGGCCCTGCAGCATTGTCACTGACCACAATCATAAATTATTAGTTCACACTACAGTGTAACATTCATGAAAATGATGAAATATCTTGGGAGCATCTACTACTGTAACGTTGGAGAGGTGATGAGCGAACACACTTGCGAAGTGCCAGCGCCTTGGATGTTATGCGGAACAGAACTCACTAGGGATGCCATAAAGAACGTGACTAACAGAATATAATCAATAAGAGATTTAATAACAGAAACATACACATAAGAGCAGAACAAAGGACAGACAGAACAACGGGCTAACAAGATGAGTGCGAGAACTGGGTAAAGGG
This sequence comes from Electrophorus electricus, assembly GCF_041902795.1. Lineage (NCBI taxonomy): Eukaryota > Metazoa > Chordata > Actinopteri > Gymnotiformes > Gymnotidae > Electrophorus > Electrophorus electricus. The sequence continues at coordinate 7,343,780 of NC_137514.1, read as the reverse complement.
GGCGTAAGCACTTAGGGAAGAATAACGATGATAAATATCTAGAATTAAAGGGGAGTACACAGAACTGGGCTACATATGACTGACCAACAGGTAAGTAGAACTAAAAAGGAAAGCCAGACAACACTTGCGTACATCAACAGGGAAAGAGAAACCTAAACAAAGCTAAGAGACGAGAGAACACCGAACGGGAAAAGAGAGCGGAATGAAACAAGCAAATATTAACAGGAACGCAGAGTAGACAAAAAGAGAGAGACAGTACAACAGCGAACAGCAGAGAACTAAACAAGGAAAGCAACATAAATAAGGAGCGCAGGGGGGAGTACAGCAGAAATAGGAACGAGAAACGGGATCAAATGGGGAATACCTAAACATAATAACCGATAAACAAGAAACGCAAAAACAAGCTTTAAATAGGACTACAATTAGGGACAAACTCGGAACAACTGGAGACAAAGGGGAGGAGACACGGAACCATGGAGACTGATGAAAACCCGGAAGTGACTAGATTGCCTAGGAAACGGGGAACGCTCAGGTCTGCGGGCGTGACAACTACGAATTGCTTTTCTAATACTTTTTTTTTTTCTAATATAGCACCTTTCATTAGAGCTAAAAGCTTACTTACTTACTTCATATAGGAAATATTGAATAAACATTGAAATAATAAACTACTAATCTATAACCTTAATACAAATTAAATATAAAAAAAATAAAATAAAACACTAAATTAGCTATACTATATGTGAGACATCATAAATAAATTAATCTGGACTTAATCTGGATGATCTGCAGCATATATAAAGATGCATTCCTAATATCTTCTGAAGAGGTTCTGAAACATCTCCATTTTACGCTGACAAACTGGTAATAGTCTGTCAAATAAGATCTAAGCCAGGCAAGAACTTGTTTGTCTAAACTGATCGTGTACTCGAGCCTGTTCATTAAAATATCTTAGTTAATTGTGTCAAATGCTGCTAATTTTTAAACAGTTTGTTTCTACCCTTTAACACTAGTTATCTGAAATTGTACATGCACAATGATCATTCAAGATTTAATTGAAGCTGGCTTGGGCCAAGACATTCTGTAACGCGAGGAGGCAGAGAAGGATGTGGGGACGAGTTGAGAGAAACAGGACAAAATGTTTATTCGCATAAAACATCGAACGTAGCACTCAGGCACATGTAATCTTAAACACAGACAATATTCATACTTAAACAAAAGACTTAAATACTCGCACACTAAAAACACACAACAAGGAGCAGGTGTGAAACACAGGGAGGGCATGGCTATATGGATGACGAACACATACACACACACACACACACACACACAGGGAGACTTTTGGGAGGAGGGGCCATACCGTGACACAATCATTCTCATCCAGAGTTTTTCCCCCTAATTTAGGTTCCATTTGAGCTCATCTAATACAGAAGAAAATGTCAAAAAAAACAAAAAAGTATCTTTTTTTGCTGGCATGGGGGGGGGGGGGGGGTGTTTACAATGTGTATATGGATGCTGGAAATGAAATTTCAGTCATGCTCTACATTTCCTGATTCACCAGGGTCTTGTCACATAAAGTGGACCATTTTGAGCATATACATGAAAATACTCAGGAGCTACAGAGCATGTGCCCAAAACCTCTCCAAATGCACAAAGTCTGGTTAACACTTGTGAAGCAATTTGATAAACATTGTATATACTGTTTAAATGTGTCATGCAGTTGATTTGATGGTAATTGAATTTTCTATGATAAAATCTTAAGTTATCTTATACCAGAAGCTTTCTTTAAAAGGCTGTTTAAAGGGACAGGCGTGATCCATAAATAAAGATTAAAAACACAGTGTATTCAGTGTGGTATTTCTGGAGAATGGTTGCATGTAGATTTTTCTGATAACCAATCCTGATAAGTACGACTGCAGACCCAGTGACTGTAGCGGATTTCTGTTACAATGTTCCTTGTACTTTAACAACTCCCCCCGCTTCAGACCAAGCAAAAATCTCTTTTGTGATATCATGTCTGACAGGCAATGCATTTGATTGGCCCATGGCTGCGTGGTCAAAGATGCAGACCGTGTCTTATGGCTACTTTGAATGGGAATTTCATGCTGTTTTTAAACATCCTCATGAAGGAAGGGTCTAACAGGGAGTTACTTGCCAAGACTAGGGCTTAGAGTTTTGCACCTTAGCTATTGGAAGTGGCTATAATGAAGCATCCTTGCTAGTGGCCTTTCATAATGGTTTACACATAGACATTCTATCAGAACTGGCTTGTAAAGACAATGACCTGGACCTAGAGGATCTCACTGTTAGGAAGGGGCATATCAGTCTCCACTACAGCATAGTGGTTTATGCTGGGGTAATATGTGGTTATATATTGTATAATAACTATATATAATTATTTCCCAATCTCTTTATTAGAATACAAGCAGAAAAGACAGGAAATTTGTATGCAGTATTAAAAACAAAAAAAAGAGCTTCCAGGAAACAGTGGCAAGTATTTAGTGTGACCTCCCCTTACACTTGAGAAATAGAGGAACTTGGCTCTCTTAAACCTAAATGGAATAGAACCTTTATTAATGTCATTGCTAACACCTGTATTTGTCTGACTATTTCATTTGGGACAGTCTCCCCAAAAGATTTCAAGATGTGTTTAGTGCCAAGAGAGGTTACACTAAATATTGACTTTTGCCTGTAGAATCCATTTCTTTCTGAAGTTTGTGGGTTTTTTATTTTGTGTACATATTTCCTGTATTTTCTTTTTGTATTTTAATAAAGCTTGAAATAATGAAATATATATAATAACTGAAAAATAATTAAATATTGTCATTATACCATTACTAAAACAATGGCGAAGAATGCGAAGAAAATTGAGGAAGCCAATTTGACTGGAATATACTGGAATATTTAACTTGAAAATAAAGTTCCAAAGATTCATATAGAAAAAAAATTGAAACCTATAAAATATAATAATTTTGTCATAAATAAGAGTAAAAGAAATCCTAATTTATGCTATGCTTCAGTGAATGTGTTGTAAAAATAAAGCTATTGTATTACTGAACTCAGCTAACTAAAAAAGACAGTATGTGAATGATACTAAAGTACTGTTTTCTGTATACATTTGCTAATACATTTATGTTAGTTTATTGTATGTTAGCATGCAGCAATAGAGTTTTCTTTTGTTACATATAAATTGAAATATAGATTGTGGAATATAGCAAATAATGAACATTTTACCTGTAATGAAGGAATCACTGCGGCAGTCGTACAACATGCCAGGATATAGGGGTCTCCCTAAGGCCGCGATCTCAATGGTTTTGGGCTCCATACTGCCAATAAAAATACAGAGAAGGAACTGTTACATGAATATATTAAAACTTTGCTTCTGGGTTATTTTAAAAGTTTAAATTATTACTCAAAAGCACGATAAAAGTACAAGATAAATGGTAAAAGTATAAGGTACAAGTTAAAAGGTCTAGAGTAGATATTTATGTGTTACTCTGGTTTCTCAGCATGAAATACAAAAGTATGCAAATACCGGTTAAGTGGACAGTTATCAGATGCAGACATAGCCTCAGTTAGTGATCAAGTTAATAGTGAATTAGTGGTGTAATATAGCAATAGACAATGTAGAAAATATTTTTCTTTATCCAGCAATTCCTATACAAATATAGGCAAGGATGTTAATACCATCAATTTACAATTAATAGTTGTTAACATCACATCTTACCTTGTCTTGGAGGTGAGAATTGTTGGCTTTTCAAATTTAACTCTCAGTCTAAAACAGTCAGTGTCTCTGAGTGTGCGTGTATATGCATATAAATATGCCTTTTGGAGCCCTTCTGTCTGATGGGCCCAAGGACATATGCATGCTTGGACAGAAACCTGCCATTCACCGTACATTCTTTGACAATATTAGTTTGGTGCCAAACTTTTATTGGGAAATATATTCAACAATGTATCATTTCCAAGAAATGACTTGAGTTTTTGTACAATGTACAAGTGCTTTCAATTATATTTTGTCATACTGCCTGACCCCCTGGTGCACTACACGGTCCAGCAGGCTGTTGGTCACCCAGATAGCGACTTATCCAGTCAGAGACATACAGTCAGATCGTCATCACCAGGGTATTGATTTCACTTAGGTCAATGTATAAAAGGCTGCGTAGAGCTCATCTATGTTGCCAAGTATTGCCTCCAGTGTTTACTGTGCGTACTGAGCGTTATTAATAATAACTTATTATCTTGTTTTGACTACTGTGTTTTGGATTTGGTTTTGGTTTCTCTTCGGCTTTTTGCCACTCCTTTTTGGATTAGTTGGCCTGGTTACCTATTGCTCTCTGGTGTTTTGACTCAGACTGGTTTACTTCATGATTTGGATTACCCCAGGATTTGTCTTTTTGGTTCTGACCCTGGCTTGTTCACCCACCATCAATTTGAGCTGCAACAAATCCCCAACTTTATATCTGCAGGTGTCTGACTTTGCTTGTCACATCACACATTTAAAGCATTTCACAAACAATTTTTGTCCAGACCTGGTGTTGCTGGGATACGCTCCTTTCCCCATGACTTCAAATTGGATTAAATGTATTAGAAGATGAATGAATGAATGAATGAATAATTAAGATCTGTTGAAATCATATTCATTTATCCACAGTTGGACTGTTATATTAATGATTTTGATTTCTATTTTATAAAACCTCGTTTGGGAATTAAAAACATGCTACTGACATATTTCACTAAAAACAAAATTGAGCTTATATTCTTGAGCATCAGTTACACACTAATGCTCTGTCGATTGAAATGAAGCATTAGACTTGTACAATTATGGCAAGCTAGCATATGAGCAGTAATAATATGCAAAATATACTTTATTCATGAGCACTTGCTTCAGATTTTACAAGTCCTGGCAATAAGATTCAACCAGTGAAATATAATGTATGTCGGTACCAGATTTAGTAGGTTATTGGCTGGCAAATGGGCCTTGTGGAGCCCCTCTGTCTGATGGGCCCAAGGACATATGCCTGCTTGGACGCATACCTTCCATTCACCTTACATTCTTTCATGATATTAGTTTGGTGCCAAGTATTTACTGGGGACTAGATTCAACAATGCATAATTTCCATGACAACAAGATATACTGAACGTCTTTGGAAACACAAAAACTTTTTTTGGTTCCACAGAATAGTGTGGAAAAGTGTAGAGAATACAAAATATAAAAGTTTTAAGCAATTTAGATAATTACTGTGGCATTGTTGGCAAAAAGAGAGTGAGAGAAGGGTCTTTATTCTCCATAAACTTGAAAAAAATCTTCTGCATGGATGTTTTTGAGGTCATATCAAAAGCTCATCATAAACTTGGCTAGAAAAAGCATAATATAGAACATGTAGATTATTCACAAGAATGTTTTATATTCAAGCAATATGGCAAAGCTTATTATCGAAAATGATCTTTTTGTTGTTATAAGTATGCAATAGAAATTGCTGAACAGTTATCTTTTCATTTTCAGTTTGTTCTATACAGAACACGATGTCGATACTGTCTCACTAGGCTTTGATTAGCGGGCTTTTCTATTTATTTATTTATTTTAACAGTAGCTTAATGTGTATATCATAAAATATCACTAAGTACACACTGCTTAAATTAGCACACATGGTATAGAAATAATGTCCAGAGTTAACCACTTCCATAGTTGAAAAGAAATTATTTGAATTTTTTTACAATGTACAAGTGATTTCAATTACATTTAAAGCATTTAACAGAGCATTTAACTCTTAGCTAACCAAAATAGCAAAGCAGACATCTCTAACATGGGAATGTCACTATAAACATCTACTCTTAATTCCTTAAAAGCACAGTTCATGCCTGTAAACATACAATACATATTTATTCACTAATTTAAGCACAAACTGCTAAATATCAGTTGCAATCCATATTATCAGGTTATCATCAGGATACTGTTTACAATTAAACTGCAGCACAGTAGCACGGTATTTCATTACCTTCTAACAGAAGTGGGCTATGAAAATACAGAAGAATACTTAGTGAAAAAAGTTACAGTTTAATTGAAAAGGGAGATGTAATTCTGATTAAATGATGCAAATAACACAAAGAAAAATGTTTTGATAATTATCTGATTTACAGCATTGGGAATGATCAGTGCCCGCAAACATGGGCAGGAATGGTGACCTTCAGATTAACATCATCCACCTGGTGGAGAAAAGTATTGTTAGACAACAAAACATGTATTTTAATGGATGACTGGCAGAAATGTTTTGGTTTATGCCAAAGAATCATATGAAAATGGGTGACCTCAATGATGCCAAATGTGTTCATGAAGACATCTCCCCAGATTGTAAGTCTAGACACACTCTCCAGTGGCATACGGTGGTTGAACATACAGAACATCTGGCCATTCACAATTACCTAAACAAAAAATTGGGTTATTTTTTTATTAGTTTATTTAATTATCAATTTCCTTATTATCTTATTATTCCATTAACTTACAGTTTGTTCCATTTCTTCCACTACTGCAAATGTCTCACCTCATAGCCTTCTTGTTTAATAACCATGAACATATCAAAGGCTGCTCCTTTGGCAAATGGACTCCAGGCAGTATTGTACTGCTTCTCCCATGCTCTGTTCCTGAAGGTGTCGCAGCATACATGGGACATGCATGCGCTAAAGTGGAAGGCAATGTTACCATCATCCTTTGTCCCAGTCTTCAGATCTATCACAAACCTGCAACAGACAATAATTTGCAGTTTGAAAGAAAATGTATTACTATTCAAACATCTATGAATATTCCAGAATGTAACAGCTTATCTGAAAGTGATACATTTCACATTTGTTTTTGTGCTCCATATTTTGAATTTCTGCTAAAAAAACAAAACGAAACACCAGTATAAGTGTTGGCCAGTATCATGAAAGCATACCTGTCACAATCTCCAGGAACAACACCTTGGAAGAACAAAGCCTGTCCCGGTTTCAACCCTCCAGGAATTGGTCCTGTATAGTTTTTACTCTGAAGTAATCATAAGCATTGAGAATGTAGCAATAATAAAGCTCACCTATGGATGAATTTTTCAAAATGCAACTTTGTGTTTATGTATCATTTAGACTACAGGGATTTTTGTCCAGCTTTTTCAGGTGAGGTCTTACAGGGTTGCAAACTGGAGAAGTCACTTCTGACTGGATGTTAGAAAATTTCCCACGTGAGATTCCTGATGTTGGTTCCTTACTAAAGGTAGATGTACTCCAGTGCTGGACCAAACAGTAAAATAAAATAAGAAATGTTTATGAATTAAATTTATTCACAGCAACTCTACCATTCTAAATAGAGCTGAGGACAAAAAAGTCTGCACAGTTTGTCATTACTTATACATATGATTTGACTTATCAGCTCATTTCTTCAGTGAGGATTTTTAGGGTAGGTGAAAGAGGGAACAGCACCTGGTAGAATAATGATATTATTAAATATTATTAAATATACACCTGAATTTATTTTCTTGCATTTGTCCAACATAATACACTTATGCGTTTGTCCATATGTGACATGTTGGGATGAGTGAGATGCAAGTGGTGAAAACAGGGAACAATGTTTACTTAACAAAAGGCAAAAATACAAAAAAGGCGCTTAGGGAAGTACGGACAGGATGCTCAGTGAGAAAAGCTGTCGTTGGCAGCACAAACAGAGAGCTGGGCATACCGCTGTGGCAGCTCCGGTGTGAAGCGACAGACATGGGCACCTGTGGTACTTAAATAGTGAGAACAGGGAATGAGGTAGAACTGCCAGTGATATGACAGGTAATATTAAGAGGATCAGGTGGGAAATGGTTTTGCACCAAATTTCTATCAAATATCAAAACGTTTTCCTAGAAGAGCTTAACTAAATTTTCTCTCTTAGCTCATTAAAATGTCAAAGTACATCTCTAATTTGGGATTTGCGTATAAAATCTCTACTATTTACAACAAATCCAAATCTCTTTAACTCTTTAAAAGTGAGTGTTCATCCTTCTGAACCTACAATCCACATTCATTTATTTATGGCGTACATTAAGCACAAACTGCTGTGTTAGAATCAGTGGGACCAGCAAGCAAATATCAAATCCACTCATCCATGTGACTTATCATCAGTTTACAATTCACATGTAGTACCGTACGTGTGTTCCATGACTTTAAAAGTAGTGAGCTAAGAAAATACACGAGAATGCTTGTGGAAAAAAAAGCTGCATGTTTACTTTAAAAAGCAATCTATGGTGTGATATCGCAGGACGTTCTTCTAAACATTTCAGCCAAAAGTATGATAGCTTTTCCAACCTTCCTGTACTTGACGACTTGTACTACTTAAATAGAAAGAAAAGTCCCTGCCTACATTTAAACACTGGCTTAAAAATCTGATGTATTATTTGACTTTAGAAAAAATCCACTACACCATAAATGGTGAAGATTTTACTCTATCTGGCAGCCTGTCATTACTTATGTGGAAAAAATGGACTATATTAATGGATTATAAGAGCTTATGACCAACATAATTACTACCACTATTGTCATTTATCTTATTGTCACTGAGCTCAGCTACTTTTATTTGTGTGCTTGTTGACATATTGTGGATCTGTATCTGTGATGATGTTAGGGTACAGTGGGATGGGGGGAGTTCCGTCCCTTTTATTGTTTTTTTTCTGTCTCCTTTCCCTTTCGTATTTCCTGTTTGTTTTCTTTTTTTTATATATATGCATGAAACTGATGAAAACACATAAATAGATCCAATAAAAAATGAGAAATGATGACCATTAAATGTTACAAAGCCTTATTATACTTGAGAAAGCAAAGCAATAAAAATGTTTTGATTATTATCTATTTGAGGCCGATAGAAATGATCAGTGTCCTCCAACATGAGCAGGAATGATGATGTTCAGATTAACATTGTCCACTTGATGGATAAAAGTGTTAATTGTTGGTCAACAAACCACTAAACAGACAAAAGGTGTTGTGAATTGTAATTGTAATTTGTATTTTAATGAATGATTAGAAGAAGTCATTTTGGTTCATGCCAAAGAAAGTAACATATGAAAATGGCTTATGTCGATACCGAAGGTGTTAATGAAAAGGTCTCCCCAGACATGAAGTACAGACACTGTCTCCAGTGGCATACGGTAGCTGAACACACAGAACTAGAAAATGGCTTACCTCAACGATGCCAAAGGTGTTCATGAAGACATCTCCCCAGATTGTAAGTCTAGACACACTCTCCAGTGGCATACGGTGGTTGAACATACAGAACACCTGGCCATTCACAATTACCTAAACAAAAAAGTGGGTTATTTTTTATTAGTTTATTTAATTATCCATTTCCTTATTATCTTATTATTCCATTAACTTACAGTTTGTTCCATTTCTTCCACTACTGCAAATGTCTCACCTCATAGCCTTCTTGTTTAATAACCATGAACATATCAAAGGCTGCTCCTTTGGCAAATGGACTCCAGGCAGTATTGTACTGCTTCTCCCATGCTCTGTTCCTGAAGGTGTCGCAGCATACATGGGACATGCATGCGCTAAAGTGGAAGGCAATGTTACCATCATCCTTTGTCCCAGTCTTCAGATCTATCACAAACCTGCAACAGACAATAATTTGCAGTTTGAAAGAAAATGTATTACTATTCAAACATCTATGAATATTCCAGAATGTAAAAGCTAATTTAAATTTCATATTTATTGTTTTTGTGTTGGCCAGTATCATGAAAGCATTACCTCTCACAATCTGAAGGAACAACACCTTGGAAGAACAAAGCCTGTCCCAGTTTCAACCCTCCAGGAATGGGTTCGGTATAGCTTTTGTTCTGTAGTGAAAATAAGCATTTAGAGTGTACCAGCTTTTTCAGGTGCTGTCTTACAACTTTGTAGACTGGATAATTCACTTCTGAATAAAGAATGATTATGAATTAAACCTATCCACAGCAATTATGCAATCCTAAATGACAAAAAACCCTGCAGTTTTCTTTTGTTTTTTTTTTATTATTGATGCATGTGATTTGACTTGGCAAGCCATTTATTTCTTCAGTGAGGGAGCAGTGCCAGGTTAAATAAATAAATAAATAAATAAATAAATAAATAAATAAATAAATAAAATTGAAAAAATCTTTACTTTTTGGCTTTTATATAACCAAATATCATTAGGGATTTGAACCTTAAATGATCTTCATGGCATTCTGGAAAATAATTCTTGACTGACACATCATTGAAACTATAGACAAGGAAAATATTGAGTCCTTGGTTTACAGTAAGTAAAAAGTAAAAAAAGTAAAGAAAGTGTGTCCACATGGTCCTGCTTTGACTGTAAAGTTACACTGTTCTTTTAAGGGTATTTACAGACACACAGGTACTCAGTAAATGTAGTGATTTTATTGCACTTTCTTGCCTTATTTTATAGTGTTACTCACCACTGTTTTGGTACTCAAGTCTGATAGATTTCTAACTTCCGATTTGATGGTTGACAAACTCCAGTAAGAGGTGCCCAAGCTGGACATTATTTTCTTCCTTAGTTCATTAAAGAGGGACAAAGTGGTCTGGTTCTATAGGAAACGAAATAATATTCTTTTATTTTTAATTATCATATTTAATTTGTTTAATTATTATAGAAATGTGTGCTTATGCATTTGTATTTTATCTTGCTTTTCCAGTTATATGAAGTCTTGTGCACAGTGTAATTTTTTAAAGCTATAAATCTGAAGAAATCCTCACTTACCCATGACTTTGCAACTGGAACACTGAGCGTCCCTTTGTAAGAGAAGAAGACGGACTTGCTGGTTTCACTCACTCCCACCTCACTAACCGCTCTGTAACGAACCCAGTGTCTTTGTGCTAGCTGCAGTCCTGTCAGTGTGAAGGTTTCCTGTGCATCTGGAGTGTCTATGATTTCCCATCTGTCAGCATCATCTGAATCAGCTCTGTACTCCACTCGGTACTGCAGTGTCACTCCCGTTGGGGACTCCTGAAGCTTCAGGACCACATTCCCATTCTGGATGTCCACACTGGGTGCAGGCGGCTTAGACACAGGCTGAAACTTGCTGTCTACCATTTTCCCTTTTCTATACAGGCGGATGGAGGTGCCAGGATTGGAGGGGTCAGAGACTGAGGCAATGACAAATCTGACTTCCTCATTTTCTTTGTTTGCCTCAGAAAATCCTTTGAAGAGGGAAAGGTTATGTTTCATTCTTTCATAAATGTCAGGATTGTTGAACCATGATGGGAGGTCTTGGCCATTTGATTTAGGAAGTGCGGACAGCTTTTCAAACTCATCTGCCTTCAGATATTTGGCCAGCAATGAAAGATATGGGTCTTGATTCAGAGAGGTGAAGGAGAAGCATATTACTGTATCAACCTGTGGGTTAAAGACAATTTGGTCGAGGCCTGAGGATGTTACAACTGGGCAATCACTCAGTTCCCTGGTGTAGGAATCCAGCAGATTTACTTCATTCTGAACATTCTCCAACCACTTCTTCAGTCTGGTAGCTGTAAAGGGGGACTTTCTGTGGGTGATCAGGACATCAGTTAGTGCCTGGTCATTCTGCTCCCCACCCCGAATAGCAGGAAGAAGCCTGCATATGGCTTTAAGGAACAGCATCTTGTAGTCACCGAGGGATTCTTGAAATAACTTCAGCCTCTCCATCAGATCCTGGAAATCACATGCTGTTGTGTTTTTAATTAAGTCACTGCATGTTCTTTCTCCATTTTCCAGTTTATCCAGCAAATCTTCTACTTTAGAGCTCAGTACAACACTGATTTCTCTCTCTAGCCGAGCTGCTTTAGTATCAAAGCGGGCAAGGGGATATAGCCAAATCCTCACTGGTACAGCATCATTCTCCCTGTTCTTCAGAAGAGATGGCAACTTCTTGTACAGCTGCAGGGCTTCCATGTATGTGGTGGGGTTCTCCTCAATCTCAAAGTCTCCGTGAAAGGTACAGCTGATTTCTTCAGCCAGTTTCTTTTCTTCCTCATTCATCTTCAGATTTCCTTCTCCTTCAATGGAAAATTTTGGAATTTTCTTGACCATTACACTTAGGTTCCCTTCAATTGCTTGTGTGGCCTCATTCTTTGTGGCTGTTTGATCAAACACCAGAAAAGCCTGAGCTCCATACAATACAGCTGTAACGACATGAGTGGCTGACTTTTCCTCAAACACCTGTGGGTAGACAATTTTGCCTAGTTGGGACATTGTAAGTTGTTCAAATGTTGTTGTCTGGCTGTACTGCATAGTAACGCGAGACTGACGTGCTGAGGATTTTTTATCATTCAGGTACTTGGCTGACCCTCCAACTTCCACCAACCCACACAGGAAGCTGGCTTTAAGAGAGGCACTCACATCTAGCAGGCTGGTTTTATCACGGAGGAAGTCAGAAAAGCAGAATTTTAGATCTGTCTTTGGTTGCCGGTGCACATCTAAATCCTTATTTAATGACTCTTTGTCCCATAAAGTAAGACCTGAAATAAGAGAGAGAAAGGAACTTATTCTTCTTTGACAAACTGAAACAGTTAGACACTTTGCAATGAATTTAAGAAAGATGTCCACGCTTCAAATCTCAAACCTGAAAATGATCTGTAACCATACCCGCATAAATACGTTTCCATTGGTGTGATTGATAATATTTGTTATATAAACTCTTTTTGTCACGGAACGCTCGCCTCCGCGAGTCACGTGGTTTGGCCCGCCACATTCAGTGGGAGGCTCCTCGTTTGTGGCCACGCCTACACACACCTGCACCTCGTCCTGTCCGTGTATTTAAACCCACGTCAGCGTGGGCAGTGTCGTTGGTCATTGCTGACGTAACGTGTTAATGTAGATTTATTCCTGTTTATCGTTAACCGTTTCATGTTCCTTGTTTGTAACACGTGTGAGTGCCGTTGTGTTTATATGTTAATAAATGTTCGTCCACGTGGCTGGAGTCTGTGCGTCCTGCCCCCTTCAGAACTCGGGCCATCACGCGTTACACTTTTATTGAGATAGGTTCAGTAAATCATCAATTACTACAGTATCAGACCAGGTGGACTGAGGCAGAGTCAAAGCAGGTTCAGGTAAAACCCAGGTTTTAATAGGTAACCGAAACTGCAACATAAATTTGTGGTCAGATAAATAGGCAGACATCAAAATCAGATAAATCATCAAACCAGGCAGACAAAATAGACTTTTTTGAAGAAAGTTTATCGAACAAAAAAAAGTAACAAACTTGAAAACCAGAATACAACGGGCAAACGGAGAAACAACACCTTGGCACATGCTATTGGACGCTGAGTAAGACACACAAAGGGGTTTAAATACCTACACAATTATGAGCAGTGTAGTTTGTGGGAGCGCTGGCAGGACTGGGGAGAAGCAGACATAACAATCAGGGTAATTTCCACCCCTTACAGACTACACCTACCTTTCTTTGTAAAAGATTGGGCGACATACTGTTGTCTTTTCCTCCTTTCTCAGTTTCCTCTCCTTTGACTTCTGCTAACCACTCCCAACTTGCGGGGCATTGCTCGCAGTTACAGTTTGTGCCCGTTTTGAGAGCGTACTGAACATTTTCATGTAAACAGAAGCAAGGCGGCAAACTAGGCAGTGCAGAGACTCTGCATGTATTAAGCATGTATTAATAATCTGGCTACTTATTAAATTAGTGATATTGATCACTCTGAAGTATCCTTATACATAAAATGTTTAATAAACACCAGTTAAACAGTCATGACCTATACACAGGTGCTACTCCTTTGTTCTATTCTCAATCGCATTATTTAGTGCTGTTATGCTTTTTCTCTTATCAGTGCAATAACTACTAGGACTCTGGGTGTCGTAGGGCGCATTAGCTGCAAGCTATCATGAATTATTCAGCTAAAGACTTGACTAATTAATTCCCTCATATTTCACAAGAAAGCTGGAGCACAAAGTTTCTAGGCCCTGCAGCATTGTCACTGACCACAATCATAAATTATTAGTTCACACTACAGTGTAACATTCATGAAAATGATGAAATATCTTGGGAGCATCTACTACTGTAACGTTGGAGAGGTGATGAGCGAACACACTTGCGAAGTGCCAGCGCCTTGGATGTTATGCGGAACAGAACTCACTAGGGATGCCATAAAGAACGTGACTAACAGAATATAATCAATAAGAGATTTAATAACAGAAACATACACATAAGAGCAGAACAAAGGACAGACAGAACAACGGGCTAACAAGATGAGTGCGAGAACTGGGTAAAGGGGGCGTAAGCACTTAGGGAAGAATAACGATGATAAATATCTAGAATTAAAGGGGAGTACACAGAACTGGGCTACATATGACTGACCAACAGGTAAGTAGAACTAAAAAGGAAAGCCAGACAACACTTGCGTACATCAACAGGGAAAGAGAAACCTAAACAAAGCTAAGAGACGAGAGAACACCGAACGGGAAAAGAGAGCGGAATGAAACAAGCAAATATTAACAGGAACGCAGAGTAGACAAAAAGAGAGAGACAGTACAACAGCGAACAGCAGAGAACTAAACAAGGAAAGCAACATAAATAAGGAGCGCAGGGGGGAGTACAGCAGAAATAGGAACGAGAAACGGGATCAAATGGGGAATACCTAAACATAATAACCGATAAACAAGAAACGCAAAAACAAGCTTTAAATAGGACTACAATTAGGGACAAACTCGGAACAACTGGAGACAAAGGGGAGGAGACACGGAACCATGGAGACTGATGAAAACCCGGAAGTGACTAGATTGCCTAGGAAACGGGGAACGCTCAGGTCTGCGGGCGTGACAACTACGAATTGCTTTTCTAATACTTTTTTTTTTTCTAATATAGCACCTTTCATTAGAGCTAAAAGCTTACTTACTTACTTCATATAGGAAATATTGAATAAACATTGAAATAATAAACTACTAATCTATAACCTTAATACAAATTAAATATAAAAAAAATAAAATAAAACACTAAATTAGCTATACTATATGTGAGACATCATAAATAAATTAATCTGGACTTAATCTGGATGATCTGCAGCATATATAAAGATGCATTCCTAATATCTTCTGAAGAGGTTCTGAAACATCTCCATTTTACGCTGACAAACTGGTAATAGTCTGTCAAATAAGATCTAAGCCAGGCAAGAACTTGTTTGTCTAAACTGATCGTGTACTCGAGCCTGTTCATTAAAATATCTTAGTTAATTGTGTCAAATGCTGCTAATTTTTAAACAGTTTGTTTCTACCCTTTAACACTAGTTATCTGAAATTGTACATGCACAATGATCATTCAAGATTTAATTGAAGCTGGCTTGGGCCAAGACATTCTGTAACGCGAGGAGGCAGAGAAGGATGTGGGGACGAGTTGAGAGAAACAGGACAAAATGTTTATTCGCATAAAACATCGAACGTAGCACTCAGGCACATGTAATCTTAAACACAGACAATATTCATACTTAAACAAAAGACTTAAATACTCGCACACTAAAAACACACAACAAGGAGCAGGTGTGAAACACAGGGAGGGCATGGCTATATGGATGACGAACACATACACACACACACACACACACACAGGGAGACTTTTGGGAGGAGGGGCCATACCGTGACACAATCATTCTCATCCAGAGTTTTTCCCCCTAATTTAGGTTCCATTTGAGCTCATCTAATACAGAAGAAAATGTCAAAAAAAACAAAAAAGTATCTTTTTTTGCTGGCATGGGGGGGGGGGGGTGTTTACAATGTGTATATGGATGCTGGAAATGAAATTTCAGTCATGCTCTACATTTCCTGATTCACCAGGGTCTTGTCACATAAAGTGGACCATTTTGAGCATATACATGAAAATACTCAGGAGCTACAGAGCATGTGCCCAAAACCTCTCCAAATGCACAAAGTCTGGTTAACACTTGTGAAGCAATTTGATAAACATTGTATATACTGTTTAAATGTGTCATGCAGTTGATTTGATGGTAATTGAATTTTCTATGATAAAATCTTAAGTTATCTTATACCAGAAGCTTTCTTTAAAAGGCTGTTTAAAGGGACAGGCGTGATCCATAAATAAAGATTAAAAACACAGTGTATTCAGTGTGGTATTTCTGGAGAATGGTTGCATGTAGATTTTTCTGATAACCAATCCTGATAAGTACGACTGCAGACCCAGTGACTGTAGCGGATTTCTGTTACAATGTTCCTTGTACTTTAACAACTCCCCCCGCTTCAGACCAAGCAAAAATCTCTTTTGTGATATCATGTCTGACAGGCAATGCATTTGATTGGCCCATGGCTGCGTGGTCAAAGATGCAGACCGTGTCTTATGGCTACTTTGAATGGGAATTTCATGCTGTTTTTAAACATCCTCATGAAGGAAGGGTCTAACAGGGAGTTACTTGCCAAGACTAGGGCTTAGAGTTTTGCACCTTAGCTATTGGAAGTGGCTATAATGAAGCATCCTTGCTAGTGGCCTTTCATAATGGTTTACACATAGACATTCTATCAGAACTGGCTTGTAAAGACAATGACCTGGACCTAGAGGATCTCACTGTTAGGAAGGGGCATATCAGTCTCCACTACAGCATAGTGGTTTATGCTGGGGTAATATGTGGTTATATATTGTATAATAACTATATATAATTATTTCCCAATCTCTTTATTAGAATACAAGCAGAAAAGACAGGAAATTTGTATGCAGTATTAAAAACAAAAAAAAAGAGCTTCCAGGAAACAGTGGCAAGTATTTAGTGTGACCTCCCCTTACACTTGAGAAATAGAGGAACTTGGCTCTCTTAAACCTAAATGGAATAGAACCTTTATTAATGTCATTGCTAACACCTGTATTTGTCTGACTATTTCATTTGGGACAGTCTCCCCAAAAGATTTCAAGATGTGTTTAGTGCCAAGAGAGGTTACACTAAATATTGACTTTTGCCTGTAGAATCCATTTCTTTCTGAAGTTTGTGGGTTTTTTATTTTGTGTACATATTTCCTGTATTTTCTTTTTGTATTTTAATAAAGCTTGAAATAATGAAATATATATAATAACTGAAAAATAATTAAATATTGTCATTATACCATTACTAAAACAATGGCGAAGAATGCGAAGAAAATTGAGGAAGCCAATTTGACTGGAATATACTGGAATATTTAACTTGAAAATAAAGTTCCAAAGATTCATATAGAAAAAAAATTGAAACCTATAAAATATAATAATTTTGTCATAAATAAGAGTAAAAGAAATCCTAATTTATGCTATGCTTCAGTGAATGTGTTGTAAAAATAAAGCTATTGTATTACTGAACTCAGCTAACTAAAAAAGACAGTATGTGAATGATACTAAAGTACTGTTTTCTGTATACATTTGCTAATACATTTATGTTAGTTTATTGTATGTTAGCATGCAGCAATAGAGTTTTCTTTTGTTACATATAAATTGAAATATAGATTGTGGAATATAGCAAATAATGAACATTTTACCTGTAATGAAGGAATCACTGCGGCAGTCGTACAACATGCCAGGATATAGGGGTCTCCCTAAGGCCGCGATCTCAATGGTTTTGGGCTCCATACTGCCAATAAAAATACAGAGAAGGAACTGTTACATGAATATATTAAAACTTTGCTTCTGGGTTATTTTAAAAGTTTAAATTATTACTCAAAAGCACGATAAAAGTACAAGATAAATGGTAAAAGTATAAGGTACAAGTTAAAAGGTCTAGAGTAGATATTTATGTGTTACTCTGGTTTCTCAGCATGAAATACAAAAGTATGCAAATACCGGTTAAGTGGACAGTTATCAGATGCAGACATAGCCTCAGTTAGTGATCAAGTTAATAGTGAATTAGTGGTGTAATATAGCAATAGACAATGTAGAAAATATTTTTCTTTATCCAGCAATTCCTATACAAATATAGGCAAGGATGTTAATACCATCAATTTACAATTAATAGTTGTTAACATCACATCTTACCTTGTCTTGGAGGTGAGAATTGTTGGCTTTTCAAATTTAACTCTCAGTCTAAAACAGTCAGTGTCTCTGAGTGTGCGTGTATATGCATATAAATATGCCTTTTGGAGCCCTTCTGTCTGATGGGCCCAAGGACATATGCATGCTTGGACAGAAACCTGCCATTCACCGTACATTCTTTGACAATATTAGTTTGGTGCCAAACTTTTATTGGGAAATATATTCAACAATGTATCATTTCCAAGAAATGACTTGAGTTTTTGTACAATGTACAAGTGCTTTCAATTATATTTTGTCATACTGCCTGACCCCCTGGTGCACTACACGGTCCAGCAGGCTGTTGGTCACCCAGATAGCGACTTATCCAGTCAGAGACATACAGTCAGATCGTCATCACCAGGGTATTGATTTCACTTAGGTCAATGTATAAAAGGCTGCGTAGAGCTCATCTATGTTGCCAAGTATTGCCTCCAGTGTTTACTGTGCGTACTGAGCGTTATTAATAATAACTTATTATCTTGTTTTGACTACTGTGTTTTGGATTTGGTTTTG
Source organism: Electrophorus electricus (assembly GCF_041902795.1). Taxonomy (NCBI): domain Eukaryota; kingdom Metazoa; phylum Chordata; class Actinopteri; order Gymnotiformes; family Gymnotidae; genus Electrophorus; species Electrophorus electricus. The sequence continues at coordinate 7,325,268 of NC_137514.1, read as the reverse complement.
GTTTCTCTTCGGCTTTTTGCCACTCCTTTTTGGATTAGTTGGCCTGGTTACCTATTGCTCTCTGGTGTTTTGACTCAGACTGGTTTACTTCATGATTTGGATTACCCCAGGATTTGTCTTTTTGGTTCTGACCCTGGCTTGTTCACCCACCATCAATTTGAGCTGCAACAAATCCCCAACTTTATATCTGCAGGTGTCTGACTTTGCTTGTCACATCACACATTTAAAGCATTTCACAAACAATTTTTGTCCAGACCTGGTGTTGCTGGGATACGCTCCTTTCCCCATGACTTCAAATTGGATTAAATGTATTAGAAGATGAATGAATGAATGAATGAATAATTAAGATCTGTTGAAATCATATTCATTTATCCACAGTTGGACTGTTATATTAATGATTTTGATTTCTATTTTATAAAACCTCGTTTGGGAATTAAAAACATGCTACTGACATATTTCACTAAAAACAAAATTGAGCTTATATTCTTGAGCATCAGTTACACACTAATGCTCTGTCGATTGAAATGAAGCATTAGACTTGTACAATTATGGCAAGCTAGCATATGAGCAGTAATAATATGCAAAATATACTTTATTCATGAGCACTTGCTTCAGATTTTACAAGTCCTGGCAATAAGATTCAACCAGTGAAATATAATGTATGTCGGTACCAGATTTAGTAGGTTATTGGCTGGCAAATGGGCCTTGTGGAGCCCCTCTGTCTGATGGGCCCAAGGACATATGCCTGCTTGGACGCATACCTTCCATTCACCTTACATTCTTTCATGATATTAGTTTGGTGCCAAGTATTTACTGGGGACTAGATTCAACAATGCATAATTTCCATGACAACAAGATATACTGAACGTCTTTGGAAACACAAAAACTTTTTTTGGTTCCACAGAATAGTGTGGAAAAGTGTAGAGAATACAAAATATAAAAGTTTTAAGCAATTTAGATAATTACTGTGGCATTGTTGGCAAAAAGAGAGTGAGAGAAGGGTCTTTATTCTCCATAAACTTGAAAAAAATCTTCTGCATGGATGTTTTTGAGGTCATATCAAAAGCTCATCATAAACTTGGCTAGAAAAAGCATAATATAGAACATGTAGATTATTCACAAGAATGTTTTATATTCAAGCAATATGGCAAAGCTTATTATCGAAAATGATCTTTTTGTTGTTATAAGTATGCAATAGAAATTGCTGAACAGTTATCTTTTCATTTTCAGTTTGTTCTATACAGAACACGATGTCGATACTGTCTCACTAGGCTTTGATTAGCGGGCTTTTCTATTTATTTATTTATTTTAACAGTAGCTTAATGTGTATATCATAAAATATCACTAAGTACACACTGCTTAAATTAGCACACATGGTATAGAAATAATGTCCAGAGTTAACCACTTCCATAGTTGAAAAGAAATTATTTGAATTTTTTTACAATGTACAAGTGATTTCAATTACATTTAAAGCATTTAACAGAGCATTTAACTCTTAGCTAACCAAAATAGCAAAGCAGACATCTCTAACATGGGAATGTCACTATAAACATCTACTCTTAATTCCTTAAAAGCACAGTTCATGCCTGTAAACATACAATACATATTTATTCACTAATTTAAGCACAAACTGCTAAATATCAGTTGCAATCCATATTATCAGGTTATCATCAGGATACTGTTTACAATTAAACTGCAGCACAGTAGCACGGTATTTCATTACCTTCTAACAGAAGTGGGCTATGAAAATACAGAAGAATACTTAGTGAAAAAAGTTACAGTTTAATTGAAAAGGGAGATGTAATTCTGATTAAATGATGCAAATAACACAAAGAAAAATGTTTTGATAATTATCTGATTTACAGCATTGGGAATGATCAGTGCCCGCAAACATGGGCAGGAATGGTGACCTTCAGATTAACAACATCCACCTGGTGGAGAAAAGTATTGTTAGACAACAAAACATGTATTTTAATGGATGACTGGCAGAAATGTTTTGGTTTATGCCAAAGAATCATATGAAAATGGGTGACCTCAATGATGCCAAATGTGTTCATGAAGACATCTCCCCAGATTGTAAGTCTAGACACACTCTCCAGTGGCATACGGTGGTTGAACATACAGAACATCTGGCCATTCACAATTACCTAAACAAAAAATTGGGTTATTTTTTTATTAGTTTATTTAATTATCAATTTCCTTATTATCTTATTATTCCATTAACTTACATTTTGTTCCATTTCTTCCACTACTGCAAATGTCTCACCTCATAGCCTTCTTGTTTAATAACCATGAACATATCAAAGGCTGCTCCTTTGGCAAATGGACTCCAGGCAGTATTGTACTGCTTCTCCCATGCTCTGTTCCTGAAGGTGTCGCAGCATACATGGGACATGCATGCGCTAAAGTGGAAGGCAATGTTACCATCATCCTTTGTCCCAGTCTTCAGATCTATCACAAACCTGCAACAGACAATAATTTGCAGTTTGAAAGAAAATGTATTACTATTCAAACATCTATGAATATTCCAGAATGTAACAGCTTATCTGAAAGTGATACATTTCACATTTGTTTTTGTGCTCCATATTTTGAATTTCTGCTAAAAAAACAAAACGAAACACCAGTATAAGTGTTGGCCAGTATCATGAAAGCATACCTGTCACAATCTCCAGGAACAACACCTTGGAAGAACAAAGCCTGTCCCGGTTTCAACCCTCCAGGAATTGGTCCTGTATAGTTTTTACTCTGAAGTAATCATAAGCATTGAGAATGTAGCAATAATAAAGCTCACCTATGGATGAATTTTTCAAAATGCAACTTTGTGTTTATGTATCATTTAGACTACAGGGATTTTTGTCCAGCTTTTTCAGGTGAGGTCTTACAGGGTTGCAAACTGGAGAAGTCACTTCTGACTGGATGTTAGAAAATTTCCCACGTGAGATTCCTGATGTTGGTTCCTTACTAAAGGTAGATGTACTCCAGTGCTGGACCAAACAGTAAAATAAAATAAGAAATGTTTATGAATTAAATTTATTCACAGCAACTCTACCATTCTAAATAGAGCTGAGGACAAAAAAGTCTGCACAGTTTGTCATTACTTATACATATGATTTGACTTATCAGCTCATTTCTTCAGTGAGGATTTTTAGGGTAGGTGAAAGAGGGAACAGCACCTGGTAGAATAATGATATTATTAAATATTATTAAATATACACCTGAATTTATTTTCTTGCATTTGTCCAACATAATACACTTATGCGTTTGTCCATATGTGACATGTTGGGATGAGTGAGATGCAAGTGGTGAAAACAGGGAACAATGTTTACTTAACAAAAGGCAAAAATACAAAAAAGGCGCTTAGGGAAGTACGGACAGGATGCTCAGTGAGAAAAGCTGTCGTTGGCAGCACAAACAGAGAGCTGGGCATACCGCTGTGGCAGCTCCGGTGTGAAGCGACAGACATGGGCACCTGTGGTACTTAAATAGTGAGAACAGGGAATGAGGTAGAACTGCCAGTGATATGACAGGTAATATTAAGAGGATCAGGTGGGAAATGGTTTTGCACCAAATTTCTATCAAATATCAAAACGTTTTCCTAGAAGAGCTTAACTAAATTTTCTCTCTTAGCTCATTAAAATGTCAAAGTACATCTCTAATTTGGGATTTGCGTATAAAATCTCTACTATTTACAACAAATCCAAATCTCTTTAACTCTTTAAAAGTGAGTGTTCATCCTTCTGAACCTACAATCCACATTCATTTATTTATGGCGTACATTAAGCACAAACTGCTGTGTTAGAATCAGTGGGACCAGCAAGCAAATATCAAATCCACTCATCCATGTGACTTATCATCAGTTTACAATTCACATGTAGTACCGTACGTGTGTTCCATGACTTTAAAAGTAGTGAGCTAAGAAAATACACGAGAATGCTTGTGGAAAAAAAAGCTGCATGTTTACTTTAAAAAGCAATCTATGGTGTGATATCGCAGGACGTTCTTCTAAACATTTCAGCCAAAAGTATGATAGCTTTTCCAACCTTCCTGTACTTGACGACTTGTACTACTTAAATAGAAAGAAAAGTCCCTGCCTACATTTAAACACTGGCTTAAAAATCTGATGTATTATTTGACTTTAGAAAAAATCCACTACACCATAAATGGTGAAGATTTTACTCTATCTGGCAGCCTGTCATTACTTATGTGGAAAAAATGGACTATATTAATGGATTATAAGAGCTTATGACCAACATAATTACTACCACTATTGTCATTTATCTTATTGTCACTGAGCTCAGCTACTTTTATTTGTGTGCTTGTTGACATATTGTGGATCTGTATCTGTGATGATGTTAGGGTACAGTGGGATGGGGGGAGTTCCGTCCCTTTTATTGTTTTTTTTCTGTCTCCTTTCCCTTTCGTATTTCCTGTTTGTTTTCTTTTTTTTATATATATGCATGAAACTGATGAAAACACATAAATAGATCCAATAAAAAATGAGAAATGATGACCATTAAATGTTACAAAGCCTTATTATACTTGAGAAAGCAAAGCAATAAAAATGTTTTGATTATTATCTATTTGAGGCCGATAGAAATGATCAGTGTCCTCCAACATGAGCAGGAATGATGATGTTCAGATTAACATTGTCCACTTGATGGATAAAAGTGTTAATTGTTGGTCAACAAACCACTAAACAGACAAAAGGTGTTGTGAATTGTAATTGTAATTTGTATTTTAATGAATGATTAGAAGAAGTCATTTTGGTTCATGCCAAAGAAAGTAACATATGAAAATGGCTTATGTCGATACCGAAGGTGTTAATGAAAAGGTCTCCCCAGACATGAAGTACAGACACTGTCTCCAGTGGCATACGGTAGCTGAACACACAGAACTAGAAAATGGCTTACCTCAACGATGCCAAAGGTGTTCATGAAGACATCTCCCCAGATTGTAAGTCTAGACACACTCTCCAGTGGCATACGGTGGTTGAACATACAGAACACCTGGCCATTCACAATTACCTAAACAAAAAAGTGGGTTATTTTTTATTAGTTTATTTAATTATCCATTTCCTTATTATCTTATTATTCCATTAACTTACAGTTTGTTCCATTTCTTCCACTACTGCAAATGTCTCACCTCATAGCCTTCTTGTTTAATAACCATGAACATATCAAAGGCTGCTCCTTTGGCAAATGGACTCCAGGCAGTATTGTACTGCTTCTCCCATGCTCTGTTCCTGAAGGTGTCGCAGCATACATGGGACATGCATGCGCTAAAGTGGAAGGCAATGTTACCATCATCCTTTGTCCCAGTCTTCAGATCTATCACAAACCTGCAACAGACAATAATTTGCAGTTTGAAAGAAAATGTATTACTATTCAAACATCTATGAATATTCCAGAATGTAAAAGCTAATTTAAATTTCATATTTATTGTTTTTGTGTTGGCCAGTATCATGAAAGCATTACCTCTCACAATCTGAAGGAACAACACCTTGGAAGAACAAAGCCTGTCCCAGTTTCAACCCTCCAGGAATGGGTTCGGTATAGCTTTTGTTCTGTAGTGAAAATAAGCATTTAGAGTGTACCAGCTTTTTCAGGTGCTGTCTTACAACTTTGTAGACTGGATAATTCACTTCTGAATAAAGAATGATTATGAATTAAACCTATCCACAGCAATTATGCAATCCTAAATGACAAAAAACCCTGCAGTTTTCTTTTGTTTTTTTTTTATTATTGATGCATGTGATTTGACTTGGCAAGCCATTTATTTCTTCAGTGAGGGAGCAGTGCCAGGTTAAATAAATAAATAAATAAATAAATAAATAAATAAATAAATAAATAAATAAAATTGAAAAAATCTTTACTTTTTGGCTTTTATATAACCAAATATCATTAGGGATTTGAACCTTAAATGATCTTCATGGCATTCTGGAAAATAATTCTTGACTGACACATCATTGAAACTATAGACAAGGAAAATATTGAGTCCTTGGTTTACAGTAAGTAAAAAGTAAAAAAAGTAAAGAAAGTGTGTCCACATGGTCCTGCTTTGACTGTAAAGTTACACTGTTCTTTTAAGGGTATTTACAGACACACAGGTACTCAGTAAATGTAGTGATTTTATTGCACTTTCTTGCCTTATTTTATAGTGTTACTCACCACTGTTTTGGTACTCAAGTCTGATAGATTTCTAACTTCCGATTTGATGGTTGACAAACTCCAGTAAGAGGTGCCCAAGCTGGACATTATTTTCTTCCTTAGTTCATTAAAGAGGGACAAAGTGGTCTGGTTCTATAGGAAACGAAATAATATTCTTTTATTTTTAATTATCATATTTAATTTGTTTAATTATTATAGAAATGTGTGCTTATGCATTTGTATTTTATCTTGCTTTTCCAGTTATATGAAGTCTTGTGCACAGTGTAATTTTTTAAAGCTATAAATCTGAAGAAATCCTCACTTACCCATGACTTTGCAACTGGAACACTGAGCGTCCCTTTGTAAGAGAAGAAGACGGACTTGCTGGTTTCACTCACTCCCACCTCACTAACCGCTCTGTAACGAACCCAGTGTCTTTGTGCTAGCTGCAGTCCTGTCAGTGTGAAGGTTTCCTGTGCATCTGGAGTGTCTATGATTTCCCATCTGTCAGCATCATCTGAATCAGCTCTGTACTCCACTCGGTACTGCAGTGTCACTCCCGTTGGGGACTCCTGAAGCTTCAGGACCACATTCCCATTCTGGACGTCCACACTGGGTGCAGGCGGCTTAGACACAGGCTGAAACTTGCTGTCTACCATTTTCCCTTTTCTATACAGGCGGATGGAGGTGCCAGGATTGGAGGGGTCAGAGACTGAGGCAATGACAAATCTGACTTCCTCATTTTCTTTGTTTGCCTCAGAAAATCCTTTGAAGAGGGAAAGGTTATGTTTCATTCTTTCATAAATGTCAGGATTGTTGAACCATGATGGGAGGTCTTGGCCATTTGATTTAGGAAGTGCGGACAGCTTTTCAAACTCATCTGCCTTCAGATATTTGGCCAGCAATGAAAGATATGGGTCTTGATTCAGAGAGGTGAAGGAGAAGCATATTACTGTATCAACCCGTGGGTTAAAGACAATTTGGTCGAGGCCTGAGGATGTTACAACTGGGCAATCACTCAGTTCCCTGGTGTAGGAATCCAGCAGATTTACTTCATTCTGAACATTCTCCAACCACTTCTTCAGTCTGGTAGCTGTAAAGGGGGACTTTCTGTGGGTGATCAGGACATCAGTTAGTGCCTGGTCATTCTGCTCCCCACCCCGAATAGCAGGAAGAAGCCTGCATATGGCTTTAAGGAACAGCATCTTGTAGTCACCGAGGGATTCTTGAAATAACTTCAGCCTCTCCATCAGATCCTGGAAATCACATGCTGTTGTGTTTTTAATTAAGTCACTGCATGTTCTTTCTCCATTTTCCAGTTTATCCAGCAAATCTTCTACTTTAGAGCTCAGTACAACACTGATTTCTCTCTCTAGCCGAGCTGCTTTAGTATCAAAGCGGGCAAGGGGATATAGCCAAATCCTCACTGGTACAGCATCATTCTCCCTGTTCTTCAGAAGAGATGGCAACTTCTTGTACAGCTGCAGGGCTTCCATGTATGTGGTGGGGTTCTCCTCAATCTCAAAGTCTCCGTGAAAGGTACAGCTGATTTCTTCAGCCAGTTTCTTTTCTTCCTCATTCATCTTCAGATTTCCTTCTCCTTCAATGGAAAATTTTGGAATTTTCTTGACCATTACACTTAGGTTCCCTTCAATTGCTTGTGTGGCCTCATTCTTTGTGGCTGTTTGATCAAACACCAGAAAAGCCTGAGCTCCATACAATACAGCTGTAACGACATGAGTGGCTGACTTTTCCTCAAACACCTGTGGGTAGACAATTTTGCCTAGTTGGGACATTGTAAGTTGTTCAAATGTTGTTGTCTGGCTGTACTGCATAGTAACGCGAGACTGACGTGCTGAGGATTTTTTATCATTCAGGTACTTGGCTGACCCTCCAACTTCCACCAACCCACACAGGAAGCTGGCTTTAAGAGAGGCACTCACATCTAGCAGGCTGGTTTTATCACGGAGGAAGTCAGAAAAGCAGAATTTTAGATCTGTCTTTGGTTGCCGGTGCACATCTAAATCCTTATTTAATGACTCTTTGTCCCATAAAGTAAGACCTGAAATAAGAGAGAGAAAGGAACTTATTCTTCTTTGACAAACTGAAACAGTTAGACACTTTGCAATGAATTTAAGAAAGATGTCCACGCTTCAAATCTCAAACCTGAAAATGATCTGTAACCATACCCGCATAAATACGTTTCCATTGGTGTGATTGATAATATTTGTTATATAAACTCTTTTTGTCACGGAACGCTCGCCTCCGCGAGTCACGTGGTTTGGCCCGCCACATGCAGTGGGAGGCTCCTCGTTTGTGGCCACGCCTACACACACCTGCACCTCGTCCTGTCCGTGTATTTAAACCCACGTCAGCGTGGGCAGTGTCGTTGGTCATTGCTGACGTAACGTGTTAATGTAGATTTATTCCTGTTTATCGTTAACCGTTTCATGTTCCTTGTTTGTAACACGTGTGAGTGCCGTTGTGTTTATATGTTAATAAATGTTCGTCCACGTGGCTGGAGTCTGTGCGTCCTGCCCCCTTCAGAACTCGGGCCATCACGCGTTACACTTTTATTGAGATAGGTTCAGTAAATCATCAATTACTACAGTATCAGACCAGGTGGACTGAGGCAGAGTCAAAGCAGGTTCAGGTAAAACCCAGGTTTTAATAGGTAACCGAAACTGCAACATAAATTTGTGGTCAGATAAATAGGCAGACATCAAAATCAGATAAATCATCAAACCAGGCAGACAAAATAGACTTTTTTGAAGAAAGTTTATCGAACAAAAAAAAGTAACAAACTTGAAAACCAGAATACAACGGGCAAACGGAGAAACAACACCTTGGCACATGCTATTGGACGCTGAGTAAGACACACAAAGGGGTTTAAATACCTACACAATTATGAGCAGTGTAGTTTGTGGGAGCGCTGGCAGGACTGGGGAGAAGCAGACATAACAATCAGGGTAATTTCCACCCCTTACAGACTACACCTACCTTTCTTTGTAAAAGATTGGGCGACATACTGTTGTCTTTTCCTCCTTTCTCAGTTTCCTCTCCTTTGACTTCTGCTAACCACTCCCAACTTGCGGGGCATTGCTCGCAGTTACAGTTTGTGCCCGTTTTGAGAGCGTACTGAACATTTTCATGTAAACAGAAGCAGGGCGGCAAACTAGGCAGTGCAGAGACTCTGCATGTATTAAGCATGTATTAATAATCTGGCTACTTATTAAATTAGTGATATTGATCACTCTGAAGTATCCTTATACATAAAATGTTTAATAAACACCAGTTAAACAGTCATGACCTATACACAGGTGCTACTCCTTTGTTCTATTCTCAATCGCATTATTTAGTGCTGTTATGCTTTTTCTCTTATCAGTGCAATAACTACTAGGACTCTGGGTGTCGTAGGGCGCATTAGCTGCAAGCTATCATGAATTATTCAGCTAAAGACTTGACTAATTAATTCCCTCATATTTCACAAGAAAGCTGGAGCACAAAGTTTCTAGGCCCTGCAGCATTGTCACTGACCACAATCATAAATTATTAGTTCACACTACAGTGTAACATTCATGAAAATGATGAAATATCTTGGGAGCATCTACTACTGTAACGTTGGAGAGGTGATGAGCGAACACACTTGCGAAGTGCCAGCGCCTTGGATGTTATGCGGAACAGAACTCACTAGGGATGCCATAAAGAACGTGACTAACAGAATATAATCAATAAGAGATTTAATAACAGAAACATACACATAAGAGCAGAACAAAGGACAGACAGAACAACGGGCTAACAAGATGAGTGCGAGAACTGGGTAAAGGGGGCGTAAGCACTTAGGGAAGAATAACGATGATAAATATCTAGAATTAAAGGGGAGTACACAGAACTGGGCTACATATGACTGACCAACAGGTAAGTAGAACTAAAAAGGAAAGCCAGACAACACTTGCGTACATCAACAGGGAAAGAGAAACCTAAACAAAGCTAAGAGACGAGAGAACACCGAACGGGAAAAGAGAGCGGAATGAAACAAGCAAATATTAACAGGAACGCAGAGTAGACAAAAAGAGAGAGACAGTACAACAGCGAACAGCAGAGAACTAAACAAGGAAAGCAACATAAATAAGGAGCGCAGGGGGGAGTACAGCAGAAATAGGAACGAGAAACGGGATCAAATGGGGAATACCTAAACATAATAACCGATAAACAAGAAACGCAAAAACAAGCTTTAAATAGGACTACAATTAGGGACAAACTCGGAACAACTGGAGACAAAGGGGAGGAGACACGGAACCATGGAGACTGATGAAAACCCGGAAGTGACTAGATTGCCTAGGAAACGGGGAACGCTCAGGTCTGCGGGCGTGACAACTACGAATTGCTTTTCTAATACTTTTTTTTTTTCTAATATAGCACCTTTCATTAGAGCTAAAAGCTTACTTACTTACTTCATATAGGAAATATTGAATAAACATTGAAATAATAAACTACTAATCTATAACCTTAATACAAATTAAATATAAAAAAAATAAAATAAAACACTAAATTAGCTATACTATATGTGAGACATCATAAATAAATTAATCTGGACTTAATCTGGATGATCTGCAGCATATATAAAGATGCATTCCTAATATCTTCTGAAGAGGTTCTGAAACATCTCCATTTTACGCTGACAAACTGGTAATAGTCTGTCAAATAAGATCTAAGCCAGGCAAGAACTTGTTTGTCTAAACTGATCGTGTACTCGAGCCTGTTCATTAAAATATCTTAGTTAATTGTGTCAAATGCTGCTAATTTTTAAACAGTTTGTTTCTACCCTTTAACACTAGTTATCTGAAATTGTACATGCACAATGATCATTCAAGATTTAATTGAAGCTGGCTTGGGCCAAGACATTCTGTAACGCGAGGAGGCAGAGAAGGATGTGGGGACGAGTTGAGAGAAACAGGACAAAATGTTTATTCGCATAAAACATCGAACGTAGCACTCAGGCACATGTAATCTTAAACACAGACAATATTCATACTTAAACAAAAGACTTAAATACTCGCACACTAAAAACACACAACAAGGAGCAGGTGTGAAACACAGGGAGGGCATGGCTATATGGATGACGAACACATACACACACACACACACACACACAGGGAGACTTTTGGGAGGAGGGGCCATACCGTGACACAATCATTCTCATCCAGAGTTTTTCCCCCTAATTTAGGTTCCATTTGAGCTCATCTAATACAGAAGAAAATGTCAAAAAAAACAAAAAAGTATCTTTTTTTGCTGGCATGGGGGGGGGGGGTGTTTACAATGTGTATATGGATGCTGGAAATGAAATTTCAGTCATGCTCTACATTTCCTGATTCACCAGGGTCTTGTCACATAAAGTGGACCATTTTGAGCATATACATGAAAATACTCAGGAGCTACAGAGCATGTGCCCAAAACCTCTCCAAATGCACAAAGTCTGGTTAACACTTGTGAAGCAATTTGATAAACATTGTATATACTGTTTAAATGTGTCATGCAGTTGATTTGATGGTAATTGAATTTTCTATGATAAAATCTTAAGTTATCTTATACCAGAAGCTTTCTTTAAAAGGCTGTTTAAAGGGACAGGCGTGATCCATAAATAAAGATTAAAAACACAGTGTATTCAGTGTGGTATTTCTGGAGAATGGTTGCATGTAGATTTTTCTGATAACCAATCCTGATAAGTACGACTGCAGACCCAGTGACTGTAGCGGATTTCTGTTACAATGTTCCTTGTACTTTAACAACTCCCCCCGCTTCAGACCAAGCAAAAATCTCTTTTGTGATATCATGTCTGACAGGCAATGCATTTGATTGGCCCATGGCTGCGTGGTCAAAGATGCAGACCGTGTCTTATGGCTACTTTGAATGGGAATTTCATGCTGTTTTTAAACATCCTCATGAAGGAAGGGTCTAACAGGGAGTTACTTGCCAAGACTAGGGCTTAGAGTTTTGCACCTTAGCTATTGGAAGTGGCTATAATGAAGCATCCTTGCTAGTGGCCTTTCATAATGGTTTACACATAGACATTCTATCAGAACTGGCTTGTAAAGACAATGACCTGGACCTAGAGGATCTCACTGTTAGGAAGGGGCATATCAGTCTCCACTACAGCATAGTGGTTTATGCTGGGGTAATATGTGGTTATATATTGTATAATAACTATATATAATTATTTCCCAATCTCTTTATTAGAATACAAGCAGAAAAGACAGGAAATTTGTATGCAGTATTAAAAACAAAAAAAAAGAGCTTCCAGGAAACAGTGGCAAGTATTTAGTGTGACCTCCCCTTACACTTGAGAAATAGAGGAACTTGGCTCTCTTAAACCTAAATGGAATAGAACCTTTATTAATGTCATTGCTAACACCTGTATTTGTCTGACTATTTCATTTGGGACAGTCTCCCCAAAAGATTTCAAGATGTGTTTAGTGCCAAGAGAGGTTACACTAAATATTGACTTTTGCCTGTAGAATCCATTTCTTTCTGAAGTTTGTGGGTTTTTTATTTTGTGTACATATTTCCTGTATTTTCTTTTTGTATTTTAATAAAGCTTGAAATAATGAAATATATATAATAACTGAAAAATAATTAAATATTGTCATTATACCATTACTAAAACAATGGCGAAGAATGCGAAGAAAATTGAGGAAGCCAATTTGACTGGAATATACTGGAATATTTAACTTGAAAATAAAGTTCCAAAGATTCATATAGAAAAAAAATTGAAACCTATAAAATATAATAATTTTGTCATAAATAAGAGTAAAAGAAATCCTAATTTATGCTATGCTTCAGTGAATGTGTTGTAAAAATAAAGCTATTGTATTACTGAACTCAGCTAACTAAAAAAGACAGTATGTGAATGATACTAAAGTACTGTTTTCTGTATACATTTGCTAATACATTTATGTTAGTTTATTGTATGTTAGCATGCAGCAATAGAGTTTTCTTTTGTTACATATAAATTGAAATATAGATTGTGGAATATAGCAAATAATGAACATTTTACCTGTAATGAAGGAATCACTGCGGCAGTCGTACAACATGCCAGGATATAGGGGTCTCCCTAAGGCCGCGATCTCAATGGTTTTGGGCTCCATACTGCCAATAAAAATACAGAGAAGGAACTGTTACATGAATATATTAAAACTTTGCTTCTGGGTTATTTTAAAAGTTTAAATTATTACTCAAAAGCACGATAAAAGTACAAGATAAATGGTAAAAGTATAAGGTACAAGTTAAAAGGTCTAGAGTAGATATTTATGTGTTACTCTGGTTTCTCAGCATGAAATACAAAAGTATGCAAATACCGGTTAAGTGGACAGTTATCAGATGCAGACATAGCCTCAGTTAGTGATCAAGTTAATAGTGAATTAGTGGTGTAATATAGCAATAGACAATGTAGAAAATATTTTTCTTTATCCAGCAATTCCTATACAAATATAGGCAAGGATGTTAATACCATCAATTTACAATTAATAGTTGTTAACATCACATCTTACCTTGTCTTGGAGGTGAGAATTGTTGGCTTTTCAAATTTAACTCTCAGTCTAAAACAGTCAGTGTCTCTGAGTGTGCGTGTATATGCATATAAATATGCCTTTTGGAGCCCTTCTGTCTGATGGGCCCAAGGACATATGCATGCTTGGACAGAAACCTGCCATTCACCGTACATTCTTTGACAATATTAGTTTGGTGCCAAACTTTTATTGGGAAATATATTCAACAATGTATCATTTCCAAGAAATGACTTGAGTTTTTGTACAATGTACAAGTGCTTTCAATTATATTTTGTCATACTGCCTGACCCCCTGGTGCACTACACGGTCCAGCAGGCTGTTGGTCACCCAGATAGCGACTTATCCAGTCAGAGACATACAGTCAGATCGTCATCACCAGGGTATTGATTTCACTTAGGTCAATGTATAAAAGGCTGCGTAGAGCTCATCTATGTTGCCAAGTATTGCCTCCAGTGTTTACTGTGCGTACTGAGCGTTATTAATAATAACTTATTATCTTGTTTTGACTACTGTGTTTTGGATTTGGTTTTGGTTTCTCTTCGGCTTTTTGCCACTCCTTTTTGGATTAGTTGGCCTGGTTACCTATTGCTCTCTGGTGTTTTGACTCAGACTGGTTTACTTCATGATTTGGATTACCCCAGGATTTGTCTTTTTGGTTCTGACCCTGGCTTGTTCACCCACCATCAATTTGAGCTGCAACAAATCCCCAACTTTATATCTGCAGGTGTCTGACTTTGCTTGTCACATCACACATTTAAAGCATTTCACAAACAATTTTTGTCCAGACCTGGTGTTGCTGGGATACGCTCCTTTCCCCATGACTTCAAATTGGATTAAATGTATTAGAAGATGAATGAATGAATGAATGAATGAATAATTAAGATCTGTTGAAATCATATTCATTTATCCACAGTTGGACTGTTATATTAATGATTTTGATTTCTATTTTATAAAACCTCGTTTGGGAATTAAAAACATGCTACTGACATATTTCACTAAAAACAAAATTGAGCTTATATTCTTGAGCATCAGTTACACACTAATGCTCTGTCGATTGAAATGAAGCATTAGACTTGTACAATTATGGCAAGCTAGCATATGAGCAGTAATAATATGCAAAATATACTTTATTCATGAGCACTTGCTTCAGATTTTACAAGTCCTGGCAATAAGATTCAACCAGTGAAATATAATGTATGTCGGTACCAGATTTAGTAGGTTATTGGCTGGCAAATGGGCCTTGTGGAGCCCCTCTGTCTGATGGGCCCAAGGACATATGCCTGCTTGGACGCATACCTTCCATTCACCTTACATTCTTTCATGATATTAGTTTGGTGCCAAGTATTTACTGGGGACTAGATTCAACAATGCATAATTTCCATGACAACAAGATATACTGAACGTCTTTGGAAACACAAAAACTTTTTTTGGTTCCACAGAATAGTGTGGAAAAGTGTAGAGAATACAAAATATAAAAGTTTTAAGCAATTTAGATAATTACTGTGGCATTGTTGGCAAAAAGAGAGTGAGAGAAGGGTCTTTATTCTCCATAAACTTGAAAAAAATCTTCTGCATGGATGTTTTTGAGGTCATATCAAAAGCTCATCATAAACTTGGCTAGAAAAAGCATAATATAGAACATGTAGATTATTCACAAGAATGTTTTATATTCAAGCAATATGGCAAAGCTTATTATCAAAAATGATCTTTTTGTTGTTATAAGTATGCAATAGAAATTGCTGAACAGTTATCTTTTCATTTTCAGTTTGTTCTATACAGAACACGATGTCGATACTGTCTCACTAGGCTTTGATTAGCGGGCTTTTCTATTTATTTATTTATTTTAACAGTAGCTTAATGTGTATATCATAAAATATCACTAAGTACACACTGCTTAAATTAGCACACATGGTATAGAAATAATGTCCAGAGTTAACCACTTCCATAGTTGAAAAGAAATTATTTGAATTTTTTTACAATGTACAAGTGATTTCAATTACATTTAAAGCATTTAACAGAGCATTTAACTCTTAGCTAACCAAAATAGCAAAGCAGACATCTCTAACATGGGAATGTCACTATAAACATCTACTCTTAATTCCTTAAAAGCACAGTTCATGCCTGTAAACATACAATACATATTTATTCACTAATTTAAGCACAAACTGCTAAATATCAGTTGCAATCCATATTATCAGGTTATCATCAGGATACTGTTTACAATTAAACTGCAGCACAGTAGCACGGTATTTCATTACCTTCTAACAGAAGTGGGCTATGAAAATACAGAAGAATACTTAGTGAAAAAAGTTACAGTTTAATTGAAAAGGGAGATGTAATTCTGATTAAATGATGCAAATAACACAAAGAAAAATGTTTTGATAATTATCTGATTTACAGCATTGGGAATGATCAGTGCCCGCAAACATGGGCAGGAATGGTGACCTTCAGATTAACAACATCCACCTGGTGGAGAAAAGTATTGTTAGACAACAAAACATGTATTTTAATGGATGACTGGCAGAAATGTTTTGGTTTATGCCAAAGAATCATATGAAAATGGGTGACCTCAATGATGCCAAATGTGTTCATGAAGACATCTCCCCAGATTGTAAGTCTAGACACACTCTCCAGTGGCATACGGTGGTTGAACATACAGAACATCTGGCCATTCACAATTACCTAAACAAAAAATTGGGTTATTTTTTTATTAGTTTATTTAATTATCCATTTTCTTATTATCTTATTATTCCATTAACTTACATTTTGTTCCATTTCTTCCACTACTGCAAATGTCTCACCTCATAGCCTTCTTGTTTAATAACCATGAACATATCAAAGGCTGCTCCTTTGGCAAATGGACTCCAGGCAGTATTGTACTGCTTCTCCCATGCTCTGTTCCTGAAGGTGTCGCAGCATACATGGGACATGCATGCGCTAAAGTGGAAGGCAATGTTACCATCATCCTTTGTCCCAGTCTTCAGATCTATCACAAACCTGCAACAGACAATAATTTGCAGTTTGAAAGAAAATGTATTACTATTCAAACATCTATGAATATTCCAGAATGTAACTGCTTATCTGAAAGTGATACATTTCACATTTGTTTTTGTGCTCCATATTTTGAATTTCTGCTAAAAAAACAAAACGAAACACCAGTATAAGTGTTGGCCAGTATCATGAAAGCATACCTGTCACAATCTCCAGGAACAACACCTTGGAAGAACAAAGCCTGTCCCGGTTTCAACCCTCCAGGAATTGGTCCTGTATAGTTTTTACTCTGAAGTAATCATAAGCATTGAGAATGTAGCAATAATAAAGCTCACCTATGGATGAATTTTTCAAAATGCAACTTTGTGTTTATGTATCATTTAGACTACAGGGATTTTTGTCCAGCTTTTTCAGGTGAGGTCTTACAGGGTTGCAAACTGGAGAAGTCACTTCTGACTGGATGTTAGAAAATTTCCCACGTGAGATTCCTGATGTTGGTTCCTTACTAAAGGTAGATGTACTCCAGTGCTGGACCAAACAGTAAAATAAAATAAGAAATGTTTATGAATTAAATTTATTCACAGCAACTCTACCATTCTAAATAGAGCTGAGGACAAAAAAGTCTGCACAGTTTGTCATTACTTATACATATGATTTGACTTATCAGCTCATTTCTTCAGTGAGGATTTTTAGGGTAGGTGAAAGAGGGAACAGCACCTGGTAGAATAATGATATTATTAAATATTATTAAATATACACCTGAATTTATTTTCTTGCATTTGTCCAACATAATACACTTATGCGTTTGTCCATATGTGACATGTTGGGATGAGTGAGATGCAAGTGGTGAAAACAGGGAACAATGTTTACTTAACAAAAGGCAAAAATACAAAAAAGGCGCTTAGGGAAGTACGGACAGGATGCTCAGTGAGAAAAGCTGTCGTTGGCAGCACAAACAGAGAGCTGGGCATACCGCTGTGGCAGCTCCGGTGTGAAGCGACAGACATGGGCACCTGTGGTACTTAAATAGTGAGAACAGGGAATGAGGTAGAACTGCCAGTGATATGACAGGTAATATTAAGAGGATCAGGTGGGAAATGGTTTTGCACCAAATTTCTATCAAATATCAAAACGTTTTCCTAGAAGAGCTTAACTAAATTTTCTCTCTTAGCTCATTAAAATGTCAAAGTACATCTCTAATTTGGGATTTGCGTATAAAATCTCTACTATTTACAACAAATCCAAATCTCTTTAACTCTTTAAAAGTGAGTGTTCATCCTTCTGAACCTACAATCCACATTCATTTATTTATGGCGTACATTAAGCACAAACTGCTGTGTTAGAATCAGTGGGACCAGCAAGCAAATATCAAATCCACTCATCCATGTGACTTATCATCAGTTTACAATTCACATGTAGTACCGTACGTGTGTTCCATGACTTTAAAAGTAGTGAGCTAAGAAAATACACGAGAATGCTTGTGGAAAAAAAAGCTGCATGTTTACTTTAAAAAGCAATCTATGGTGTGATATCGCAGGACGTTCTTCTAAACATTTCAGCCAAAAGTATGATAGCTTTTCCAACCTTCCTGTACTTGACGACTTGTACTACTTAAATAGAAAGAAAAGTCCCTGCCTACATTTAAACACTGGCTTAAAAATCTGATGTATTATTTGACTTTAGAAAAAATCCACTACACCATAAATGGTGAAGATTTTACTCTATCTGGCAGCCTGTCATTACTTATGTGGAAAAAATGGACTATATTAATGGATTATAAGAGCTTATGACCAACATAATTACTACCACTATTGTCATTTATCTTATTGTCACTGAGCTCAGCTACTTTTATTTGTGTGCTTGTTGACATATTGTGGATCTGTATCTGTGATGATGTTAGGGTACAGTGGGATGGGGGGAGTTCCGTCCCTTTTATTGTTTTTTTTCTGTCTCCTTTCCCTTTCGTATTTCCTGTTTGTTTTCTTTTTTTAATATATATGCATGAAACTGATGAAAACACATAAATAGATCCAATAAAAAATGAGAAATGATGACCATTAAATGTTACAAAGCCTTATTATACTTGAGAAAGCAAAGCAATAAAAATGTTTTGATTATTATCTATTTGAGGCCGATAGAAATGATCAGTGTCCTCCAACATGAGCAGGAATGATGATGTTCAGATTAACATTGTCCACTTGATGGATAAAAGTGTTAATTGTTGGTCAACAAACCACTAAACAGACAAAAGGTGTTGTGAATTGTAATTGTAATTTGTATTTTAATGAATGATTAGAAGAAGTCATTTTGGTTCATGCCAAAGAAAGTAACATATGAAAATGGCTTATGTCGATACCGAAGGTGTTAATGAAAAGGTCTCCCCAGACATGAAGTACAGACACTGTCTCCAGTGGCATACGGTAGCTGAACACACAGAACTAGAAAACGGCTTACCTCAACGATGCCAAAGGTGTTCATGAAGACATCTCCCCAGATTGTAAGTCTAGACACACTCTCCAGTGGCATACGGTGGTTGAACATACAGAACACCTGGCCATTCACAATTACCTAAACAAAAAATTGGGTTATTTTTTATTAGTTTATTTAATTATCCATTTCCTTATTATCTTATTATTCCATTAACTTACAGTTTGTTCCATTTCTTCCACTACTGCAAATGTCTCACCTCATAGCCTTCTTGTTTAATAACCATGAACATATCAAAGGCTGCTCCTTTGGCAAATGGACTCCAGGCAGTATTGTACTGCTTCTCCCATGCTCTGTTCCTGAAGGTGTCGCAGCATACATGGGACATGCATGCGCTAAAGTGGAAGGCAATGTTACCATCATCCTTTGTCCCAGTCTTCAGATCTATCACAAACCTGCAACAGACAATAATTTGCAGTTTGAAAGAAAATGTATTACTATTCAAACATCTATGAATATTCCAGAATGTAAAAGCTAATTTAAATTTCATATTTATTGTTTTTGTGTTGGCCAGTATCATGAAAGCATTACCTCTCACAATCTGAAGGAACAACACCTTGGAAGAACAAAGCCTGTCCCGGTTTCAACCCTCCAGGAATGGGTTCGGTATAGCTTTTGTTCTGTAGTGAAAATAAGCATTTAGAGTGTACCAGCTTTTTCAGGTGCTGTCTTACAACTTTGTAGACTGGATAATTCACTTCTGAATAAAGAATGATTATGAATTAAACCTATCCACAGCAATTATGCAATCCTAAATGACAAAAAACCCTGCAGTTTTCTTTTGTTTTTTTTTTATTATTGATGCATGTGATTTGACTTGGCAAGCCATTTATTTCTTCAGTGAGGGAGCAGTGCCAGGTTAAATAAATAAATAAATAAATAAATAAATAAATAAATAAATAAATAAAATTGAAAAAATCTTTACTTTTTGGCTTTTATATAACCAAATATAATTAGGGATTTGAACCTTAAATGATCTTCATGGCATTCTGGAAAATAATTCTTGACTGACACATCATTGAAACTATAGACAAGGAAAATATTGAGTCCTTGGTTTACAGTAAGTAAAAAGTAAAAAAAGTAAAGAAAGTGTGTCCACATGGTCCTGCTTTGACTGTAAAATTACACTGTTCTTTTAAGGGTATTTACAGACACACAGGTACTCAGTAAATGTAGTGATTTTATTGCACTTTCTTGCCTTATTTTATAGTGTTACTCACCACTGTTTTGGTACTCAAGTCTGATAGATTTCTAACTTCCGATTTGATGGTTGACAAACTCCAGTAAGAGGTGCCCAAGCTGGACATTATTTTCTTCCTTAGTTCATTAAAGAGGGACAAAGTGGTCTGGTTCTATAGGAAACGAAATAATATTCTTTTATTTTTAATTATCATATTTAATTTGTTTAATTATTATAGAAATGTGTGCTTATGCATTTGTATTTTATCTTGCTTTTCCAGTTATATGAAGTCTTGTGCACAGTGTAATTTTTTAAAGCTATAAATCTGAAGAAATCCTCACTTACCCATGACTTTGCAACTGGAACACTGAGCGTCCCTTTGTAAGAGAAGAAGACGGACTTGCTGGTTTCACTCACTCCCACCTCACTAACCGCTCTGTAACGAACCCAGTGTCTTTGTGCTAGCTGCAGTCCTGTCAGTGTGAAGGTTTCCTGTGCATCTGGAGTGTCTATGATTTCCCATCTGTCAGCATCATCTGAATCAGCTCTGTACTCCACTCGGTACTGCAGTGTCACTCCCGTTGGGGACTCCTGAAGCTTCAGGACCACATTCCCATTCTGGACGTCCACACTGGGTGCAGGCGGCTTAGACACAGGCTGAAACTTGCTGTCTACCATTTTCCCTTTTCTATACAGGCGGATGGAGGTGCCAGGATTGGAGGGGTCAGAGACTGAGGCAATGACAAATCTGACTTCCTCATTTTCTTTGTTTGCCTCAGAAAATCCTTTGAAGAGGGAAAGGTTATGTTTCATTCTTTCATAAATGTCAGGATTGTTGAACCATGATGGGAGGTCTTGGCCATTTGATTTAGGAAGTGCGGACAGCTTTTCAAACTCATCTGCCTTCAGATATTTGGCCAGCAATGAAAGATATGGGTCTTGATTCAGAGAGGTGAAGGAGAAGCATATTACTGTATCAACCCTTGGGTTAAAGACAATTTGGTCAAGGCCTGAGGATGTTACAACTGGGCAATCACTTAGTTCCCTGGTGTAGGAATCCAGCAGATTTACTTCATTCTGAACATTCTCCAACCACTTCTTCAGTCTGTTAGCTGTAAAGGGGGACTTTCTGTGGGTGATCAGGACATCAGTTAGTGCCTGGTCATTCTGCTCCCCACCCCGAATAGCAGGAAGAAGCCTGCACATGGCTTTAAGGAACAGCATCTTGTAGTCACTGAGGGATTCTTGAAATAACTTCAGCCTCTCCATCAGATCCTGGAAATCACATGCTGTTGTGTTTTTAATTAAGTCACTGCATGTTCTTTCTCCATTTTCCAGTTTATCCAGCAAATCTTCTACTTTAGAACTCAGTATAACACTGATTTCTCTCTCTAGCCGAGCTGCTTTAGTATCAAAGCGGGCAAGGGGATATAGCCAAACCCTCACTGGTACAGCATCATTCTCCCTGTTCTTCAGAAGAGACGGCAACTTCTTGTACAACTGCAGGGCTTCCATGTATGTGGTGGGGTTCTCCTCAATCTCAAAGTCTCCGTGAAAGGTACAGCTGATTTCTTCAGCCAATTTCTTTTCTTCCTCATTCATCTTC
This sequence comes from Electrophorus electricus, assembly GCF_041902795.1. NCBI lineage: Eukaryota > Metazoa > Chordata > Actinopteri > Gymnotiformes > Gymnotidae > Electrophorus > Electrophorus electricus. Next base: position 7,303,293 of record NC_137514.1, on the reverse strand, counting down.
AGATTTCCTTCTCCTTCAATGAAAAATTTTGGAATTTTCTTGACCATTACACTTAGGTTCCCTTCAATTGCTTGTGTGGCCTCATTCTTTGTGGCTGTTTGATCAAACACCAGGAAAGCCTGAGCTCCATACAATACAGCTGTAACGACATGAGTGGCTGACTTTTCCTCAAACACCTGTGGGTATACAATTTTGCCTAGTTGGGACATTGTAAGTTGTTCAAATCTTGTGGTCTGGCTGTACCGCATAGTAACACGAGACTGACGTGCTGAGGATTTTTTATCATTCAGGTACTTGGCTGACCCTCCAACTTCCACCAACCCACTCAGGAAGCTGGCTTTAAGATTGGCACTCACATCTAGGAGGCTGGTTTTATCACGGAGAGTGTCAGAAAAGCAGAATTTTAGATCTGTCATTGCTTTTTCATGCACATCCAAATCATTTTTTAATGATTCTTTGTCCCATAAAGTAACACCTGAAATAACAGAGAGAAAGGAACTTATTTTTGACACTGTGTAAAAGTCAGACTCTTTGCAATGACTTTTAGAAAGATGTCCATGCTTAAAATTTCAAGTCTGAAAATGACAGATGACAGTACACTAGGATGTATAACCATACCAGCATAAATAGTTTTCTATTGGGGTGACTGATAATATTTGTTATATAAACTCTTTTATTGATATAGGTTCAGTGAATCATCAGTTACTACAGTATAAGGCCAGGTGAACAGTGGTGGAGCCAAAAGCAGATTCTTTAAAGCAAGTAAAACCCAGGATTTAATAGGTAACTAAAAGGGCAATTCAGAGATGTGGTGAGAAACAGGCAGATGTCAAACCCAGATAAATCAGCAATCCAGGCAGATGAAACAGGCTAGGGCTAAGCATAATGGGGTAAACCATAAAAAAGATGAATAAATCAAAAACCAGAATACAAATAGGTGGAAAGAAATACAACAACGGCTTGGTACACACTACTGGATACTAAGCAAGACTTTCCACACAAAGGGGTTTAAAAACAAGACACACAAAGGGATTTAAACACATAGATAATCATGCACAATAATCGCAAATGGAGCTAATAAACAGGGGAATCAGAACAAACTAGGTCAACAAGAGCATCATGGGAAACAGTCCATGGGATCAGTGACAGGAGAGCTGGGGAGGACAAATGTGACACTCATAAGGACTTTGCGGAACAGCTGGCATACGTATTTACAGGAATTTTCAACCTATCCCCATCTATGGCAATGGTACCCAAGTGCCTGACGCCTGCCAGTTCCGAAGAGAACAAACATCAGCAATCTGAATGACTATCATGCGATTGCCCTCACACCAATTAAAATTAATTGCTTTGAAATACTGGTCCTCCAACACATTAAAGCCATCATCTCTAGCTCACTAGACTCATGTCAATTTGCCTATAGAACAGATCCACATAGGATGACATCATTCTAGCTCTTTACACAGTCCTGACTCACCTAGAAAATTGGGGCACAAACTGAGGATGCTATCCACAGGTAACAGTTCTGCTACTGTCACGTTCACCTCCAAGATCCAACAGCTAGGTATCAGCACATCACTATGCAACTGTATCCTCAACTTTTTTCAGACCATCATCAAGCAGTGAGACAGCTTCATATTCTTGTGTATTCACATCTCAATTTACTTCAATTTGCATGTATTTAATTAATATTTTGGACATAATGGTGGTAACTTCAAAGGCTGTAATGTTAAAAAAGGAGGTACATTTACCTCACTGCAATTGAAAAGTATAAAAACTGGAGTGGCTTTGTGTAACTCAGACATTCTCCAGAGGGTGCCTCAAATATATGTTATCTTTAACTTGCAATATAGAATCAGACCAGCTATTCTCTTCTTTCTTTAGTCTGCATCTTTATTTTCTATTTAGATGTACAACCTTAAAGCCAGCAAAATTGGGGGATTTGGGCACCTATTGCACATCACGGAGCCACACAAGAACACAAAAGGCTACAATGCATCATGCATGTCTTCATCCTTGATTAAGATTAACAATTTGTTATTAGGCAATCTAAATTAAATATTTAGCAACAACTTGTAAAAACACACATAAAACTATATACATTTAAAATGCTTAATTCACAAGCTGTGACACGACGAGGCAAACAGGATGTGGAGAAGGGGCACTTAGAAACGTTTTTATTCCACACACGGGCGACACACCTCACTAAGCACATTTCAAACACCAACAACACGTATTACAACATATATACACTCAAGAGGATTACACGTAATACAGAACAGGTGGACGACACGAGAGGGCGTGGCAACACACACGAACACACGCACACGCACATACACCACGACGTTTGAGGAGGCGGCAGGGCCATTATGTGACACAAACACAGTTTACAGAACTGCCTTTCATTTTATCCACTTGAGGGGCACTTCTCCATTAGTGGAGCACCTAACCAGGCACTTTGTCATGTTTTCTCACATATAAGAGTACCATATACAGCACCGCATTCCATTTTCTCTACTGAATGGACACCTTTTGTTACACTGTCAAGTATGGGCAGCACAGAGGGCTCTGTGTCACTTTCTCCACTAGCAGGGGCACTCATTAAGACTAATTATCAGATTTTCTTGCACTAGAGGGCACATCATAATTTATTGCATGAAGGGACACACTAGAGCTTACGCAATAATTTTTCCCCAGCCAATAGGAAATGGCTTCTTATTTTCGCCACGCTAGAGGGCACTTTAGCAATGCTTTTTCAACCATGCAGGCACCATCTTCCCGAGTCTGCCAGTGTTTGTTAGTTTTACCAGGATGTTGAACCAGTTGTGTAGCCTTTTTATTCCTCCCAGTCAGTAAGTTGACCTGTGTTACTGTGAGATAAACTGTTAAAAAGGAGTGGATATGTTTGAGAATTCCTATAAATGTGAATATAATTAAAATACAGCTAGGATGGAAAATAATTTAAAATGTTTTATTAGAATGTGATATTGTAAGGTGGTCTCAAACCCAGGTCAGCTAGGCGATGAGCAACCACGCTCTAACAATGGTGGGCCTGTGTGCCGAACAGTTAGAGCTTGGGTCGGGTAAAACAAAAGGAAAAACTAAACACCACGCCGAGCGTGGAAAAAAAAGGGAGAACAAAGGACGCCAGGTGAAGAAATGGCAACCCCGATGCACTGGAGAAAACTCACACCAAAATGTCCCAAACAAAGCCAGAAAACGGGGCGAAACTTGAATAGCTAAGGGAAGCCTCCGGAGAGAGGCAGACTCGAGAGGGAAAACTGGAGAGAGGAGGGGACGTGTGAAAACACGGAGACCCTCGCAGCACAGAAGTGAGGTGTAGCACCAGGGGGAAAACTGGAGAGGACGTGTAAAAACACAGACACCCTCGCAGCACAGAAGTGAGGCATAGCACCAGGGGGAAAACTGGAGAGGACGTGTAAAAACACAGACACCCTCGCAGCACAGAAGTGAGGCGTAGCACGAGAGCTCACAGACTGCAGTACCTTAAGTTACCAACTAGGAGCTTGGCTCAGAACTTTGGCAAAGACCCAGCACTAAATGACGGAATCACTGGGCTTATATAAGGTCTAGCCCAGCTGTTGGGTGTTAATCCTGATTAGTGGTGTGGTTGACTCGAGGACTCCCTCTGGTGGCCGGAAGGGGCCTCGGCCTGGCACCAACCCTTACAGATATGACAGAAATCTTCGGCAAAAGTATGGAGCAACCTAATTTTGAGTTAATAAACATGTGGCTACTTCTAGATCATATTGGTAAAATAATAATAAATATTGAATGATTATTATTTTAAACATGATCTTAAATTCATCTGGTAGCTAGATTGGTATTATGTATAAGTATATGAAGAATGTATGAGTATAGTTATGTAGAGCCAACCTTAGTTTTTTTTTGTTTGTTTTTTCCCCCCCATAGGGTTTCTGTAGGAGCTGAATTGTCTCACTTCTCATTTATATAAAAGTAATAATGATATGGAAATAATTTTACTACTAAAAACCCTAGAGAGTTTTTCAGTTTTTTTATTATTATTAATATATCAAGTCTTTTTAAAAATGTTTTCTTCTATGTGAACGGCAACCTACCAAATAATCAGCCACAAACAAAATATATATAACTAAACAAGTGATATTAAATAATATACTGGTTTTTATTTTCAAGAAATATTGAGGTTTACAAAATTGTCATGAAGAGATTTAGCTGAACATAACTGATCTGGGTCCTACTATGTTTTCCATTCGCCTATATTATTTAATATCTATGTAACGGGTTATCTATAACTCCTTTATCTGTAAATTGTTGTATACATGTGCTTCATTCAAAAATAAAATCAAGCTCAAAAGTTTGGACCCATCAGAAAATCATTTAAGATAATATAGTGACCAGTTATAGCTTTGGTCAGAGGGACCGTGAGTGCTCTGTAAACATCAATGCCAAAAGTCAGAAATGCTGTGATTAAATTTATGACTGGATAAAATGCACAACAGTCAAACATGGCTTTAAATACACATACTGACAAGCACAATAACTGGGGGTTGGCGTGACACCCCATTTAACAAGGTTGGGGCGTGGTGATGGAGACACACACACATACACACAGGTCAGTCAAACACAGGGAAGAGTCTAGGAGGAGAGGCTGTGCCATGACTATATATATAGTCACCATCTAAGTGCAGTTGGAGCAGGAACCTAGAACTTCAGAAGTACTTTGCTTGCACAGTTGATGAATGACCTCGGTCTGAAACTGTTTCTCTGAAAAGCTTAGCTCTCTTAAATACTAAACTTTTAGGTTGAGGTGTTTACTGGAATTAAGAATACACTACCTTGGTTAGCATTTGCTATGGTAGCTACCAGCAAGATTATGTAGTATGATACACTATATATGTCTGATTAATTAAAGCATTCACCCATATATCATATTTTAATCAATAATTTTACAAATTATAGTGTGATGAAGATGAACTTGAGTACATTAAAAACTTTACATTTTTAAAACAAACTCTGCTCCAGAGGCTGCATTTTCCACCACTTTCGCAGTGTTTTTTACCCTATCATGTCACACATACTCAAAACTGTGGGTAACCTAGGGTCTGGAAGGATACATCAGTTGCATCCTCGAAATCGCTTCAAACATAGGCTGCATTTATAGGCTCTATACAAAGGTTCCTTTACATCGGAACATCCAAAAAATGTAGTCCACCTCAGCTGCAGCCTAAGCTTTGGAACTGTTCTGGAACTGCTTCTGTTGAAGCCATTTTGTTCTGAAGATTGTGGGATTTTTGTGTACATATTTCCTGTACTTTCTATTTATTATTATTATTATTATTATTATTATTATTAATAATAATAATAATAATAATAATAATAATAATAATAATAATAATGTTGAGGGATGTGAGATTTAGATTACATTTTTTTTCTATCACTTATTTAAAATCTGGTCACATTTTCATTTAAAGTGCATGTTTTCACACCATCTACGAAATATTTTAAAAGTTTCATCTAGAAAGTATTATTGCAACCTATGAAATAATTCAATAATTTTGTCAGAAATAATAGTAAAAAAAAAAATAATAATAATTTGCGCTATGCTCCAGTCAATGTGTTGTCAAAGTAAAGCTATTTTAGTACTTACTGAACCCAGCTAGCAAAAAAGAGAATACGTGAATGGTACTTCAGTACTGTTTTCTGTATTAGGTTACTGATATATTCATGTTAGCTTGCAGCCAGAGTTATTACATTACACAATACTTCACACAAATTTAGATGGAACGTGGAGTGTAGCAACTAATGAGAATTTTACCTGGAATGAAGGAATCACAGCGGCAGTCGTACAACATGCCTGGATATAGGGGCCTCCCTAGGGCCGAGATCTCAATGGCTTTGGGCTCCATGACTGCCAATAAAAATACAGAGAATGACATGTTATATATTAAAGCTTTGCTTCTGGGTTATTGTAGGAGTTTGTTATTCTTTAATAGCAATCTCAAATGTACAAGACACAGGGTTCATTTTCCAAAGTGAAATTGAAGCACTTTTCAAGGACTTTCAAGGTTTGTTTTCAAGCTTTTCTGGCACCTTACAGCTGTAGTAAATTACATATTTATACAAATCCATACATACTCAAAAAGATTAATTCACTTCTTATCACATTAAAAGAGATGGTATTATGCTATAAACAACCAGAACTATGTTTGGTGATAGCAGAAGAATAAGAAATTAAAGGAAATGGTTGGAGACCATCTTCAGCAAAAACAGCTTGGAGGTCTGCCTAAACTCCAGCCTCAGCTTCAGAGTTTTTGTTCATGTGTTCCTCTAGGGATCACTCTGGGACAAATCCGACTCTCAATTTGGTGACATCCATATGGATGAGTGGGTTGGCATAGTCGAGTTGAAAGAGCCTTAGAGGAGTAGTTGCATTCTTCATGATAGTAGGCTTGATGAACTTCTCCATTAGACTCCTCAGCATATTTATGAGTTCACTGTACATAAAAGGCAGCATGGGTTTGTCGATCTGGTATAACTTCAAAAATGCTGTGATTTCTCTAGCCAACATTAGAAAGAAGCTGAGCTTTGCTGGGAAAATGTCATTTTGCACAATCATCTGAGCTGTCTTGAAAGACTATACATGGTTCTGTTATAGTTTTGGTTTTGGCAGCACTGATGTACATTTTCAGAGAAGACAAAATCTGAAGGACACGCTCAGTCACCTCCACATTTTCCAGCATTCGATGATTACAGAGCTCAAGAGGGAAAAATTTAGAACCCGTGACTTCTGTGTAGTCCTCCCTATGAGCTGAAACATCCCTGAATAGACATTTAAGGCTTGACAGAGCATGCATTTCCTAGCTCCCATTCTGTGGATGCACACCCTGCTCTGAAGGAGTTGTGTAGTATATGCAAACCACAACTTCCAACATTTAACGTTTGTTTTTCAATGTTATGCTGGGCCAGTAAGAAGAGTTTCCAATTCACATTTGGGCCATTCATTGACAACTGAACCAGGTTCTGAAAGCCTATATCTGAACAAACTTTTTCAGTTTTCTCATACAGTTGTTCTGCATTGTCATGACCCATGAAAAATAATGTCATGTACCTTGAATTTACTTGGCTATCATTCCAGAATCACATGTGCATGTCAAGGTGGCATTGCTTCATTTCCCTATTTAGACTTTCATCAAACAGAAGTACATATGTAGGCTCTTTCTTGGCCTTTGCCTTCATCAGGGAAGAGAAATGAGGAGCAATCCCAAATGTGGCGAGGTATGTCACTTTTCTCTCCCGACAAGTAAAAACAGCTTTGCTATGTGTTAGGAAACATGGTTCTGAAAATGTCACCTGCATTCCTGTATGATCTGTAGGAACGGTGGCTAGTTACAACTTTTGTTGCCCAAACTATTTCTGCTTTAAGTGTTAGATTAGCGCTAACAAATGATTTTTATAGTGCTTGTCTTGCTGGTTGTCTGATGTGGATTAGAAGACCCTGTGGATGGTAGAAGACCAACTCCTGTTGCTACTCCACTGACTGCTCCCACTGAATGTTCACTCTCTACACTGCTAGTTTCTGACATGGATGTGGCTGTGCGGTTTGGTGTATTGCTTGTCTGATAGAAAACATCTTCCACTTCAGGACTTGGATTTATGAGTCTTCAGAAGTCATTAGATTTTGATGCTTTTCTAAATAACACTAAAAATAAGAGGCGCATGGGTTTTTTTTAAAGGTTCATTCTGAATACAATTTTCAGTAAGTTGCTAAAGATTATGTTTTTCAGTCAACTATTTTTCTATATGTGTTATTATACAAGTCCTAAATGTAAATGTTTAATCTCTTCATGGTAATAACATGACATAAAAAGTCTTTGAGCCAAATAACATCCGCAACGGTCACTTAATTTCAAGTCAGACTTTGACAGTGCACAAGAACCTGTCTGATATACTTCTAAAGAGAAACTGTGTTTCTCCATTTATTTTATCTACCATTAATACTGGTATTATTATTCACAATTCTATTGTTCATCTTTCTTATATAGACATGCAGCATTAAAGTCATCTACATTTTATATGCCAAGACGTGTATACATTTGCCTACTTGAGTAGAGACAACTGGATGGTGACAACTTTGCTACTGAATAGCCAATGTTTTGTTAGCCTTAAGTTGGCTAGTTGCCTTGAGCTAACGTTTGCTGAAGATTTCAGTTGCAGGGCATTACTAAAGTTAAACTTACTGTTAAATAAGGTTTGCTACGTTCACGGCACAGTCCATAAATGTGCGTGCTATAAATGACATGCAAAACTATCGTTACGAGTTGCACCACACACAGTGGCATGTCATTAAACCTGCTAATTCGCTAGCTAGCAGTGAATACAAACAAATTAGCATTCACGTGTAATGTTGGCCTACTCGAAAATTCTCTAATTTGAGTTAACTTTCATATGATTCGGGAACACAGTGTCCCATTGTAAAAAGCATACTAGCATATGTAATAAGTACAACATAAACATACAAACTTCCCTACCTCACTGGTCGCATTAACTAAAAAGGGGGAAAGAAAGGAAACCACAGGCTCTAGAAATCTTCCGGCTTTAGGCAAACTCAAATTGTTCTTCACCAAACCACACAACCTCATGGCAATACAAAGCGTCTTCAATAACAACCCAACTACAACAAGAACAATTCCATCATGGTTCCTCCACCTATGGACATGCTCCCAGCTATATTTGTCAACTGAAACAACTACTCTACTAAAACAGAGGTTAACAAAACAAAAAAAGGCTTAACCCTGTAACAGCCACACTCCCACCAAATCACTTGAGGTTGAGAAACAGTAGGGCTGTGTTATTCAGCTTCAAGCAGAGTAACCGTCCTGTGTATAGGCCTCTCTAGATAGGTTGACTTGGTGAGTCACTTTCCTTGGTCATCTAATGCAGAGTCACTGATCAGCAATTGTAGCCTTCTCACACACCCATCTTCACTGGGGTCCACTTTGATGACCTTGACCAACTTCCACTAATTTCTTGGTGCAGTGTCATCTTGTACAATTACTATGTCATTGATCTTCACGTTTCTGCATGCCTTGTGCCATTTTTGTCTCTGTTGCAAATTTAATAAGTACTGCTTCCACCATCTAGACCAAAACTCATTGGCTAAATGTTGTACTCTATGCCATCTTTTGTGAAGATAAAGGTCTTCTCTTCCAAACTCTCCAGGTGGTGTCAGGATTATTGATGACTTCATCGCCAGGATGTGGTTTGGCGTAGGAGGCTGTGGACCAGCTGGATCATTGAGAAAGTGTCATGTTAAAAGTCTGCTGTTTATGATTGCCATTACTTCATAAAGGAAGGTTCGCAAGGATGGAACATCAAGCCTCCGGGATGACTGATCCACAATGGATATCAGCACACTTCTGATTATCCTGATTTGCCTTTACCAGACTCCACCCATATGGCTGGCAGATGGAGTGTTCATGACGAACTCGCAGCCCAATTGCGTTAAACTTTCTTGGTCCATTTCTTTTACGGCTTCCAGAAACTCACGTCTTGCACCTACAAAGTTAGTGCCACAATCAGACTGAAGTTATCGAACGTTTCCATGGATGACAATGAAGGCATGAAGAGCATTAACAAAGGCCTCAGTTGTCATGTCGCCGAGCAGTTCTATGTGCACAGCACGAGAGCACAGATAGGTAAAGAGCAGACCACAGCACTTCAGCTCCCTTCTCCTTTCCCTGACATAGAATGGGCCAAAACAATCCATCCCACAATATGTGAAGGGAGGCGTTGGTTACACTATCGCACATTATGGCCATTGGACCCTTGCGAAATCGACATGGAACACCTGCTAGATTGTTTGTGAGCTCTGGTTCTGTAAGCAGACGGTCATTCAATGACATTCCTTGAAACCTTGCTGAGCAGTCAAACACGACTCGTATTTTGCCTGGCTTCTGTGGGTGATGTACCCCATGGTGAGGGACATACCAGGCAGGACTCTTGTCAATATCATCTTCTCGTACCTTCATGGCATCTCCACCAGGTATTGTTTCATTCATGAAGGCTGTGTAATCTTTATGGTATTGCTTGTCCCTTTCAAATCTCCTTAAGCACTGAAGACGGTGCTTTGCACATCTTTTGTCTGGCAGACTTGGCCTGTCTTCCTTAAATGGCAAAGGCATTTCACAATGACCGTCAGCTTCGATCTTCCTTCCTTCCTCCATTATAGATATAAAGCACAGATCCTCTTGAGAGAGGTTAGCATTCTCTGCAGTTCTCTCACTGAAGTCTTACATAAGTCGCAGACACTCCTCCTTTCATAGTTCTTTGAGTGGTGTCCTGATTTTAAACACCCAAAATATCATTTTTTGGTTTGCACTAACTTGACTCTGTCTGCAATCAATTTGTCCATGAACTTTTGACATGTATGAGTGGCATGGCTTGACTTCTCACAGAAGATGCAACCTTTAGAATCTTGAGTTTTCTTCAGAGCTGCTTTCCAGCACTTTTGCACCAACAGTTTGAGTCCTTGGTGTCTTCAACTTTTCACCATCATTAGACCTCAGAGCGTGAAGAGAGGTCACCGTATTGCAAGCTATTTTAGCTTCTTTTGTGACAAACTCAACAAACTGGTTGAAGCCAGGAAATGCCTTGGTTGCTTCTTCAAGCTCAATAACCTTTCTGTTCCATCTGGCAGTTAACCAATCACGAAGCTTGGTGAGTATCCTTTGATTTTCACCACAATCATCCAAGATTTCTAGACTCTTGATCTGAGACATTGCTGTTTGACATCCATAAAGGAAGTCTGAGAACATTGTCCTTAGGTCCTATCTTCGGCCATGAGGTGAGTTTATCCCTGAAAGCCTTAGCAATCACAAAGGAGCTTCCATGCATTTTGTCCAGGATGTCCCATGCAGCCTGGTAGGCTGTATTTGTACCCAACAAGAAATAACTCTCAATAGCTTTCTTTGCAGATCCACCAACATACTTGCGTAAGTAATAGACCTTCTCATTTACTGGAATGTTCTTCCCGTCTATCAGTGTTTGAAAGGACATTTTCCAGTCTTTAAACCTTAGTTGATCTCCAGTGAAAACTGCAGGCCCTCTTTCTGGTCATTGCGGTGCCCCTGAGTCCTCCTCGGCCCAGGCTCAACAGCCTTAGGCCCCCCCCAAGAAATTCCTGGGGGTGTTCCCCTCCGCCTCCGGAGAAGACATGGACAGCTGTCATGATCCTCTCCGCAATGTCCTGGGATCCAAGCTGCAGTGCGGGGGATGCCTACGCACCTCTCACTAAGAAGTCTGTTTTTTGCTGCGGGAGCTAGCGTCCTGTGGTGGTTGGTCATTATGTAACGCATGGTGGCCCGAGTGCCGAAGGGCAAGGGGCAGGACACACGGACTCCAGCGACAGGGACGAACATTTATTAACACAGAACAACAAGGGCACTCACACGTATTACAGAGGAAGGACACGAACATATAACGGTTAACATTGACGAGAAGAGCATTACCCTTAACATTAACATGTTACATCAACAATGACAAACGATCCTGCACACTATGAAGAGGGTTTAAATACACAGACAGGACGAGGTGCAGGTGTGTGCAGGCGTGGCCACAAAGGAGAATCCTCCCACTGCATGTGGCGGGCCACACCACATGACTTGCAGGAGGCAAGCGTTCCGTGACACTGGAGTCTCTTGACCTTATGCTTGAACACTTTGCAGACCTTTTGCATCTTGAGAGCTCAAACAAGACCTCTTAGATGCTGCCGATGAGAACACTGACTCAGTCTCTGTCCAGTGTGTTTGTTCCCCATGAGAATGTTGAGCCCCTTCTCTCTCTTCAAGACAATTCCATCCATATTCCAAGATGTGACCTGAGACAGCAGCCCAAGTGTCTACTTGCTGGTGGGTCTCTCCATCAGAGGTGATGTATTGATGCAAGCCCTCATAAGCTTATTTTATATTTGTGGAAGCACAGCGGATCATAAGGTCTTGTAAGATCTCTGTGAAGAGAGATCTGGTGAGTGCCCTCTTAGCCTCCTTAGTGAGATCATTTTTTAAAAATAAATTGTGAAGCGGTGCTGAAGCCTTTTAGATTTAACCTCTTCAAGCTCTTGACCCCTGTCGGTCAGCTTTCGGCTTCTTTGACTTCTTCTTAATCCTCCTTCTGTAGCAGCATGAGTGTGTAACTACCACAGTCTCCCTTGGTGTATTTGTGCCTAAAAATTCTTCATCAAGGGTTTTGGACTGCTGCTGTACTTCTACAGCCTTATTTTTACTGTCTAATCCTGTTCATTAGTCTCATACTCAGCCATTTTCAGCATTGCCTGATCTTATATGCTGATAATTGTTTGAAACTGCAATGGTAATACTAATTGCAACTAACTTAGCATTTATTTTAAAGCAGCAGTTTTAGAATAGCTAATAACCTGTGTCTTCCATTGATGAGGCTGCAAGCAAATTTCTCAGAGTTTCAGTGAACAGATAAGACTATGCATACACCAGCAACCTAAATTGGTGACAAACGGAGTCTGAGAGCATCGTGCAGTTAAGCCAAGGAGAAGCAACACATTTAAACAAGCTAACGCTTTGAAGTTAGTCCTATTTAAGTTTTACTCCAGCCCAGATCAGCAGAGAGCTTTGGAACTAGAAGAGAGACCTGTGAAGCATGTGGAGGAGACGCAAGTCAGACTCAAGTCAGTTTCACTTTGTGAGAGTAGTGCTCTTGGAATCTTGTAGACAGGTCATACATGAACTGTAGAAACAAAGCTCATAAACGCGTTAATAGAGAAGTGAAAAATAAGGGCAAAAATAAGAGCTGGTCCAGTGCCGTTTGTTATGTACAGTACAAACCAAAAACCTCTGCGTGGCCTACATGCACATATTACTGACCATTACAGCTGTTAACCAACAATTAGCTTGAATGTTCACCAAACTTTAGCTAACAATAGCTATTAGCCAGCACACTGGCATATGTAATAAGTACAACATAAAGATACAAACTTCCCTACCTCACTGGTCGCATTAATTAAAAAGGGGGAAAGAAAGGAAACCACAGGCTCTAGAAATCTTCTGGCTTTAGTCAAACTCAAATTGTTCTTCACCAAACCACACAACCTCATGGCAATACAAAGTGTGTCTCCAATAACAACCCGACTACAACAACAACAATTCCATCATGGTTCCTCCACCTATTGACATGCTCCCAACTATATTCGTCAACTGAAACAACTACTCCACTAAAATAGAGGTTAACAAAACACCATCGGCTTAACCCTGTAACCGAGTGCTCTCAGCCACACAGAGCAGTCTTCATTTTAGACTGACTTTTTTTTATTTCTCCATCTAAGTATTCAGTCTGATCGCTATTTGTTGTAAAAGAAATACTGTTACAATTTAGAGCATTCTCAAGCACTTTATCCAAAATTCCAGCACTTTACAAACCTTGAAAGTACATTGTTAAAATTCAAACATTTTCAAGGATTTCAAGCACCCATATGAACCCTGAAGATAGTTAAAAGGTATAGATATGATATTTATATTTCTATGGTCTCTGCATGAAATACAAAATTATGCAAATACCCGTAAAGTGGACAGTTATGAGATTCAGACATAGCCTTAGTTAGTGATCAAGGTAATACCAGTTAATATTTGCTGATTTGTATTTTACTTCAGACCTTACCTTGTCTTTGTGGCTAGAACTGTCCTGTCTGAGATTTAAGCTTTTCAAATTTACCTCTCAGACTAAAACAGACAGTGAAATAAATAACCTAATCCTCTGAAATAACCTAAAATTAGGCGACTATTCCAAAACTTAGTAAACAACAAGAGAAAGTGTGACTCTTTCCTGCCTGGTTCTGCGTGTGCAGAGTTCCTGTTTCTTTGGTTAAAGCAGCTTCCTGTTTGAAATTGAACAGTCAGTGCCACATGTAGAGCGCTTTTTGCTGATGGATCATCAACTGTATTAAGTTGAGTTTCTTCTGTTCTCAACTTCTCTTCAACATCAAGCTTAAAATAGATGTTTCTGCAACTAAAGCCAGTTGTTTCAGAGGACATTGAAAATAATGCTGTATCTTTTGCCTGGATATTGCCAAGGTGATATCAGAACACATATGCCCGCCACAGCTGGTTCATGGCTTCCACATCTGACTCATAACGGAGGTTTTCTAAGTCAATATCTATTTGCCTTGTAAGCATTTTATTCTGAAATAACCTAAAATTAGTGGACTATACCAAGACTTGGTAAACAACATGTACAAGCAGACTCCACTCTTCCATATGCGCTTGATTTGCGACGAATCGTTCACGTCGCGCACACTTGGAAATGCATGTCTCCTTTACAAGTTCATTTAAGCAACTGGAGAACCAAGTAGTTTAATTTTTGCATTTAAGAATGCATATCTGCACTTCATTTTAAAATGTTTTTCTAGGTGGTAATGTCAAGTAATGTCGTATATAAAAGCTACACATCCTCGATAAAAGACCTAGTAGGCAATTATACATTCATTTCAATGGACAGAATAGATGTAGGATAGCCCCCTGCTTCTTTGATATCAGTATTTACTTAAAATAACAGTAACTGGCTCAATAATAATTATTATAATAATAACAGCTTTGACCGCCGTCTTCTTCCATATCTTCTCCATATTGCCGTGTGTCTGCAGATCTGTCCATCTATTGCACATGACAACACATTAGGTAGTCACCCAAGCACAGAAGCCCTAAAATACAGAAGTGATTGATAATATCAAATAATGAGGCATGCTTTAAACAGAGTAGTTTTTGTGCATTTATATTTCTTGTTCTGTTTCACCTTATTTATGTACAGTATTTTCAAGTATTTAACACGTTTAGTGTCCTAAGAAAATACTGTAAACTGACATTTGATATTTTTTGTTATTTACACTTGTTATTTACAAATGGTAAATATTAGACAGTAGCATGAAATCTAATACTGCTCTTTACTGACCTGGATATTGTACAGGAGAAAAGCCTTCAAGCTCAGTCTGAATCATGAATAAATAAGGCAAACCCATTTTGAGGACAAACTAAGTTTGAGTATTACATTGATGTATCCACAGGTACTGTAAGGTGGGCTTAAACCCAGGTCAGCTAGGTGATGGCATTGGCAGCCTAGTGGGTGAGCAACCATGCTCTAATGGTGGGCCTGTGTGCAGAACAGATAGGTCGTGGAACAGGTAACACAAGAAAAGTAAATAATCAAAGAGGAGTTGAACCCGCTAGACTGCGGCAGCTATAAATCTACCTGTGTGTATATCGCCCTTCAGAGGAATGGAGGACGACAAAACTAGGAGAAAAAAACTAAACACCACGGCGAGCGTGGGAAAAGGGAGAACCAAGAAAGCCACAGGAAGAATGGCAGCCATGATGCTCTGGGGAAAGCCAAACTAAAACTTCCCAAACAAAATCAGAAAACAGGGTGGAACTATAATGGCTAAGGGGAGCCTTGGGAGAGATACAGATTTGAGGGGGGAAACTGGAGAGGGGAGGGGACATGTAAAAACACAGACACCCTCGCATCACAGAAGTGAGGTGTAGCACAAGGGCTCACAGACCTCAATACCCAAAGTTACCGGCTAGGAGCTTGACTCAGAACTTTAGCAAAGACCCAGCATTGAGTGACTGGGTCACTGGGCTTATATAGGTCTAGCCCAGCTGTTCGGTGTTAAGCCTGATTAGTGGTGTGTCTGACTCAAGGCCTCCCTCTGGTGGCCGGAGGGGGCCTCGGCCTGGCACCGACCCTTACAGGACCCCCCTGGATGGGGTGGCTCCTGACGTCTCAAGGCCAGCCACACGATCCTACCGAAAAGCCCGAATGAGTTCACGGTGCATGATGTGACGGGAGGGTACCCAGGACTGCTCCTCGGGCCTGTATCCCTCCCAGTCCACCAAATGCTGGACCCCACCATGAACCTGCCGGACGTCCCAGACACGCTTCACCGTGTATGCTGGGACACTGTCCACCATGCACAGACCCGGCGGGTCGGAGGGCCCCACCGAACACAATATGGGCCTAAGGCGAGACACGTGGAAAGTGGGGTGGACCCTCAACGACGGGGAAAGGGCAAGGCGATAAGAGACAGGGTTAACGTGGCGAAGGACCTTGAATGGCCCGATATAGTGAGGAGCGAGTTTGCGGGGATAACCATGCAGAGGCAGGTCCTTGGCTGGTAGTCAAACCCGCTGTCCTGGCCAATAAGTCAGCGCTGGTCACCGTGTCTTGTCGGCGTAAAGCATTTGAGCAGCGGCAGCAGATAAGAGAGCCCTCCGTTGCGTGCTTTTCGCCAGGCTAAGCAGCAGAGCCTGACTGTCTGCTCAGCAGACTGTACATCCATGTCAGCCTCTTGGTCAGGAAACATGGGCGGAGCATACCTGAATTGGCACTCGAATGGTGACATGCCTATCGAGGCGTGCCACAGGGTGTTGTGGGCAAACTCTGCCCATAATAGGTGCTCAGACCAAGAGGATGGGCAGGAAGTGGCCAGACAGCGGAGGGTGTGCTCCAAGTCCTGGTTAACGCTCTTAGTCTGGCCGTTGGATTGGGGACGGAAGCCGGAGAACAAGTTGGCTTCTGCCCCAACAACTGACAAAAGCCGCCAGAACCAGCTAGTGAATTGAGGCCCGCAGTCTGACACGATGTCCTTAGGCAGCCCATGAAGAATAGTAAGTAATAGTTTAGCCATCCCCTTTGCAGATGGCAGTTTTGGCAGTGCAGCGAAGCGGCCGACCTTGGAGAACCTGTCGACGACCACCAAAATCACTGTTGCCCCTTGATAAAATCGAGCAACAGATGAGACCAAGGGCATGAAGGGACAGCCAGTGGGTGCAACAGACCAGCGAACTTTGTCCTGGGGTCCTTGCATTGAGCGCAGGTGCGACATGCATCCCCATGTGACATGGGGATGCATGTCCCCACTCAAGGACCTGAGCTCTAACCGCCTTAGGTACATACAACTGTTCTGGCGGGCCTCCACCCGGGTCTGGTTCAGCAAGGAGAGCCTGATGTACTGCCTTCTCAACTACCCACTGGATTGGCTCTATGACGTGGGCCCTGGGGATATCGGTTGAGGGCGGAGCAGATTCCCACTGGCAGGAGAGGGCATCAGGTTTAATGTTCTTAGTGCCCGGCCGGTATGATAAAGTAAAATCAAACCAGGCAAAGAACAGTCCCCATCTGGTCTGGCGCGGATTAAGTCACTTGGCCTGCTGTATGTAGGCCAAGTTTTTGTGGTTCATCCAGACCATGAAGGGGTGTTTTGCCCCCTCCAGCCAGTGTCTCCACTCCTCGAGCGCAAGCTTGACCGCCAGTAATTCACGGTCACCCACATCGTAGTTCCGTTCAGATGGGGACAGACGCCGAGATAAGTAGGCACAGGGATGCAGTCTTTAGTCCTCTCCTGACCGTTGGGACAGAACTGCACCAACGCCCACCTCAGATGCGTCCACCTCGATGATAAATGGAAGCTCGGCATCAGGGAGCTGAAGAATAGGAGCTTTGATCAGACGGCATTCAGTTCTTCAAACGCTTGCTGGGCTTCAGTAGACCAGCAGAACCAACCAGACGCCTTCCTGGTCAACGCGATCAGTGGGGCTGCAACTGCGCTAAAGTTCCTAACGAACCTGTGGTAAAAAATTTGTGAAGCCCGGGAAGCGTTGGACCAGACCCACCGAGGTGGTTCTAGGCCAGTTCTGCACAGCCCGTACCTTGGCGGGGTCCATGCGCAACTTGTGGCAGATGACAAATCCCAAAAAGGAGATGGCATGGGCATGGAATACTGACCTCTCCGGCTTGATGAAGAGGTGGCTCTCGAGTAGAAGCTGGAGAACCTGCCTAACATGGGTAACATGATTGTCTGCCGTTTGGCTGTATATTAAGATGTTGTCC
Source organism: Electrophorus electricus (assembly GCF_041902795.1). NCBI lineage: Eukaryota > Metazoa > Chordata > Actinopteri > Gymnotiformes > Gymnotidae > Electrophorus > Electrophorus electricus. The sequence continues at coordinate 7,285,383 of NC_137514.1, read as the reverse complement.
AAGTAGATGAACACGTATCTGTCAAGGACATCCCTTAGGACCTCGTTGATGTACCGTTGGAACACGGCAGGTGCATTCATCAACCCAAATGGCATGACTAGGTAATCATAGTGCCCAGAGGGGATGATGAACGCAATCTTCCATTCGTCTCCCTCTCAGATTCTCACTAGGTTGTAGGCGCTGCGCAGGTCCAGTTTAATAAAAATGGAGGCCTGCTGCAGCACCTAAAATGCTGAGGTCATGAGGGGCAATAGAAAACGGTCCTTGACAGTCATTTTGCTAAGGCCCCGGTAGTCTATACAGGGGTGTAACCCGCCGTCTTTCTTCCTGACAAAGAAAAACCCTGTGCCAGCCAGGGAAGCAGATGGCCGGATGAACTCTAGGGCTAAGGCTTCCTGAATACATTCATCCCTTACCAGAAAGGGAGAATAAGCAGCCTTTAGAGGGACTGGAGCCCGGGAGGAGGTTTATGGCCAATGTTATATGGCTGGTGGGGAGGCAATAGTTGGGCCTTCTGTTTGCTAAATGCCTCCCTAAGGTCCCAGTATTCCTGGGGGACTTGAGACAGGTCCAGACCATCGGGATTGTGACCAGCCCCAGGCTGAGGTTTGGGTGGTTGCAGGCAAGAGGTCTGGCACCCCGAACCCCAAGACAGCACCGACTGGCTCAGCCAGTCTACCTGAGGATTATGCCGCTGAAGCCAGGGGTACCCCAAAATCAGTTGCAATTCGGAATAATAAACTGCGCAATCTGTTCAGTGTGTGGGCTGACTCGCAACATGACTGGATGGTTCTGATGACTAACAACCCCTGGGTCAAGGGACCGGCCATCGATGGCAGCAATGGGTAGGGGTTCATCCAGTGGGATCAGTGGCATTGCTAACTTGTTGGCCAACCCAGCGTCGAGAAAGTTGCCCGCCGCTCCCGAGTCCACAAATGCCTGGAGACGTGTTTCAGACATTCCCCAAGCCATTGTGGTACTGAGGAACAACCCTTGAGCTCGGGGAGGACAGGTTGAGTCCATCAAAGTACAGACACAGTAGACATCTCCCCTCACTTCGGGAAAGGCGGGTGGTGTGTCCAACCTGCATTGGCTGGGAACCATACTCCCCCTGCTTGTCAGGCACATGAACAGGGCTAAGGGTGCACGGAACTCCACGAGAACCTCGACTGATCTCTGGTCCCTGTGCTCTACGGCTCTCTTGTACACGACTGTCAGTACGCAAAAGCAGATCTATCAGGTCGTCGAGAGAGGCAGGAGTATCAGTACCAGTTCATATTTAAGCTCCTCTTTGCTGAGGCCCTGGTGAGGCCCTGGTGGAAAGCAGCCATCTCGGCCACCCTAGATATACGTCTTTTCCCGACGTATATTAAGCGACTGAATGGTCAAAAGTCCGCTTAAGGGCAGCAGCGAACTCTGCCACAGTGGAACATATGTCTGTTTGTTGCTCCCAAACCAGGGTGGCCTATGCCAGAGCCTGCCCAGTCAGAAGGGAGATGATGTACACCAACTTTGCTCACTGTATGGGGAAACGAGAAAAGCCAATGCACGTTGAAGGAGGAACCCCCTACAACCTGCTGCCTCGCCGACATAGTGCTCAGGGGCAGGGAGCAACAGTGCTAAACACAAGCTGGTGGGCAGGACTTGGGCTGGCTCTGCTGCTGCCACTGCCCCAGCTGCCTCCTGACTAGGGGCAGCTAGAAGCACTGGTGTTCGTGTCAGGAGGTCTGTCAGGGCCTGCAACTGAGAGGTGATCTGTTGCAGGGCCTGCTCATGTCAACCAACAGTCACCCCCTGATTAGTCAGAGCCACCTTTACCTGTTCTACATCTAACTGTTGAGCTGGGTAAGGTGGGCTCAAACCCAGATCAGCTAGGTGATGACACCAACAGCCTACTGGGTGAGCAACCATGCTCTAATGGTGGGCCTGTGTGCAGAACAGTTAGATCATGGAACAGGTAACACAAGAAAGGTAAATAACCAAAGGGGAGTTGAACCCCAGCCACTTTGGTGCAAAGCAGACAAAGACCCGCTAGGCTGCAGCAGCTATCAAACTGTGTGTATATTGCCCTTCAGAGGAACGGAGGACGACAAAACTAGAGGAAAAAAAACTAAACACCACACTGCGCATGGGAAAGGGGAGAACCAAGGACACCATGGGAAGAATGGCAGCCCCGATGCCCTGACCAAACTAAAACTTCTCAAACAAAACCAGAAAACAGGGAGGAACTGTAATGGCTAAGGGGAGCATTGGGAGAGAGATGGATTTGAAGGGGAGAACTGGAGAGGGGAGGGGATGTGTGAAACCACAAGACACCCCCGCAGCACAGAAGTGAGGTGTAGCACAAGGCCTCACAGACCTCAACATCCAAAGTCCCAGCACTGAGCAATGATGTGCATAGTTTTGGTATTATTGCTTCATGTAAATCAACCCTGAATACACTATCTGTAGTTTGACTTTGCTGACAGCAGTTTAAAGACTCAAAATGAGATTAAAATTAAAGGCAATGCTTTACAACACTTGTTCCAGATCATATTTTACCTGCCCAATCATTACCTTTTATAAACTAATGACTTACCCTTCTGCTGAATGCCCCCAGTGAATCTGAGAGGCCAGCAGAGAGACTGGAAGACCTCTATACATAAATCCGCCTTTTACAGTGGATAATCTGGAATAATCCCTTGTTAACTACTGAATCATTGTGCATTAGTAGAACAAGAGAATTACTGAATTAGGTACAACATGCACCATTTTTTAGACTGTTAGACAACATTTTAAATAGAATAACAATCATGTACATAAATAAGGCTGTAATAGTAAGACCTACAAATGCTGAATTTTTGCATTGTAGGAAAACATTTTTTTAAAAAAACAAACAAAAAAAAAACAGGAGCATTGCGAAGGACATTTTAAAAGTCAAACATTTAAAACCTCAACAATATTTATTTAATAGAAAAGAGAATTTATTGAGTTCTACTTTCTAAGACCAAAAGAAAAAAGAAAAAAAAGGAAAGAAAAAAAAAAGGGGGGGGGGGGGGAAGTCACGCTCTTCTGGCTCCACCTACTGCTCCTAATTACATTTTCAAGAATCAACCAATCATTTACATTTACAGCATTTAGGAGACGCTCTTATGCAGAGCGACTTACAAAAGCGCTTTGTCATTTACTCATAGAATACATCCTAGCCAGTCAAGTAGGTCCAATATACCAATGAACAAGAACACTGTAGAAATACAGGGATCAATGCTGATGCCTAGAAGTACAAAATACATAAGGTCAGTGACAACGATAACTACAATAAATAATAAGTACTACAATTTGTTACTCAACATCGGTGTAATAAACAATACCCTACAAGAAGTACTAGTTTCAGTTAGTCAACATAGAAGCAGGGTCAGTGGTCATTGTAATATTCCACGAATAGATGAAGACTGCAAGGAACTCTGCTGTCCGGAAGTTCATTCCACCATCTAGGAACCAGGACAGAGAATATTCTCTATGCTTGTCTTCCATGAGCCTCGAAGCATGGTATTTCAAGCCTAGCTACACATCTAACACACACTTATTTCATATATACATATTTGGTTTATATATACATATTCATATATACATATTTGGTTTAGATTACTTCTCACTAGCTACAAAACCAATTCAACATGTTAGACTCATTACTTTAACTGTTCCTCTCTTCTGTATGTAGTCAGGCTTACCCTGATCATATCTTCCAAATCTTTGTTGATCCACGTAGGTGACGATGTATGGCCAAATTCCAATGGCTCTCCACTGCTGGAATTTTTTGCAGCTAAAGATGCCCACAAAATGGCTGAGCAAATGTACCACACTCATTCACAAACAAAGTTCTCCCTTCTTCCAGGGGCACAGTGAAACAGGTAATACAGGACGCTGAGCACTGTCAATTTGCCACACCATGAAGCCATTCTTAAAGGAGTTGTGCATCATGTGAAGGTCACGACTCCAAACGATCTGTAGATGGGCTCCAGTACATTGTTCTCTCTGCTCCTCTAGTAAGACCTCAACAAACTCCCAGTTAACAGTGGGCCCATCCACTGACAGAGACTGCATGTTGTTCAGAACCAGCTCTTATGTACATTCCTACACATTTGAAAAAAAAAGGTGAAAACAGTCAGTTCATTGTCCTAAGTAATCTACGTCAGGTTAAGGAAAGGTTGTATTAGCCTAATACACCACCTGGATTTAACTAAGGAAATAGGTAAGAGCCTCCCATTGCAGCCTAATAATAAACAAATATTAATGATTGATTTTGTTTTTGTGTATATTAGCAAGAAACACTCACACAATACATAGATAAACACAATATAGCATGTACACACAAACGATATAATTAATATTTAAATAATTCGTATATAGGATACCGAACTTAATTATTTCACTATTTATCAGACCACAGATTAATTGTATGTCATATTTAGTATGAAAAGTATGTTAGTGTGTGACTTGAAACAAAAACGTTACTTACACTGAAATTATCCAACATGCCCTCGGCTCAGGAGTGGCCCAGGAATTGCAATCCATAATAACAGAAGAGCACGTGCGTCTCTTCACTGCTTCAGTACCTCAAACAGAGATCCACTTGCTTGCACTTTGCTGTTTAATTCCTGTATTCATTGAACAAGATCACACAGGTTTTCTCAATAACACTGCATGATGGCTCTCTTTTAATGAACGAAGCGACGCTATATTTGGCATCAGGGGTGGTTTTAATTTCACCACAGGTGAATGACTTTGCATATCTGAACTTAGTAACCAAGCCACTACTACCCATGTCGTCATTTGCTCTGAATGAATGGTGCCTGCTCACCACATGGAGAAGACACAGCACTTCAGTCTTTTGAGTCTCTGGCAGTGACACAGAACACACGACACACAACGTGTGACACAGTGACACACGACGGCACAGAAGTTGCGAGGGAGTCTGCTGTGAGGGAGTCTTCAAGGACTGCCAAGTCCAAACAATGTAGGAATTAGCGAAGCCCAACTATCACTAGCCTCCACTGGTGCTTTTGAGATCCAGTATGGGATTCAGTTGGCTCAATCCCACCTATGACGTTATGATGACAAGCAGCCAGATGTTGATGTGTGTAGGGAACCCTGGATATTCCTTCTGTCCTGTGAATGCAGTGATGTTGAAGATGACTCTGTACAGTAAAACTCACACTGAGAGTGAAACAGCTACTGTCCTAAGTGAATGCGCCGATGATAACAGAGACTACTCTGCTGAATAAAATTCTTCCCACACACCGAGCAGTGATATGGCTTCTCTCCTGTGTGAAGGCGCTGATGTTGTTGGAGACTACTCCGGTGAGAGAAACTCCTTCCACACACTGAGCAGTGATATGGTTTTTCTCCTGTGTGAATGCGCTGATGCTGTTTGAGACTACTCTGTTGAATAAAACTCTTACCACACACTGAGCAGTGATATGGCTTCTCTCCTGTGTGAATGCGCTGATGTTGTTGGAAACCACTCTGGTGAGTGAAACTCTTTCCACACTCTGAGCAGCAATATGTCTTCTCTCCTGTGTGAATGCGTTGATGATGTTGGAGACTACTCTGGTGAGTGAAACTCTTTCCACACTCTGAGCAGTGATATGGCTTTTCTCCCGTGTGAATGCGCTGGTGTTGTTTGAGATTACTCTGGTGAGTGAAACTCTTCCCACACTCTGAGCAGCGATATGGCTTTTCTCCTGTGTGAATGCGCTGGTGTTGTTGGAGACCACTCTGCTGAGTGAAACTTCTTCCACACTCTGAACAGTGATATGGCTTCTCTCCTGTGTGAATGCGCTGGTGTTTCTGGAGATGAGACAGTTGAGTAAAATTCTTTCCACATTCTGTGCAGTGATATGGCTTCTCTCCTGTGTGAGTTTGCTGGTGTTTATGGAGATAACGCAGTTGAGTAAAACTCTTTCCACACTCTGAGCAGTGATACGGCTTCTCTCCTGTGTGAACGCACTGGTGTATACGGAGATGAGAGAGTTGAGTAAAATTCTTTCCACACTCTGAGCAGACATATGGTTTCTCTCCTGTGTGAATGCGCTGGTGTTGTTGGAGATTACACAGTTGAGTAAAACTCTTTCCACACTCTGAGCAGACATGTGGCTTCTCTCCTGTATGAATGCGCTGGTGTTTTTGGAGAGCACTCGGTACAGTAAAACTACTCCCACAAACTGAGCAGCTATATGGCGTCTCCCCTGTGTGTATGCGCTGGTGTTTACGGAGATTACTCTGGTGAGTAAAACGCCTTCCACACTCTGAGCAGTGATATGGCTTCTCTCCTGTGTGAATGCGCTGATGATGTTGCAGACCACTTTGGTGAGTGAAACTCCTTCCACACTCTGAGCAGCAATATGGCTTCTCTCCTGTGTGAATGCGCTGGTGTTTCTGGAGATGAGACAGTTGACTAAAGCTCTTTCCACATTCTGTACAGAGATACGGCTTCTCTCCTGTGTGAGTACGCTGGTGTTTCTGGAGAGCACTCCGTACAGTAAAACTCTTTCCACACTCTGAGCAGTGATGTGGCTTCTCTCCTCTGTGGATGTGCTGGTGTTGTCTGAGATAATTCTGTACAGTAAAGCTCTTTCCACACTCTGAGCAGTGATATAGCTTCTCTCCTGTGTGAATGTGCTGATGTTGTTGACCACTCTGCTGAAAAACACTCAACCCACATTCTGAGGAGAGGTGAGTTCTTTCCTCTTCCATGTCTTTCTGCGATTGTCTGAGGTGTGTTAGTGAGGAGATTATTATGTTTGTGGAGCACTGAAGCTTTCTTTGTTGTCAGACTCGTGGTTAATCTCTCGAGCTTTCGTGATTTACTAGTTAAAGTTCGTTTTACCTGTACAGGAATATGGACACACAAAGCAGAAGACTTGCATCAGATTATAACATTTGTGCCATTGCAATTTTTGTCTGGACTGCTTTAGAAGAAAAAAACAAAACATTGTTTTACATTGTTATGTAATCAACATGAAGTTGGCACCCCATATGTATGATTTTAACTAAACCAGTCTCAACCGTTTGTGCTATAAAGAGTTTACATTGTGCTGCAACTGCTCTCTCAGATGTGTAGCTTTGTTTATGTTGCTTACATCGCCTGCATGATGGGTTCCAACTTCATGCCAATTACATAAACTATACCTAAACTAAGCTTTATATTTTAAAAACTAAAACAGCGCAAATGAAAAATTCAAAAGGCACAAACGATTGATGCTGGTTTGAATTAAATTTCAGTGCAGGACATTGGATAGGACAACATGATTAGGATTTTTGTATTTTCATAGTTATACTATGATAATGCTACTACTGTACTAAGAAAAATATGAATCAATGTCTACTTTACATCTAAGCATAGTTTCAATAACAAGGACAGTGTAATAACAAAAAGGTTTTGTCTTGTAAATGTCTGAACTCTCCAAAGTCATAACTTGAACATTTGATCGTTGAGGACTGGTGAGCTACATCAGAGTAGGGCAAACACTGATCTGATATGATACCTGATATGTTAAACTGAAGTGCAAGTTAAGATTAAATGATCAAAATAACACATAGAATGTTTGGACTTAACCTTTAACAGAACACTGTTTGTTCCAGAGGTCATTTAACGTGATCTTTGGTGAATTCGTCTCTATCACACTAGAAACTCCTCTCCTGCTTTGATTGATCAAGAGCAACAGTAGAGAATCTCCCCTTGAGATCAGAAGGCCACCAGATTCTGCTCATCATCATTATGAGCACAATTCACATATCTGAGAGAAAACAGGCAGACACAGAGGAACGAATAACTGGTAGGGAAAGGTTGACCAAAGAAGCAATCAAATTCATTAATCATAACAGACAGCTAATGAACTCCAGTATGTAGGGGTTTTACCTATGAATCCTTACACTACATATGATTTACTATGCTGCAATTATTAGTCTCATATAGTCAAATAAAACTTATCACAATCTGTCATTTTTACCTAAAGAAAGTAACATTAATGATTTGATCTTTGGAGAATTTAATAAATGTGATATCTATATCTGAAGATATTGGCAAAAACCAGAATCTGGACATCAAAACAAATAACTTGGTGAGAATAAATGGTATTTATTAAACACAACTTCTAACACCAGAGTCAACAATCAGTATATTCACAGTGAATAAGCAAATTGGTTACTTAGCCTGTAGGGTGTGTATGTACATGTACATGCAAAGCTGTAGGCGTGATCTGAACTTTGGATATAGCATGTTCGTGTATCAGAGGACAATATCGCTGTTTTAACAACGAACAATAACGTCAGTAGTGCGTTTGCTGATAACGAGATATCATGGTATTGTTAGTAAAGAAGGAGAGAGATCACAAAGAGGAGAAATAACCTTTGTGTGCACCTCTGGTGGGTTGACGGATTGAACACAACCCATAAATCCATTAAAATAGCGTATAACTATTCGAATTCTGTTCGTTAATGAAACTGCTGTTTAACTAACTCTAAATAAACAAGGGTCTTGGAATTAATTGTACCCAGATGTGAAAGTCTCACGTGTTGATTTTGGTGCTTGTCCTCTGGAATTAAAGAGTAATTTCCAGCGCTTGTTCCTCGGTGATGAAACGCGACGTCGTGCGGATGTACTGGGCCTTTGTTTCAGGCCGACTGACCTCCGTCGCACGTAAACAGAAGCAGTGAATCTGTTGCTGTGGTAACGCTGATCTCGCGTTAGCTCAAATGCTTCCGTTCCTTAGATTAAAAGAAAGATGCTCATCAGCTGCGCGTTAACTGTCCACGTAGTGCCGGCAAAGAAAGAGAGCGAGACGACGGAGAAGATATTTAAGGCCAAACCTTAGCGGGAGGCAAAAACGAGGACAGAACGAAGCTCTGTTGATGACAATGTTTGCAGCTGAATTCCGTGTGCTTTTGAATATACCCCTTCCTCACGATGACGCAAATTTGCTCTGTGAGTTGCTGGTGGTGCTGCCACCTGCTGGTGGGCATGATACCTACAAGAGCTCAGTGCTGCATTCTGAGCTCAAGCTGGGCTAACCATCATATGAGATAATGCACACTAATCATTTTTATGTATATTTTCTTTAGCCAAACACAAATCTATTTCATGTTGTGTCAAGCTCGATTAAAGAAAAATGTAACAATGTACTCCCGCTCCTTTGACATCCCGACACACACGTTGTTTAAAGTAATGATTTTAGATTATCTGGTTATGTTAAGGTTTTTCGAGATATCAAATTAATAGTGTTTATCTGGAGAAAATAAAGTTTCCTTTTCTCAATACCTCCATAAAATTAGTCCACTATCTTGGAAAAAAAAACAAAACTGTGTTATGTGGTGTTAACTAAATAAATAATCAGTGATCTCTATAAAATAAATAAATTTAACTCATTATAAGAGTAAATTGGAATTTTAAATAAAGATGCAAATTCGTAGCCTTTTAGGGCTTCCATACCCAACCAGTTTAATTCATTTAATCACACTTGTCGAATTAGTTATAAAAATCTTCCTACAGGAGGATCACTATACTTGTCACAGACTGCTCCTAGTCTCACTGGTCACATGATATGGCCCGATGTGTTGTGTGGGAGTTTGTCTTTTCGTTTGTAGCCACGCTCATGTATACACACCTGCACCAGCTTCTATGTCTAATGTCTGTATGTATTTAAACCGTTGCAGGAGAGTGTAGAGTTGTCGGTCTTTGTTCATGTCACAGTAATATCCCATGTTATGTTTGTAACCTGTTGTCCGTGTTCACGTGCCTGTTTTTGTTTTTTTGTTTTTTGGTGAGTGCCCATACGGTTGTCCTTCGTGTATGTATAATAAATGTCTCTCTACGTCAAGAGAGCCTGTGTGTCCTGCTCCACGCCCTGCGGCACTCAGGCCGTTACAGAAAGACTGACTGCCACAGGAAGCCTACTCCCTTGACGTTTAACGGACTTCTCATGGGGATGTGCGCAAAGGATTCTTACCGACATCCCAAGCCGCTGCCTGGATCCCTGGATGTTGGGAGGACGACCAGAGCTCACGGCCACACCAGAGGAAGAGGAGAGAGCCCATTCCAGGCAAGGAGGGGAACTCCCCCTGGAATTTCTTGGGGGGCCTAAGGCTCCCGAGCCAGGACCACAGATAGCCGAAGGGCTCCACTGGATCCGCTGTATAGGTGGTCCGGTGGAGTTGGCTATAGTAGCCTGTGCGCTCCCGCTCCTGAGTGCAGACTATGAGTACTGGAAGGGTCCAAACAAATCCCTGGAGTAAGGGGCTCTCCCTGGGCAGCTGGCGCCTGGTGGGCAGTAGTCCGCGGCAGCACGTCCGAACCCAGGCTGGCCGTGCCCCTCTGCGTGTCCTGTAGGGCCAGGGCCTAGCGCCTGCCCTTTCAGTGGATGCTGTGTCTCAGCGCCTTTGTGTTTGTGTTCAGGTGCATCTGCTCATTGTTCTGTATGTTTGTTCAGGCTGGGTCCCTACGAGGCACCAGGCATTGCCGTCGTGTGTGTTTCCGTGTATATGTACACAAGGCGTCACGGGGTTCGCAGTCCCAAGAAGGATGTGTCGGCAGCTGCATCCTTTGGATGGGGTTTCTGTCACGGACTGCTCCCAGTCACACTGGTCACGTGGTACGGCCTGCCGCATGATGTGGGAGTTTGTCTTTTCGTTTGTAGCCACGCTCGCGTTTGCACACCTGCAACGGCTTCTGTGTCTGATGTCTGTATGTATTTAAATCGATGCAGGAGAGTGTAGAGTTGTTCATGTTTTGGTTATGTTCATGTCACAGTAGTATCGCGTGTGTGTAATCTGTTGTCCATATTCACCTACCTGTTTTTTTTGTGAGTGCTGATATGTTTGTCCTTTGTGTATGTATAATAAATGTCAACATCAAGAGAGCCCGTGTGTCCTGCTCCTCGCCCTGCGGCACTCGGGCCATTACAATACTCCTCTAAATATTGTGGAGTTAACTGCCATTACCTTAAGTGTCTTCTTAAGATGTATTTGTGTTTATAATAATAATAATAATAATAATAATAATAATAATAATAATAATAATAATAATACTTTCTGAGCAAATTTTAACAATACCAGATAATACACATAACAGTAATAATTTGTCACAATAATTGTGATATTACATGTTTCATACTGTTTCATCTCTCAGAGAAACAAACAAATTATTAGGAAAAAACCCCAAATAGTCTATCTAATGACTTGACTGAGCTATGTCCAATTATCCCTCATACCCAATTACACCTCATGACAACTATACCATGCGCCAAATAACCTTAAACCACAACTACCCCACATCTAAAATAATCCTTCAGATTCATCTACCCCCCAAAAATAGTTGCCCCTCAACCAAAATACTGCCTCATGTCTAGATGCCCTTCAACAGAAACTACCCAATCAACCCAATAGCCATCCACTGCCAAACATGTCTAAATAGCTAAATAGCCCCTCTACTTCAACTACCCCTCAGCCAAAATATCCATGAACAGCCAAGATGACACTGCCAAAATAATAAACAAAGTCCTAGAACAAAAACGGAACAGATAATCTACCAAACGAAGAAATAAGACATAAACAAACAACAATAACCTGCCCTAACTCTCTGAACCAAAAAAGAAGAGAAAAAGAAACCTCAAAATAAACGGCATCACCTCCCTACTTCCCAAACTATGAACAAACATATAACGACAGAATAATTAAAGAAGTATAACACTCTATGTACACAATTTACATCGGCAAACGATTTCCATACGGGGCTAAGCGACGATAATGAACGGGTTTACAAAGCCCGTTATTATTACACAGATGCAACAGAACCAAACACAAACTCTCACATACTCTCAACAAAAAAACATATTTGCAAAGGCACAAATCAGTCGCAATTCAATAAAGTACACAAAAGTGAGAGGCAATTCTGTCCTCCTCCTCTTCTGAGGTGCGACAATCAAACAAAACGACCAACTTAGGTTCATAACACCTCCACCCATAAGAACAAACTAAGAGTTTCCAAACAGTGGCAAATCATCTGCCCTTACATTGTCTTTGCCTTTTTTGTGTATGATATCGAGCATAAAATTCTGGCAGGTTAAAGACCAGTGCAAGAGTCAGTGATTTGTGTTGGACATCTGTTGTAAAAACACGAGAGCGTTATGGTCACTATACACAGTAATGGGTACAACACTAGAACCAATGTACACCTCGAAATGCTGAATGTTCAGTAATAGGGCAAGAGCTTCTATTTCTATTGTACTGTAGTGAACTTGATGTTGTTTGAGTTTAGATACGAGATGATCTATGCCAACGGCATCCTCGTGTACTAACATGGCTCCACAGTCACTTGCATCAAATTCTAACTTAAAAGGCTTCGCAAATTTAGGGGCAGAAAAGGAAGGTGATGAGCACAACAGCCAATTTATGGCCTCAAACGCTGACTGACAGGTCAGAGACTAAACAAAAGGGGCTACATTTACGCAGAAGGTTTGGAAGAAGGAGTACCACATCTGAAAAGTTTCGACAGAAACTTCTGCAGTATCCCATCATTTCAAGGGAATGCCCCTTCTGGTTGTCGGGGCAGGAAAAGCAATTATGGACTGCACCGATTTTCAGCACACATACAGTCAACAAATACACATGGCCTGCTTTTGTTTTAGGAAGCGGACCTACACAGCTAATAATTATACATTCAAAGGGCTCACAAACTATCGGAATGGGTTTCCGTGGAATCGGTGGGATAACCTGATTCGGTTTTCATGCCACTTGACAAGTGTGACATGAATGACAGAACTGGGTCACATCCCGTTCCATCACTGGCAAGAAAAATAGTTGTAACACACTCTGATACACTTTCGAAGGTGTCTGGATAAGAGATGGTCATGTTCAAGAGTCAGAACGTGTGTCCTCTGGGGCTTAGGTACTACTACTTGGTACACGGTTCACCACTCACGATCTGTGCCAGAATCGGTAGGAGTCCATTTTTGTACCAAAACACAGTTGTCTAAGTAGTAGACTGTCACATGAGTGGATAAACTATCTTTGTCTAAGATGTTGACTAAACACCGGGACAGCGTTTCGATGAGCTGTAATAAACTTATCTTGACCTAAAGTCCATTCATATTGAACAAGTATCTGCAGAGGGATCATGCGTAGGGTCCAACACAAAAGTTGTTTTGCTTCAAATGTTTTTTTTTTACTGTTTTTTACTGTTTTTTTACTGTTTAATGTTCAATATTTTTTTTTACGAATCTGACAGATCTTCAATGTCTGCGTATTTCCATGCTTGTGCCCTGGTCAGCACACAAGCTTTGAATACCGCAGGAAATTCACAAGTTAATGTTTCAGAAGCCGTCTCTTCTGGCACTGACACAACTTCAACTAAAGACCACGTCTTGTCACCAGCTAAGTCATTCCTGAGAATAAATGGTATACCTTTGATAGGTAGTTGAGTGTGCAGGGCAACTTTGACCGTGCCAGTTACAAGCTCAGAGAGTAAATAAACAGTATGGAGAGGTACTTTCAGTACGTGCAAATCTATGCCTTGTATTAACACATAATCGCATATTCACACATAAGAATCGCATATCCTCAGACAAAGGGTAACTGTGTCTAGAATAAATGACTGAGCTGCACAATCTCACAGTGACGCGTCCCATCTGATACAAAAGGCTTAAAAGAACCAATGGATATACCACAGATGAGCAATCATAAAGCAACTGAGATGACGAAACCCGAACCAAGCCAACCACACGGGAAACAACTAGGCATTTTCTGGTTCCTTTGAATTGATTTTGAACAAGCCACGATGAGACGACCACTTTCATGACAATAAAAACACTCACGAGACTCACGCAGTGTTTTCTTAGGTGCGTTCTGGATTGGTGTATCAACACGGGTGTTCTGACACACACGCTGGGGAGGGTGAAACATCATTTTGTTCATAAGCACAAATTCGTCTGCCAGAATGGCAGCATTAATGAGGGCTGTAACCTTTTGTTCATTTAGATGCATGACAACCTTTTCCGGGACACAGTTTTTAAATTCTTCTAACAGGACAAGTTCTTTAAACTGTTCCAAAGTGGTTACTTTGCATGCAGCGCACCACTTATCAAGGAGTGCGGTTTTGTCTTGAGCGAATTCAACATATATCTGGCTGGAGGTTTTGGAATGTTTTCGGAACCTTCTAACCTTCTATCTAAACTTTGCTCCAAAGAAAGAGCAGAACACACCTCCTGAGCTCTTCCCACAAGCTTACAGTGCAACATTAACGACCGAACGTCTTTTGGCCACTGTAGTGTGGTTTAGTTACGTTCAAACACCTGGACACACATGTCGACCTCATTCTCATGGAAATAGTGTACCAACAACCAGGTTTTTACTGACATCAAAGCCAGTACAAGGCGATGGAGTCAAATGCGCAGACAGGGGTGTGCCAGAGGTGTTCTACGTAGGTGTTCGAGGAGTAGAGACAGTGGTAAGGGTCCACACCTTGCATGGAGTGGGCACCGGACGAGAGTCAGCAGGAGGAGTAAGAACAGAACGTGCTCGTCTCTGCTCCGGTTCTAGGTCCCATATTCTGACGTCTCGTGTGTATCAAATTTAAGAGCACGAACCTTCGATCTACTCTGTTTCAGAGCCAGCATCGTATCCATTTAAGGCAGAAAGGGAGTAATGGGATCTATGCACACTGAACATTTGAGTTCAGCCTCAGCCTCTGCTGGGACTGAAGACTCAGCTGGGTGAACAACATCCGGCATCCCGTCAGCCTATAGTAGAATCTGCTGTTGCACAAGCTCATCATGCAGCGTGGCCTTGACTATCCACTTAGCCGCACTACGAGGCACCACCACTTCGAAGAAATCTATCAACAAAAAAAGCATCCTTCCAACACACATCAAACTGTTCTAAACTGAGCGTAACTGTTCCAGACCATCGCCCCCACATTCGAAAGAAAAGACAAAACTTGCAGCCGAATACACCACAAAAAAACAAGCAAAGGACGAGCCTCCAGCTCTGTTACGACCCGGTCTAGGCTCCGGATCGTAAAAGAGAAAGGAGAGAAGGGGAAAAGGATATAACAAAGAAAAGGGAGATATTTTTTCATAAAGAGGTGTGCTTCAGGAGATGACAGAAACAGAAGACAAAAAGAAAGGTAAAAATAAACGGAATCACCTCCCTACTTCTTAAACTACAACCAAACATAAAACAACAGAATAATTAAATAAGTATAACACACTATGGACACAATTTACATCGGCAACCAATTTCCATACGGAGGATAAACAAAGATCATGAATGTGGTTGCAAAGCCAACGTCAGAACACGTTCAGAGTCTGAATCATAAATAAATAGGACAAACCTGTTTTTTTTGGACAAACTAAGTTTGAGAATTGCATAGATGTATCCACAGGTACATATGGGCTGAGCAATGATGTGCATAGTTTTGGTATTATTTCTTTATGTATATCAACCCTGAATACACTATATAGTGTGTCTTTGCTGACACCTTCTTAAAGACAAAATGAGATTAAAATTAAAGGCAATGTTTACAACACTTGTTTAAGATCATATTTTACCTGCCCAATCATTACCTTTTATAAACTAATGACTTACTCTTCTGCTGAATGTCCCCAGTGAATCTGAGAGCCCAGCAGAGACTGGAAAACCTCTATACATAAATCCGCCTTTCACAGTGCATAATCTGGAATATTCCCTTGTTAACTACTGAGCCATTGTGCATTAGTAGAACAAGAAAATGACTGAATTAGGTACAATAGGCACTATTCTTTAGACTGTTATAACATTTTAAATACAATAACAATCATGTACATAAATACGGCTGTCATAGTAAGACCCACAAATGATGTTTTCCTGCAATGCAACAATTTATTTAATATTTTTTACAGGAGCATTGCGTGAAGGAAATTTTAAATTTCAAACATTTAAGACCTTAACAAAATTTAGCATCTTAAGAAATATCACACTTTCTTTAATAGAAATGAGAATTTATTGAGTTCTTCTTTGTAAGGCCAAATATAAAAAAAAAAATAATAAAACATTTTAAAAGGGGGGGGGGGTTGAATCAGCCCCTCTGGCTCCACCTACTGCTCCTAATTATATTTGCAAGAATCCACTGCACCTGAATCAAATCAACCAATCAGAGCCAGCAGGAGTGTAAACAGAAGTAAACAAAATGAAGAAAAGCAAGCTAAAAGGAACAGAAAGGAACAGACGGAGTCAGATCAAACAAACATTACAGGAGTGGAAGGAACTACAGGACATTACAGGACAACATAGCACATTTCTCATGAATGCAGTTGTAGTCAGGCTGTTAGAAACTGGTTCAAAGTGACCAGTCCTTCAGATTCTATCTCCTCCAATTTACCCTCTGCCCTCCGTCCTCTGTAGCTGGATCAGGGGAAGTCAAGAGATACTGACACCAAGGTAGAGAATCAAGAGAGTTCAACTTTATTGAGGAAAGCACAGAGTATATATGTGTCCTATATCTACTATCTAAATCTACAGGATGACGGGGAAAAGTGAGGCATGTTCTAAGGGTCTACGTAGAAAGGAAAGAGACAAGCTTAGTAAAGATTAGATGTTCTCTGCATGAACGAGCCACGAGCTGTTCCCGTGCTCGCCATGAGCCACTCCTGTGCTTAGAGAGAGAGACAGGGAGAGAAAGGGAGAGAGAGAGAGAGAGAGAAAGGGAGAGAGAGAGAGAGAGAGAGAGAGAGAGAGAGAGAGAGGTAAAGGAGACAAGAAGAGGGAGCGGATGCCCTTGGGCAACCAGCAATGTCATGGCTGATAGGCAGAGACTTGTGTTTGGTGCCTGAAGAGAGAAAGGCTCCAGTATCCAACACTAACATGAGTGTGGCTCTAATGCAAAGGCCAGTGATGAGCTGTTTTATCTGAATGTCCCCAAGCTGTTCTATCAGTTAATTACTACTTAATTAACACTACTTACAATAGTTCCTGTAATCAACAAACATCTACAGCACACTGAAATAATTGTGCTAGATATTTTACCAAATACATATTTCTCATATCTAAAGGATTCATTTCTGCTTGTTCGTTGGCTCTGAAAATGGAACAGCATAAGGCTTAAATTTATGACTGGAAAAATAAAGTACAATACTAACTACAAACCAATTCATCATAGTAAATCCATTACTTTAACTGTAGTCAGGTCTACCCTGATCATATCTTCCAAATCTTTGTATAGGAATGGAAGCATCGAGGCGTCAGTTTGGTACTTTGTGAGAAATGGCTGAAACCATTGATCCACGTAGGTGACGATATATTGGCAAACTCCAATGGCTCTCTCCACTGCTGGCATTTTTTGCAGCTTAAGATGCCCACAAAATGGCTGATGAAATGTACCACACTCATTCACAAACATGAAGTTCTCCCTTCTTCCAGGGGCACAGTGAAACAGGTAATACAGGACGCTGAGCACTGTCAATATGCCACACCATGAAGCCATTCTTAAAGGAGTTGTGCATCATGTGAAGGTCATTGCTCTTTGCTTGTGTGGTAGCTCAGTGGTTAAGGTACTTGACTTGTAATCAGAATGTAGCTGGTTCAAGCCGCACCACTGCCAAGTTGCCACTGTTGGGCCCCTGAGCAAGGCCCTTAACTCTCAATTGCTCAAGTTGTACTCAGTCATAATTGTAAGTTGCTTTGGACAAAAGTGTCAGCTAAATGCCATAAATGTAAATGCTCCTCTAGTATGAGCTCAACAAACTCCCAGTTAACAGTGGGCCCATCCACTCACAGAGACTGCATGTTGCTCAGAAGCAACTCTTATGTACGTTCCTACACATTTGAAAAAAAAAGGAGGAAACAGTCAGTTCTTTGTCCCAAGTAATCCACATCAGGCTAAGGGATGCTTGTATTAGCCTAATAATAATCAAATTCTAATTATTGTTTCTTGTTAATATACACAAAAACAAAAGCATACACACCATACAAAGATAATATAGTATGTACACACAAATGATATAATTAATAATTATATAATTCATATATAGGATACCGAACTTAATTATTTCACTATTTATCAGACCACAGATTAATTGTATGTCATATTTAGTATGAAAAGTATGTTAGTGTGTGACTTGAAACAAAATGTTACTTACACTGAAATTATCTAACGTCCTCGGCTCAGGAGTGGCCCAGGAATTGCAATCCATAATAACAGAAGAGCACGTGCGTCTCTTCACTGCTTCAGTACCTCAAACAGAGATCCACTTGCTTGCACTTTGCTGTTTAATTCCTGTATTCATTGAACAAGATCACACAGGTTTTCTCAATAACACTGCATGATGGCTCTCTTTTAATGAACGAAGCGACGCTATATTTGGCATCAGGGGTGGTTTTAATTTCACCACAGGTGCTCTGAATGAATGGTGCCTGCTCAGCACGTGGAGAAGACACAGCACTTCAGTCTTTTGAGTCTCTGGCAGTGACACAAAACTGCTCAAAGCCGACGGCACAGAAGTTGCGAGGGAGTCTACTGTGAGGGAGTCTTCAAGGACTGCCAAGTGCAAACAGTGCAGGAATTAGCGTGGCCCCACTGCCACTAGCTGCCGCTGGTGCTTAAGAGATCCAGTATGGAATTCAGTTGGCTCAACCCCACCTATGACATGATGAGGACAAGCATCCAGAAGTTGATGTGTGTAGGGAACCCTGGATATTCCTTCTGTCCTGTGAATAGTCATGTCAGAGATGACTCTGTACAGTAAAACTCACAGAGAGTGATACAGCTACTGTCCTGAGTGAATGCGCTGGTGATTACAGAGACTAGTCTGTTGAATAAAACTCTTCCCACACACTGAGCAGTGATATGGCTTCTCTCCTGTGTGAATGCGCTGATGTTGCTGGAGACTACTCCTGTGAGAGAAACTCCTTCCACACTCTGAGCAGTGATATGGTTTTTCTCCTGTATGAATGCGCTGGTGCTGTTGGAGACTACTCTGTTGAATAAAACTCTTCGCACACACTAAGCAGTGATATGGTTTTTCTCCTGTGTGAATGCGCTGATGTTGTTGGAGACCACTCTGGCGAGTGAAACTCCTTCCGCACTCTGAGCAGCAATATGGCTTCTCTCCCGTGTGAATGCGCTGATGATGTTGGAGACTACTCTGGTGAGTGAAACTCTTTCCACACTCTGAGCAGCGATATGGCTTTTCTCCTGTGTGAATGCGCTGGTGTTGTTGGAGATTGCTCTGGTGAGTGAAATTCTTTCCACACTCTGAGCAGCAATATGGCTTTTCTCCTGTGTGAATGCGCTGGTGTTGTTGGAGATTACTCTGATGAGAAAAACTCTTTCCACAATCTGTGCAGAGATACGGCTTCTCTCCTGTGTGAGTGCGCTGGTGTTTATGCAGATTACGCAGTTGAGAAAAACTCTTTCCACACTCTGAGCAGTGATACGGCTTCTCTCCTGTGTGAACGCACTGGTGTATACG
The DNA here is from genome assembly GCF_041902795.1 of Electrophorus electricus. Taxonomy (NCBI): domain Eukaryota; kingdom Metazoa; phylum Chordata; class Actinopteri; order Gymnotiformes; family Gymnotidae; genus Electrophorus; species Electrophorus electricus. Next base: position 7,265,905 of record NC_137514.1, on the reverse strand, counting down.
GAGATGAGAGAGTTGAGTAAAATTCTTTCCACACTCTGAGCAGACATATGGTTTCTCTCCTGCATGAATGCGCTGGTGTTGTTGGAGATTACACAGTTGAGTAAAACTCTTTCCACACTCTGAGCAGACATGTGGCTTCTCTCCTGTATGAATGCGCTGGTGTTTTTGGAGAGCACTCGGTACAGTAAAACTACTGCCACACACTGAGCAGCGATATGGCGTCTCCCCTCTATGAATACGCTGGTGTTTACGGAGATTACTCTGGTGAGTAAAACTCCTTCCACACTCTGAGCAGTGATATGGCTTCTCTCCTGTGTGAATGCGCTGATGATGTTGTAGACCACTCTGGTGAGTAAAACTCCTTCCACACTCTGAGCAGCAATATGGCTTCTCTCCTGTGTGAATGCGCTGGTGTTTCTGGAGATGAGACAGTTGAGTAAAATTCTTTCCACATTCTGTGCAGAGATACGGCTTCTCTCCTGTGTGAATGCGCTGGTGTTTCTGGAGAGCACTCCGTGCAGTAAAACTCTTTCCACACTCTGAGCAGTGATGTGGCTTCTCTCCTCTGTGGATGTGCTGGTGTTGTCGGAGATAATTCTGTACAGTAAAGCTCTTTCCACACTCTGAGCAGTGATATAGCTTCTCTCCTGTGTGAATGTGCTGATGTTGTTGACCACTCTGCTGAAAAACACTCAACCCACATTCTGAGGAGAGGTGAGTTCTTTCCTCTTCCATGTCTTTCTGCGATTGTCTGAGGTGTGTTAGTGAGGAGATTATTATGTTTGTGGAGCACTGAAGCTTTTTTTTGTTGTCAGACTCGTGATAAATCTCCCAATCTTCTGATTTACTAGTCGAAGCACATTTTACCTGTATAGAAATATGGACACACAAAACAGAAGACTTGCATCAGATTATAACATTTGTGCTGAGTTTATGCCATTTTTGTGTGGACTGCTTTAGAAAAACAAACAAACATTGTTTTACATTGTTATGTAATCAACCTGAAGTCTGCACCCCATGCGTATGATTTTAACTAAACCAGTCTCAACCGTTTGTGCTATAAAGAGTTTACATTGTGCTGCAACTGCTCTCTCAGATGTGTAGCGTTGTTTACGTTGCTTACATCGCCTGCATGATGGGTTCCAACTTCACGCCAATTGTATCTAAACTAAGCTTTATATCTCAAAAACTAAAACTGCAAAAATTACAAATTCAAAGGCAGAAACGATTGACACTGAGACACATGGGGTGCCAACTTCACATAGATCTATATCATCATGGTAACAATATTCAAACTGAAACTGCTTAAGGTCAAATAAAACTAAAAAAAATACAAAACATGAGTACATTTCAGTGCAAGACATTGGATAGGACACCAGGATTAGGCAGATATTTGTATTTTCAGAGTTATATTAAGATATTGCTACTACTAAAAATGTGTACTAAGAAAAATGTGAATGAATGTCTAATTCACATCTAAGCATAGTTTCAATAACAAGGACAATGTAAAAACAAAAACGTTGTGTGTTGTAAATGTCTGAACTCTCCAAAGTCATAACTTGAACATTTGATCGTTAAGGACTGGTGAGCTACATGGGTGAGTTAGAGTACGACAAATATTGACCTGGTATGATACACTTCAGGTTTTAACAACTAAAGTAAGTTAAGATTAAATTATCAAAATAACACATAGAATGTTTGGACTTAACCTTTAACAGAACAGTTTGTTCCAGAGGTCATTTAACATGATCTTTGGTGAATTCGTCTCTATCACACTAGAAGCTGCTCTCCTGTTTTGATTCACCAAGAGCAACAGTAGAGAATCTCCCCTTGAGATCAGAAGGCCATCAGATTCTGCTCATCATCATTATGAGAACAATTCACATATTTGAAAGAAAACAGGCAGACAGAGAGGAACAAATAACTGGTAGGGAAAGGTTGACCAAAGAAGCAATAAAAGTAATTAAACTCCAGTATGTAGGGGTTTTACCTACGAATCCTTACACTGCATATGATTTACTATGCCTCAATTATTAGTCTCATATAATCCAATAAAAATGACCACAAGCTCTTATTTTTACCTAAAGAATGTAACATTAATGATTTGGTCTCTGAAGAATTGAATAAATATGAGCTCTATATCTGAAGATATTGGCAAAAAACATAATCTGAATATCAAAAGAAATAACTTGTTCAAGTTTGGTTTATTTGTCACATACATAGTCATACACAGTATAATAATAATAAATGGTATTTATTAAACACAACTACTAACTGCAGAGTCAACGATCAATATATGCACAGAGAATAAGTAAATTGGCTATTTAGCCTGTGTGTGTGTGTGTGTGTGTGTGTGTGTACAAGCAAAGCCGTAGGCATGATCTGAACATTGGTGGGGACCAAATCTCCCCAGGGGAGAATTCGCCAACTCATGAGGAAATAATTATGATTACAAAAATATATATTATTATAATAACATTGCACAAAGCTAGTGTGGAATTTTTTTTATTCGTTATATTGGGGGATATCGGGGGGGGGGGGGGGGGCATTTTGAGCTTAATATTGGAGGGACGTGTCCCTCCCAATGTGTGTTGTGTCTACGTCCTTGTGTACATGTCCTGATGCAAGGAGGAGGTAGGGTTTGCTATCCTGGTTCTTCTATAGAGTACAAAGGAAAATGGTGCAGAGTTTGAACAGCAGAGTAACGTGGCTGTATATCAATGAGCTCAGCTGGTTTGTCAAAGCGTGATCGTAAATAAGAGGACAATGTCGCTGTTTCAACAACGATCAATAACGTCACATTCAGAGACTGTGCTGTGCTGTTTAACTAACTCTAAATAAACAAGGGTCTTGGAATTAAACGTACCCAGATGTGAAAGTCTCACGTGTTGATTTTGGTGCTTGTCCTCTGGAATTAAAGAGTAATTTCCAGCGCTTGTTCCTCGGTGATGAAACGCGACGTCGTGCGGATGTACTGGGCCTTTGTTTCAGGCCGACTGACCTCCGTCGCACGTAAACAGAAGCAGTGAATCTGTTGCTGTGGTAACGCTGATCTCGCGTTAGCTCAAATGCTTCCGTTCCTTAGATTAAAATAAACATTCAAGGGAAATAAAGAAACATACTTCTCAGCTGTTTGATAACTATCTACGTAGTACCGATAAAGAAAGAGCGAAATTACCTTAGCGGGAGGCAAAAACGAGGACAGAACGAAGCTCTGTTGATCAATGTTCGAATTCCGCGTGGTTTTGAATATACCCCTTCCTTCCGATGACGCAAACTTGCGCTGTGCGTTGCTGGTGGTGCTGCCACCTGCTGGTGGGCATGATACCTACAAGAGCTCAGTGCTGCATTCTGAGCTCAAGCTGGGCTAACCATCATATGAGATAATGCACACTAATCATTTTTATGTATATTTTCTTTAGCTAGACACAAATCTATTTCATGTTGTGTCAAGCTCGATTAAAGACAAATGTAACGTGCTAGTCAATGTACTCCCGCTCCTTTGACATCCCGACACACACGTTGTTTAAAGTAATGATTTTAGATTATCTGGTTATGTTTAGGTTTTTGTTTTTAGATATCAAATTAATAATGTGTTTATCTGGAGAAAATAAGGTTTCATTTTCTCAATACCTCCATAAAATTTGTCAATTATATAGAGAAAACAATGTTTATGATGTGGTGTTAATAAAATAATTAGAGATCTCTATAAAAATAAAATTAACTCATTATAACAGTAAATTGGAATTTTTAATAAAGATGCTGATTCATGGCCTTTTAGGGCTTCCATGCCCAACCAGTTTTGTTCATTTAATCACAGCTGTCAAATTGGTTATAAAAGTCTTCCTACAGGAGGATCACTATACTTCTCTATATGTTGTTGTTAATTGCAATTACTTTAATTGTCTTCTTAAGACTCATTTGGATTTGTGTTTATAATAATAATAATATAATACTTTTTTAACATTCTGAGCAAATTTTAACCATACCAGATAATACTGATAACAGTAATAATTTTGATCACAATAATTCTGATATTACATGTTTCACCAGTTTCATCTCTCAAACAACAAATTATTTAAAAAAAAAACCCCCAGATAGTCCATCTAATGACTTTACTGAGATACACCACATGTCCAATTATCCATCAATGACAAGTGTACCACAAGCCAAATAACCTTAAACCACAACTAGCCCACATCTAAAATAATCCTTCAGATTCATCTACCCCAAAGACAGTTGCCCCTCATCCAAAATACCACTCCATGTCTAGATGCCCTTCAACAGATTAAAGTCAAACGTAACGTTTGACATCCCGATACACACGTTGTTTAAAGTAATGATTTTAGATTATCTGGTTATGTTTAGGTTTTTGTTTTAGATATAAAATTAATAATGTGTTTATCTGGAGAAAATAAAGTTTCCTTTTCTCAATATCTCAATATGATGTCTGACCTGCATTTGGTGCAGTCTTGTCACTGGTTAAGTCATTCCCGAAAATAAATTATATACCTCTGATAGGTAGTTGACTGCACACTGCAACTTTGACCGTGCCAGTTACAAGCTCAGAGACTAAATAAACGGTATGGAGAGGTATTTTCAATACATAAAAATCTATACCTTGTATTAACACATAAGAATCGCATCTAGGATCCTCAGACAAAGGGAGAACAGTGTCTAAAGTGAATGACTGAGCTGCACAAGTATCTCTCAGTATGCGAGCTGGGTACTGGTTTGCATAGTACAGCGACAGTGGCACCATCCCATAAAATACAAAAGGCTTAAAAGAAGCGTCTACAGCATAGAACACAAATGAGGAATTATAAAGCAACTGGGATGACAGAACCTGAAACAAGCCAACCACACGGGAAACAACTAGGCATTTTCTGGTTCCTTTGAATTGATTTTGAACAAGCCACGATGAGACGACCACTTTCATGACAATAAAAACACTCACGAGACTCACGCAGTGTTTTCTTAGGTGCGTTCTGGATTGGTGTATCAACACGGGTGTTCTGACACACACGCTGGGGAGGGTGAAACATCATTTTGTTCATAAGCACAAATTCGTCTGCCAGAATGGCAGCATTAATGAGGGCTGTAACCTTTTGTTCATTTAGATGCATGACAACCTTTTCCGGGACACAGTTTTTAAATTCTTCTAACAGGACAAGTTCTTTAAACTGTTCCAAAGTGGTTACTTTGCATGCAGCGCACCACTTATCAAGGAGTGCGGTTTTGTCTCGAGCGAATTCAACATATATCTGGCTGGAGGTTTTGGAATGTTTTCGGAACCTTTGTCGATATGCCTGCGGCCCTAGCTCATATGCACACAAAACCGCAGACTTCACTGTATCATAATCTAAACTTTGCTCCAAAGAAAGAGCAGAACACACCCCCTGAGCTCTTCCCACAAGCTTACAGTGCAACATTAACGACCGAACGTCTTTTGGCCACTGTAGTGTGGTTTAGTTACGTTCAAACACCTGGACACACATGTCGACCTCATTCTCATGGAAATAGTGTACCAACAACCAGGTTTTTATTGACATCAAAGCCAGTACAAGGCGATGGAGTCAAATGCGCAGACAGGGGTGTGCCAGAGGTGTTCTACGTAGGTGTTCGAGGAGTAGAGACAGTGGTAAGGGTCCACACCTTGCATGGAGTGGGCACCGGACGAGAGTCAGCAGGAGGAGTAAGAACAGAACGTGCTCGTCTCTGCTCCGGTTCTAGGTCCCATACTCTGACAAACTAAGTTTGAGAATAGACGTATCGACAGGTACATATGGTCTGAGCAATGATGTGCATAGTTTTTGTATTATTTCTTCATGTAAATCAACTATGAATACAATGTCTTTCCCCACCAAAATTCATATCATTGTCATCTACCGCCCTCCAGGTTCCCTTGATCACTTCACTGATGTGCTTGACATCCTCCTGAGTCAATTCCCCATTGAAGGAAATTTACTCATTCTCCTTGGTGACTTCAGTATTCTCAGACAAGCTGCATTCCTCCTGCATCCTTCCACTATTGACAGCTTTTGACTTCACCCTCAACCACTCTCCACCGACTCACAAAGCAGGTAATGTTCTGGACCTGATCTTCACCCGGACCACCACATCACATCAGACATCACAGTCACCCCCCTTCACCTCTTGGACCATCAATTTCTATCCTTCTCTCTCTCCCTTCCTTCTCTTTCCATCCAGACCTCCCCAACGTGTTCCTCCTCCTTCCATCACAATCTGCACTCCATAACTCCCTCTTGCCTTACTTCTTCTATTTTGTCCACCCTTCCTCACACCTCCACATCCAAACCATGTACTTCTCCACTGGTGTTCCACAGGGCTCAGTATTAGACCATTGTGACAGCATCGTTTCAGCCCACTAGCCTTTCCCCACCAAGACTTCGGTCCCCCTCACCTGAGTACTAATAAGCTACACCTGTCTCTCATTCCAGTCACCCTTATAACATCCCAGTTTCCCACCTCCAAATCGCAAAGTATTGTATCCTTATATGCATGCCGAGCGTTCTTTGTTCCTTTTGATTCCCCTGGCTTTTGACCTCTGCTTCCTCCTCAGACTACGCCTCGTTCCTAGCCCCTTGGATTACTCAGGTTCATGCCTAATGATTTACAGAGGGAACAGTGCCCTCAACTCTCCTCGTCCGAACCACCGCGTTGACGACTGCTACTCATATCCACCTCGCACCCATTCCTGTCAGTACCAATAAACTCTTACAATTGGATCCTCACTTAACTGTGTTTGGGAGCTCGTTACAAAATACTTCGCCACTTCGATAGATCCAGCAGAGTTACAGGCTAAGCTCACTGAGCAGGAAGGCATACAGCAGTCCCTTGCTGTCTTTAAACGCAGACTGAAGACCCATCTATTCGTGAAATATTTAAATGACAATTGACCCTGCTCCTACATTGACTTAATACTTATTGTAGGGTATTGTTTATTACACTGATGTTGTACTTATTATTACACTTATCAATGTTTCAGATAGACCTTATGTATTTTGTACTTCTATGTATCAGCAGTGATCCCTGTATTTCTACAGTATTCTAGATCATTGGTATATTGGACTTTAAACTACTGTAGAGACTAGGATATATTCTATGAGTAAATGACAAAGCACTTTTGTAAGTCTCTTTGGATAAGAGCATCTGCTAAATGCCATGAATGTAAATGAAAATGAATACAGTATATAGTGTGTCTTTGCTGACAGCTGTTTAAAAACAAAATGAGATTAAAATTAAAGGCAATGCTTTACAACATATTTTACCTGCCCAATCATTACCTTTTATAAACTAATGGGATACTCTTCTGCTGAATGTCCCCAGTGAATCTGAGAGTCAAGCAGAGAGACTGGAAAACCTCTATACATAAATCCACCTTTCACAGTGGATAATCTGGAATATTCCCTTGTTAACTACTAAAACATTGTGCATTAGTAGAACAAGAAAATGACTGAATTCGGTACAATAGGCACCATTTTTAGACATTTTAAATACAATGATCATGTACATAAATAAGGTTGTAACAGTAAGACCCACAAATGATGTTTTCCTGCAATGAAACAATTTATTTATTATTTTTTACAGGAGCATCGCGTGAAGGACATTTTAAATTTCAAACATTTAAGACCTTAACAAAATTTAGCATCTTAAGAAATGTCACACTTTCTTTAATAGAAATGAGAATTTATTGAGTTCTTCTTTGTAAGGACAAAAAAAAAAAAAAAAAAAAAAAACATTAAAAAAAAAGGGGGGGGGGGGGGGTTTGAATCAGCCCCTCTGGCTCCACCTACTGCTCCTAATTATATTTACAAGAATCCACTGCACTTGAATCAAATCAACCAATCAGAGCCAGCAGGAGTGTAAACAGAAGTAAACAAAATGAAGAAAAGCAAGCTAAAAGGAACAGAAAGGAACAGACATTACAGGACAACATAGCACATTTCTCATGAATGCAGTTGCCTTCAGGCTAACATGAGCTTGCTTCTAATGCAAAGGCCATTGATTAGTTGTTTTATCTGAATGTCCTCAGGCTGTTGTATCAGTTTAATGTTTGACTGGATATTTGCGTCTCTCTTCCCTCTCACAGCTAACGTTTTCATAAGCACTTTACTACTTAATTAACACTATTTACAGTAGTTCCTGACATCAACAAACATCTACAGCACACTGAAATAATTGTGTGCTGGATCTTTTACCAAATACATATTTCTCATATCTAAAGGATTCATTTCTGCTTGTTCGTTGGCTCTGAAAATGGAACAGCATAAGGCTTAAATTTATGACTGGAAAAATAAAGTACAATACTAACTACAAACCAATTCATCATAGTAAATCCATTACTTTAACTGTAGTCAGGTCTACCCTGATCATATCTTCCAAATCTTTGTATAGGAATGGAAGCATCGAGGCGTCTGTTTGGTACTTTGTGAGAAATGGCTGAAACCATTGATCCACGTAGGTGACGATATATTGGCAAACTCCAATGGCTCTCTCCACTGCTGGCATTTTTTGCAGCTTAAGATGCCCACAAAATGGCTGAGCAAATGTACCACACTCATTCACAAACAAAGTTCTCCCTTCTTCCAGGGGCACAATGAAACAGGTAATACAGGACGCTGAGCACTGTCAATATGCCACACCATGAAGCCATTCTTGAAGGAGTTGTGCATCATGTGAAGGTCACGACTCCAAACAATCTGTAGATGGGCTCCAGTACATTGTTCTCTCTGCTCCTCTAGTATGAGCTCAACAAACTCCCAGTTAACAGTGGGCCCATCCACTGACAGAGACTGCATGTTGTTCAGAACCAGCTCTTATGTACATTCCTACACGTTTGAAAAAAAAAGGTGAAAACAGTCAGTTCATTGTCCTAAGTAATCTACGTCAGGTTAAGGAAAGGTTGTATTAGCCTAATACACCACCTGGATTTAACTAAGGAAATAGGTAAGAGCCTCCCATTGGATAATTACTGTATGGGTGATTATGTTTCAGCTGGCAAGTTATTTAACCCTAACTGATGCAGTGAGTAGCTTCTCATTTGTTAAACAACCATGTCGAAAGACACATCCTGTGGTCATGGAAAAGATGGCAATCTATTTCAGAAGAGTCAAATTATTGGCATGCATCAAGCAGAGAAAACATCTGCTGAAACTACTAAAATCAGTTTAAGAACTGTCCAACACATTATTAAAAAGTGGAAGGACAGTGGGGAAACATCATCTTCGAGGAAGGAATGTGGTCGGGAAAAAAAATCTTGAATGATGATCGGCGATCACTTAAACATCTGTTGAAATCAAATCGTAGAAAAACAACAGTAGAACTCAGGGATATGTTTAATAGTGAAAGTAAGAGCATTTCCACATGCACAATGCGAAGGGAACTCAAGGGATTGGGACTAAACAGATGTGTAGTCTTAAGAAAACCACGTCAGTGAGGCTAACCAGCAAAAACAGCTTCAATTTACTAGGGAGCATAAAGATTGGACTCGAACAATGGAAGGTCATGTGATCTGATGAGTCCAGATTTAACCAGTTCCAGAGTGATGGGCACATCAGGGTAAGAAGAGAGGCAGCTGAAGTGATACACCCATCATGCCTAATGCGTACCGTACAAGCTTGTGGGGGCAGTGCTATGATCTGCGGTTGTTGCAGTTGGTCAGGTCTAGGTTCAGAAACATTATATGCCCAAAGAATGAGGTCAGCTGACTACCTGAATATACTGAATGACCAGGTTATTCCATCAATGGATTTTTTCTTCTCTGGTGGCATGGGCATATTCCAAGATGACAATGCCAGGATTCATCAGGCTCAAATTGTGAAACAGTGGTTCAGGGAGCATGAGACATCATTTTCACACATGGATTGGCCACCAGAGTCCAGACCTGAACACCATTGAGAATCTTTGGAATGTGCTGGAGAAGACTTTGTGCAGTGGTCCAAATCTCCCATCATCAATAGAAGATCTTGGGAGAAAATGAATGCAACTCTGGACAAAAATAAATGTGACGTTGTGGAAACAATGCCACAGCAAATGCGTGCCGTAATCAAAGCTAATGGCAGTCTAACAAAATATTAGTGTGTGAACTTTTTTTGGCCAAAAATTTTAATGATTGTTTCTTGCTAAAATACACAAAAATAAAACCAAACACACCATACATAGATAAACACAATATAGCATTTACACACAAATTATATAATTAATAATTATACTGAATTTAAGTCATTCACTGTTTATCAGACCACAGATTAATTGTATGCCATATTTAGTATGAAAAGTGTTAGTATGTGATTTCAAACAAAACGTTATTTACACTGAAATTATCTAAAAAGTCCTTGGGTCAGGAGTGGCCTATGAATTGCCATCCATAATAGTAGATGATGACATGCATTTCCCATCTCTTCACTGCTCAAGTACCTAAAACAGAGATCCAACTGCTTGCACTTTGCTGTTTTTTTCCTGCATTCGTTGAAGATGAACACACAGGTTTCTTCAATAACATTGTGTGATGGCTTTCTTTTAATGAATGAAGCAATGCAATATTTGGCATCAGGGGTGGTTTCAATTTCACCACAGGTGAAAGACTTTACATATCTGAACGTAGTAACCAAGACACTACTACTCATGTCATTTGCTCTGAATGAATGGTGCCTGCTCAGCACGTGGAGAAGACACAGCACTTCAGCCTTTTGAGTCTCTGGCAGTGACACAAAACTGCTCAAAGCCGACGGCACAGAAGTTGCGAGGGAGTCTGCTGTGAGGGAGTCTTCAAGGACTGCCAAGTGCAAACAGTGCAGGAATTAGCGTGGCCCCACTGCCACTAGCTGCCGCTGGTGCTTAAGAGATCCAGTATGGAATTCAGTTGGCTCAACCCCACCTATGACATGATGAAGACAAGCAGCCAGAAGTTGATGTGTGTAGGGAACCCTGGATATTCCTTCTGTCCTGTGAATAGTCATGTCAGAGATGACTCTGTACAGTAAAACTCACAGAGAGTGATACAGCTGCTGTCCTGAGTGAATGCGCTGGTGATTACAGAGACTAGTCTGTTGAATAAAACTCTTCCCACACACTGAGCAGTGATATGGCTTCTCTCCTGTGTGAAGGCGCTGATGTTGCTGGAGACTACTCCTGTAAGAGAAACTCCTTCCACACTCTGAGCAGCTATATGGCTTTTCTCCCGTGTGAATGCGCTGGTGCTGTTGGGGAGATGACTCTGGTGACTGAAACTCTTTCCACACTGTAAGCAGCAATATAGCTTTTCTCCCGTGCGAATGCGATGGTGTTTATGAAGATTACTCTGGTGAGAAAAACTCTTTCCACAATCTGTGCAGAGATACGGCTTCTCTCCTGTGTGAATGCACTGGTGTACACAGAGATGAGAGAGTTGAGTAAAATTGTTTCCACACTCTGAGCAGACATATGTCTTCTCTCCTGTATGAATGCGCTGGTGTTTTTGGAGAGCACTCGGAACAGTAAAACTACTGCCACACACTGAGCAGCGATATGGCGTCTCCCCTCTATGAATACGCTGGTGTTTACGGAGATTACTCTGGTGAGCAAAACTCCTTCCACACTCTGAGCAGTGATATGGCTTCTCTCCTGTGTGAATGCGCTGGTGTTTCTGGAGAGCACTCCGTGCAGTAAAACTCTTTCCACACTCTGAGCAGTGATGTGGCTTCTCTCCTGTGTGGATGTGCTGGTGTTGTCTGAGATAATTCTGTACAGTAAAGCTCTTTCCACACTCTGAGCAGTGAAATGGCTTCTCTCCTTTGTGAATCTGCTGATGTTGTTTGAGATTACACTGTTGAGTGAAACTCTTTCCACAATCTGTGCAATCATACGGCTTCTCTCCTGTGTGGATGCGCTGGTGTGTACGGAGATGACACAGATGAGTAAAATTCTTTCCACACTCTGAGCAGTGATATAGCTTCTCTCCTGTGTGAATGTGCTGGTGTTGTTGACCACTCTGCTGAAAAACTCAACCCACATTCTGAGGAGAGGTGAGTTGTTTCCTCTTCCATGTCTTTCTGTGATTGTCTGAGGTGTGTTAGTGAGGAGATTATTATGTTTGTGGAGCACTGAAGCTTTTTTGGTGCCAGACTCGTGGTTAATCTCTTGATCTTTCCTGATTTACTAATGGAAGTACATTCTACCTGTATAGGAATGTGGACGCACAAAGCAGAAGACTTGCATCAGATTATAACATTTGTGCCATTGCAATTTCTGTCTGGACTGCTTTAGAAGAAAAAAACAACAACATTGTTTTACATTGTTATGTAATCAACATGAAGTTGGCACCCCATATGTATGATTTTAACTAAACCAGTCTCAACCGTTTGTGCTATAAAGAGTTTACATTGTGCTGCAACTGCTCTCAGATGTGTAGCGTTGTTTACGTTGCTTACATCACCTGCATGATGGGTTCCAACTTCATGCCAATTACATAAACTATACCTAAACTAAGCTTTAGATTTTAAAAACTAAAACAGCGCAAATGAAAAATTCAAAAGGCACAAACGATTGATGCTGGTTTGAATTAAAATTACAGTGCAGGACATTGGATAGGACAACATGATTAGGATTTTTGTATTTTCAGAGTTATACTATGATAATACTGCTACTGTACTAAGAAAAATATGAAATCAATATCTACTTTACATCTAAGCATAGTTTCAATAACAAGGACAATATAATAACAAAAATGTTTTGTCTTGTAAATGTCTGAACTCTCCAAAGTCATAACTTGAACATTTGATCGTTGAGGACTGGTGAGCTACATCAGGTGAGTTAGTCGGGCAAACACTGATCTGATATGATACCTGATGTGTTTGGACTTAACCTTTAACAGAACACTGTTTGTTACAGAGGTCGTTTAACGTGATCTTTGGTTAATTCGTCGGCTCTATCACACTAGAAGCGCCTCTCCTTGCTTTGATTGATCGAGAGCAACAGTAGAGAATCTCCGTCTGGACGTCGCCGTTTGTTTCAGGCCGACTGACCTCCGTCGCACGTAAACAGAAGCAGTGAATCTGTTGCTGTGGTAACGCTGATCTCGCGTTAGCTCAAATGCTTCCGTTCCTTAATTTAAAATAAACATTCAAGGGAAATAAAGAAACATACTTCTCAGCTGTTTGATAACTATCTACGTAGTGCCGATGAAGAAAGAGCGAAATTACCTTAGCGGGAGGCAAACACGAGGACAGAACGAAGCTGTTGATGACAATGTTTACAGCTGAATTCCGCGTGGTTTTGAATATACCCCTTCCTCACGATGACGCAAACTTGCGCTGTGCGTTGCTGGTGGTGCTGCCACCTGCTGGTGTGCATGATACCTACAAGAGCTCACTGCTGAACCCAGTCCATAGTCCATCTAATGACTAGAATGAGAAACACCACACGTCGAGTTATCCCTCATGACAACTGTACTATGAGCCAAATAGCCTTGAACCACGATTACCCCACATCTAAAATGATCCTTCACATTCATCTACCCCAAAAACATGTCTAGATGCCCTTCAACAAAATCTTCCCAATCAGCCCAATAGCCCTCAACTGCCAACTATGTCAACAGCTAAATAACCCCTCAGCTTCAACCACCCCACATTCAATTGCCCCTCAGCCAAAATATCCATCAACAGCCAAGTGACTTTCAAAGGCATCAAACCCCATCAGGTATATAACCCTCACACAGAACTATCCCAAAGCTAAATACCTCTACCAAAATTTAACCCCTCAGCCAAATACCCTTCAAGCTAGCAGTGAAACAGCTTCCCCTTCTCCATCATCCACGTAATGAGACCAGCACGTGGCTTTGTGTTTATAGTGACGATCAAACAGTGATGATCTTGGCAAAACATGCATCTTCTGCTATAACATGCTTTAAAATCTTCAATAAAATGTTTACAACAATTTGTGAACAATGTATTTACTTAATTTTTTACAGGAGCATTGCAAAGAACATTTTAAAAGTTAAAAGGTTTTTTTTTTGGGGGGGGGGGGGATGAGAATCAGGCTCTTCCAGCTCCACCTACTGCACCTAAGTACATCTGCAAGAATGCACCAGTCCTGAATCAAATCAACCAATCAGAGCCAGCAGGAGTGTAAACAGAAGTAAACAAAAGATGACTAATGAAGAAAGGCAAGCTAAAAATAATGACTGAGCCAGAGATAAAACAAACTTTTCAGAAGTGGAAGGAGCTACAGGACATTACAGGACAACATGGAACATTACTCATGAATGCAGTTGCAGTCAGGCTAACATGAGCTTGCTTCTAATGCAAAGGCCATTGATTAGTTGTTTCATCTGAATGTCCTCAGGCTGTTGTATCAGTTTGGTGTTTGACCGGATATTTGTGTGTCCCTCTGCTGTCATATTTGACATGTTATCATAAGTGGCTTACTACTTAATTAACACTATTTACAGTAGTTCCTGTCATCAACAAACATCTAAGCACTGAAATAATTGTGTGCTGGATCTTTTACCAAATACATATTTGGTTTAGACTACTTCTCATATCTAAAGGATTCATTTCTGTTTGTTTTTTGGCTTAGAAAAACAGAACAGCATAAGGCATAAATGCATAACTAGAAAAATGCAGAACAGTACGATACTAGCTACAAACCAATTCAACATGTTGAAAACTCATTACTTTAACCGTTCCTCTCCTGTGTAGGAGGAAAGCAATGAGGAAGAAACAAATGAAGCCTTCTCAGTTAGGGAGTGATGCAGCTACTCTCCTGTGTGAATGCGCTGATGATACTGGAGACTGCTCTGTTGAATAAAACTCTTCCCACACACTAAGCAGTGATGCAGCTACTCTCCTGTGTGAATGCGCTGATGATACTGGAGACTGCTCTGTTGAATAAAACTCTTCCCACACACTAAGCAGTGATGCAGCTACTCTCCTGTGTGAATGCGCTGATGATACTGGAGACTGCTCTGTTGAATAAAACTCTTCCCACACACTAAGCAGTGATGCAGCTACTCTCCTGTGTGAAGGCGCTGGTGTGTATGGAGACTACTCTGCTGAGTGAAACTCTTCCCACACTCTGAGCAGCGATATGGCTTCTCTCCTGTGTGAAGGCGCTGGTGTGTATGGAGACTACTCTGCTGAGTGAAACTCTTCCCACACTCTGAGCAGTGATATGGCTTCTCTCCTGTGTGAATGCGCTGGTGATATTGGAGATGACCCTGCTGAGTGAAACTCTTTCCACATACTGAGCAGCGATGTGGTTTTTCTCCTGTGTGAATGCGCTGATGTTGTTGGAGATTATGATGAAAAGTAAAGCTCTTTCCACACTCTGAGCAGACATATGGCTTCTCTCCTGTGTGAATGCGCTGGTGTTTCTGGAGAGCACTTGATACAGTAAAACTACTCCCACACACTGAGCAGTGATATGGCTTCACTCCCGTGTGAATGCGCTGGTGTACATGGAGATTACCCAGCTGAATAAAACTCTTTCCACAAACTGAGCAATGATGTGTCTTCTCTCCTGTGTGAATACGCTGATGTCCTTGGAGACTACTCTGTTGACTAAAACCCTTCCCACACACTAAACAGTGATATGGCTTCTCTCCTGTGTGAATGTGCTGATGTCGTTGGAGACTACTGCGGTGAGAGAAACTCCTTCCACATGCTGAGCAGTGATATGGTTTTTCTCCTGTGTGAATGCGCTGATGCTGTTTAAATGTACTTTGTTGAATAAAACTCTTCCCACACACTGAGCAGTGATATGGCTTCTCTCCTGTGTGAATGAGCTGATGTTGTTTGAGATTACTCTGTATAGTAAAACTCTTTCCACACTCTGTGCAGAGATACGGCTTCTCTCCTGTGTGAATGCGCTGATGTGTACGGAGATGACACAATAGACTAAAAACCTTTCCACACTGTGAGCAGACATATGTCTTCTTTACATGAATGTGCTGGTGTCGTTGGAAATGGTACAGATGAGCAAAACTTTTTCCACATGCTGAGCAGACATATGGCTTCTCTCTTGTGTGAATACGCTGGTGTTTTTGAAGAGCCCTCAGTACAGTAAAAGTACTCCCACAAACTGAGCAGTGATATGCCTTCTCTCTTGTGTGAGTGCGCTGATGTTTATGAAGACTACTCCGGTGAGTGAAACTCTTCCCACACAGTGAGCAGTGATATGGCTTCTCTCCAGTGTGAAGGCGCTGGTGTGTATGGAGACTATTCTGGTGAGTGAAACTCTTCCCACACTCTGAGCAGCGATATGGCTTCTCTCCTGTGTGAATGCGCTGGTGATATTTGAGATTACCCTGTTGAGTGAAACTTTTTCCACATACTGAGCAGCGATGTGGTTTTTCTCCTGTGTGAATGCGCAGATGTTGTTGGAGATTATGATGAAACGTAAAGCTCTTTCCACACTCTGAGCAGACATATGGCTTCTCTCCTGTGTGAATGCGCTGGTGTTTCTGGAGAGCACTTGATACAGTAAAACTACTCCCACACACTAAGCAGTGATATGGCTTCTCTCCTGTGTGAATGCGCTGGTGTGCACGGAGATTACCATGCTGAGTGAAACTCTTTCCACACTCTGAGCAGCGATATGGCTTCTCTCCTCTGTGAATACGCTGATGTTGTTGGAGAACACCCTGTTGAGTGAAACTTTTTCCACAGTCTGTGCAGAGATACGGCTTCTCTCCTGTGTGAATACGCTGGTGTTCCTTTAGAGCGCTCTGTGTAGTAAAACCCTTTCCACACTCTGAGCAGCAAAATGGTTTCTCTCCTGTGTGAACACGCTGGTGTCGCTGGAGACTTCTCTGTTGAAAAAAACTCAACCCACATTCTGAGCAGTGGTGAGTTCTTTCCTTTTTCATATCTTTCTGCAAATGTCTGACATGTGCTAGTGTGCAGATTATTATGTTTGTGGAGTGTTGAACCTTTTTTTGGTGCCAGACCCGTGGTTAATCTCTCAATTTCAGCAATCTGAAATGCTCCTCAGGATGGCCTTTCTTGATTTACTAGTGAAAAGAAGAAGAAAAAAAATCAAAATTTATTTCTATAGTGCTTTTCACAAAACATGTCACAAAGCAGCTTTACAAGCCCCCAGTGAGCAAGCCAAGGGCCACAGTGGCAAGGAAAAAACCCCTAGAGCATGAGGAAGAAACCTTGAGAGGAACCAAGCCTCAAAGGGGGGGCTCTATCCTCCTCTGGCCAACAATGCTCACCACAATAATATTCATTTAAAGAGAAAAATAAATACAAAAATGAAAAAATAAGCAATTAATGTCTATTCAAAGTACATATTAGCTGCATAGGAATGTGGACACACAAAACAGAAGACTTGCATCTGGACGTCATGCATTTCTGGATGGAAAAGACAGACATTACTAACTCATTACATTACAAATTATGACATAGAACTTTTACAGGGACAATACATAACCTATGTGAAGATGGCAACCCAGATTGTCTAAGATTATAACATTTGTGCCTTTGCATGTTTTGTCTGGACTGCTTTAGAAACATAAAACATTGTTTTAAATTGTTATGTAATCAACATGAAGTTGGCACCCCATATGGGTGATTTTAACCAAACTAGTCTTAACCATTTGTTCTGTAAAGAATTTACATTGTGCTGCAACTGCTGGCTCTCACGTGTAGCTTTGTTTACACTGCTTACTTTGCTTGCATGATGGATGCTAACTTCATGCCAACTGTATCTAAACTAAACTTTATATCTCAAAAACTAAAACAGCACAAAATGAAAAATTCAAAAGGCACAAATGACTGACACTGGTCTGAATAAATCTGAGACATATGGGGTGCCAACTTCACAAAGATTCATATCATGATAATGATATTCAAACAAATTGTTTGAGGTCAAACAAAACTAAAAAACATGATTAAATTTCAGTGCAGGACATTGGACAGGAAAACACGATTCAGCAAGATTTTTGTATTTTCAGAGTTACACTATGATAATGCCACTACTGTACTAAAAAAAATGTGAATGTCTAGTTCACATCTAAGCATAGTTACAATAACAAGGGCAATATAATAACAAAAAGGTTTTGTCTTGTAAATATCTTAATCTAGCAGATTTTCAATACCAAGTTAAGTGGCAACCCACGAACTATAGAACTTTCCTGAAGCAAACACTCCAAAGTCATAACTTGAACATGTAGCTCACCATTCCTCATCGATCAAACAACATCAGGTAAGTTAGAGTAGGGCAAATATTGACCCGATATGATCAACTGAAGGGTAACAACTAAAGTAAGTTTTAAGGTTAAATGAGCAAAACAACACACACAATGTTTGGACTTTAACAGAACTAGAAGCGCCTCTCCTGCTTTGTTTGATCGAGAGCAACAGTAGAGAATCTCCGTCTGGACGTCGTGCGGATGTACTGGGCCTTTGTTTCAGGCCGACTGACCTCCGTCGCACGTAAACAGAAGCAGTGAATCTGTTGCTGTGGTAACGCTGATCTCGCGTTAGCTCAAATGCTTCCGTTCCTTAGATTAAAATAAACATTCAAGGGAAATAAAGAAACATACTTCTCAGCTGTTTGATAACTATCCACGTAGTACCGATAAAGAAAGAGCGAAATTACCTTAGCGGGAGGCAAAAACGAGGACAGAACGAAGCTCTGTTGATCAGTGTTCGAATTCCGCGTGGTTTTGAATATACCCCTTCCTTCCGATGACGCAAACTTGCGCTGTGCGTTGCTGGTGGTGCTGCCACCTGCTGGTGGGCATGATACCTACAAGAGCTCAGTGCTGCATTCTGAGCTCAAGCTGGGCTAACCATCATATGAGATAATGCACACTAATCATTTTTATGTATATTTTCTTTAGCTAGACACAAATCTATTTCATGTTGTGTCAAGCTCGATTAAAGACAAATGTAACGTGCTAGTCAATGTACTCCCGCTCCTTTGACATCCCGACACACACGTTGTTTAAAGTAATGATTTTAGATTATCTGGTTATGTTTAGGTTTTTGTTTTTAGATATCAAATTAATAATGTGTTTATCTGGAGAAAATAAGGTTTCATTTTCTCAATACCTCCATAAAATTTGTCAATTATATAGAGAAAACAATGTTTATGATGTGGTGTTAATAAAATAATTAGAGATCTCTATAAAAATAAAATTAACTCATTATAACAGTAAATTGGAATTTTTAATAAAGATGCTGATTCATGGCCTTTTAGGGCTTCCATGCCCAACCAGTTTTGTTCATTTAATCACAGCTGTCAAATTGGTTATAAAAGTCTTCCTACAGGAGGATCACTATACTTCTCTATATGTTGTTGTTAATTGCAATTACTTTAATTGTCTTCTTAAGACTCATTTGGATTTGTGTTTATAATAATAATAATATAATACTTTTTTAACATTCTGAGCAAATTTTAACCATACCAGATAATACTGATAACAGTAATAATTTTGATCACAATAATTCTGATATTACATGTTTCACCAGTTTCATCTCTCAAACAACAAATTATTTTAAAAAAAAACCCCCAGATAGTCCATCTAATGACTTTACTGAGATACACCACATGTCCAATTATCCATCAATGACAAGTGTACCACAAGCCAAATAACCTTAAACCACAACTAGCCCACATCTAAAATAATCCTTCAGATTCATCTACCCCAAAGACAGTTGCCCCTCATCCAAAATACCACTCCATGTCTAGATGCCCTTCAACAGAAACTTCCCATTCAGCCCAATAGCCATCCACCACCAACTATGTCAACAAGTAAACAACCCCTCAACTACCCCACAGCCAATTGCCCCTCAACTAAAATATTCATCAACAGCCAAGTGACTTTCAAAGGCATCAAATCCTGTCAGGTAAATAACCCTCAAACAGAACTACCCCACAGCTAAATACCTCTACCAAAATTTACCTCCTCAGCCAAATACCCTTCAAGCTAGCAGTGTAACGGCTTCCCCTTCTCCATCATCCACGAAGTGAGACCGGCACGTGGCTTTGTGTTTATAGTGACGATCAAACAGTGATGATCTTGGCAAAACATGCATCTTCTGCTATAACATGCTTTTCAATCTTCAATAAAATGTTTATAACAAATTATGAACAATTTATTTACTTCATTATTTTTTGACAGGAGCATTGCGTGAAGAACATTTGAGAAGATAAACGTTTAAAACCTCAAGAAAATTTAGGAGCCCAAAAATGGTCAAAAACAATGTATTTAATATAAAAGAGAATTTATTGACTTCTACTTTATAAGAGCAAAAAAAGAAGAAAAAAAAAGAAGGGAGAGGGGTTTTGAATCAGGCTCTTCTAGCTCCACCTACTGCACCTAAGTACATCTGCAAGAATGCACCAGTCCTGAATCAAACCAATCCAATCAGAGCCAGCAGGAGTGTAAACAGAAGTAAACAAAAGATGACTAATGAAGAAAGGCAAGCTAAAAATAACCGACTGAGCCAGAGATAAAACAAACTTTTCAGAAGTGGAAGGAGCTACAGGACATTACAGGACAACATGGAACATTACTCATGAATGCAGTTGCAGTCAGGCTAACATGAGCTTGCTTCTAATGCAAAGGCCATTGATTAGTTGTTTTATTTGAATGTCCTCAGGCTGTTGTATCAGTTTGGTGTTTGACCGGATATTTGTGTGTCCCTCTGCTGTCACATTTGACATGTTATCATAAGTGGCTTACTACTTAATTAACACTATTTACAGTAGTTCCTGTCATCAACAAACATCTAAGCACTGAAATAATTGTGTGCTGGATCTTTTACCAAATACATATTTGGTTTAGACTACTTCTCATATCTAAAGGATTCATTTCTGTTTGTTTTTTGGCTTAGAAAAACAGAACAGCATAAGGCATAAATGCATAACTAGAAAAATGCAGAACAGTACGATACTAGCTACAAACCAATTCAACATGTTGAAAACTCATTACTTTAACCGTTCCTCTCCTGTGTAGGAGGAAAGCAATGAGGAAGAAACAAATGAAGCCTTCTCAGTTAGGGAGTGATGCAGCTACTCTCCTGTGTGAATGCGCTGATGATACTGGAGACTGCTCTGTTGAATAAAACTCTTCCCACACACTAAGCAGTGATGCAGCTACTCTCCTGTGTGAATGCGCTGATGATACTGGAGACTGCTCTGTTGAATAAAACTCTTCCCACACACTAAGCAGTGATGCAGCTACTCTCCTGTGTGAATGCGCTGATGATACTGGAGACTGCTCTGTTGAATAAAACTCTTCCCACACACTAAGCAGTGATGCAGCTACTCTCCTGTGTGAATGCGCTGATGATACTGGAGACTGCTCTGTTGAATAAAACTCTTCCCACACACTAAGCAGTGATGCAGCTACTCTCCTGTGTGAATGCGCTGATGATACTGGAGACTGCTCTGTTGAATAAAACTCTTCCCACACACTAAGCAGTGATGTAGCTTCTCTCCTGTGTGAATGCGCTGATGTCGTTGGAGACTATTCTGGCGAGTGAAACTCTTCCCACACACTGAGCAGTGATATGGCTTCTCTCCTGTGTGAATGAGCTGATGTTGTTTGAGATTACTCTGTATAGTGAAACTCTTTCCACACTCTGTGCAGAGATACGGCTTCTCTCCTGTGTGAATGCGCTGGTGTGTACGGAGATTACACAGTAGAGTAAAAATCTTTCCACAGTCTGAGCAGATATATGTCTTCTTTGCATGAATGTGCTGGTGTCGTTGGAAACGATACAGATGAGTAAAGCTTTTTCCACATTCTGAGCAGACATATGGCTTCTCTCCTGTGTGAATACGCTGGTGTTTTTGAAGAGCCCTCAGTAAAGTAAAAGTACTCCCACAAACTGAGCAGTGATATGGCTTCTCTCCTGTGTGAATGCGCTGGTGTGTACGGAGATTACTCTGATGAGCGAAACTCTTTCCACACACTGAGCAGTGATATGGCTTCTCTCCAGTGTGAAGGCGCTGGTGTGTATGGAGACTACTCTGGTGAGTGAAACTCTTCCCACACTCTGAGCAGCGATATGGCTTCTCTCCTGTGTGAATGCGCTGGTGATGTTGGAGATTACTCTGCTGAGTGAAACTCTTTCCACATACTGAGCAGCGATGTGGTTTTTCTCCTGTGTGAATGCGCTGATGTTGTTGGAGATTATTATATATAGTAAAGCTCTTTCCACACTCTGAGCAGACATATGGCTTCTCTCCTGTGTGAATGCGCTGGTGTTTCTGGAGAGCACTTGATACAGTAAAACTACTCCCACACACTGAGCAGTGATATGGCTTCTCTCCTGTGTGAATGCGCTGGTGTGCACGGAGATGACTCTGCTGAGTGAAACTCTTTCCACACTCTGAGCAGTGATATGGCTTCTCTCCTCTGTGAATGCGCTGATGTTGTTGGAGAACACCCTGTTGAGTGAAACTTTTTCCACAGTCTGTGCAGAGATACGGCTTCTCTCCTGTGTGAATACGCTGGTGTTCCTTTAGAGCGCTCTGTGTAGTAAAACTCTTTCCACACTCTGAGCAGTGATATGGCTTCTCTCCTCTGTGAATGCGCTGATGTTGTTGGAGAACACCCTGTTGAGTGAAACTTTTTCCACAGTCTGTGCAGAGATACGGCTTCTCTCCTGTGTGAATACGCTGGTGTTCCTTTAGAGCGCTCTGTGTAGTTAAACCCTTTCCACACTCTGAGCAGCAAAATGGTTTCTCTCCTGTGTGAACACGCTGGTGTCGCTGGAGACTTCTCTGTTGAAAAAAACTCAACCCACATTCTGAGCAGTGGTGAGTTCTTTCCTTTTTCATATCTTTCTGCAAATGTCTGACATGTGCTAGTGTGCAGATTATTATGTTTGTGGAGTGCTGAACCTTTTTTTGGTGCCAGACCCGTGGTTAATCTCTCAATTTCAGCAATCTGAAATGCTCCTCAGGATGGCCTTTCTTGATTTACTAGTGAAAAGAAGAAGAAAAAAAATCAAAATTTATTTCTATAGTGCTTTTCACAAAACATGTCACAAAGCAGCTTTACAAGCCCCCAGTGAGCCAGCCAAGGGCCACAGTGGCAAGGAAAAAACCCCTAGAGCATGAGGAAGAAACCTTGAGAGGAACCAAGGCTCAAAGGGGGGGGCTCTATCCTCCTCTGGCCAACAATGCTCACCACAATAATATTCATTTAAAGAGAAAAATAAATACAAAAATGAAAAAATAAGCAATTAATGTCTATTCAAAGTACATATTAGCTGCATAGGAATGTGGACACACAAAACAGAAGACTTGCATCTGGACGTCATGCATTTCTGGATGGAAAAGACAGACATTACTAACTCATTACATTACAAATTATGACATAGAACTTTTACAGGGACAATACATAACCTATGTGAAGATGGCAACCCAGATTGTCTAAGATTATAACATTTGTGCCTTTGCATGTTTTGTCTGGACTGCTTTAGAAACATAAAACATTGTTTTAAATTGTTATGTAACCAACATGAAGTTGGCACCCCATATGGGTGATTTTAACCAAACTAGTCTTAACCATTTGTTCTGTAAAGAATTTACATTGTGCTGCAACTGCTGGCTCTCACGTGTAGCTTTGTTTACACTGCTTACTTTGCTTGCATGATGGATGCTAACTTCACGCCAACTGTATCTAAACTAAACTTTATATCTCAAAAACTAAAACAGCACAAAATGAAAAATTCAAAAGGCACAAATGACTGACACTGGTCTGAATAAATCTGAGACATATGGGGTGCCAACTTCACAAAGATTCATATCATGATAATGATATTCAAACAAATTGTTTGAGGTCAAACAAAACTAAAAAACATGATTAAATTTCAGTGCAGGACATTGGACAGGAAAATACGATTCAGCAAGATTTTTGTATTTTCAGAGTTATACTATGATAATGCCACTACTGTACTAAAAAAAATGTGAATGTCTAGTTCACATCTAAGCATAGTTACAATAACAAAAAGGTTTTGTCTTGTAAATATCTTAATCTAGCAGATTTTCAATACCAAGTTAAGTGGCAACCCACGAACTATAGAACTTTCCTGAAGCAAACACTCCAAAGTCATAACTTGAACATGTAGCTCACCATTCCTCATCGATCAAACAACATCAGGTAAGTTAGAGTAGGGCAAATATTGACCCGATATGATCAACTGAAGGGTAACAACTAAAGTAAGTTTTAAGGTTAAATGAGCAAAACAACACACACAATGTTTGGACTTTAACAGAACACTGTTTGTTCCAGAGATCGTTTAACATGATCTTTGGTTAATTCGTCGGCTCTATCACACTAGAAGCGCCTCTCCTGCTTTGTTTGATCGAGAGCAACAGTAGAGAATCTCCGTCTGGACGTCCGTTCCTTAGATTAAAATAAACATTCAAGGGAAATAAAGAAACATACTTCTCAGCTGTTTGATAACTATCTACGTAGTACCGATAAAGAAAGAGCGAAATTACCTTAGCGGGAGGCAAAAACGAGGACAGAACGAAGCTCTGTTGATCAATGTTCGAATTCCGCGTGGTTTTGAATATACCCCTTCCTTCCGATGACGCAAACTTGCGCTGTGCGTTGCTGGTGGTGCTGCCACCTGCTGGTGGGCATGATACCTACAAGAGCTCAGTGCTGCATTCTGAGCTCAAGCTGGGCTAACCATCATATGAGATAATGCACACTAATCATTTTTATGTATATTTTCTTTAGCTAGACACAAATCTATTTCATGTTGTGTCAAGCTCGATTAAAGACAAATGTAACGTGCTAGTCAATGTACTCCCGCTCCTTTGACATCCCGACACACACGTTGTTTAAAGTAATGATTTTAGATTATCTGGTTATGTTTAGGTTTTTGTTTTTAGATATCAAATTAATAATGTGTTTATCTGGAGAAAATAAGGTTTCATTTTCTCAATACCTCCATAAAATTTGTCAATTATATAGAGAAAACAATGTTTATGATGTGGTGTTAATAAAAATAATTAGAGATCTCTATAAAATAAAATTAACTCATTATAACAGTCAATTGGAATTTTTAATAAAGATGCTGATTCATGGCCTTTTAGGGCTTCCATACCCAACCAGTTTTGTTCATTTAATCACAGCTGTCAAATTGGTTATAAAAGTCTTCCTACAGGAGGATCACTATACTTCTCTGTATGTTGTTGTTAATTGCAATTACTTTAATTGTCTTCTTAAGACTCATTTGGAATTGTGTTTATAATAATAATAATATAATACTTTTTTAACATTCTGAGCAAATTTTAACCATACCAGATAATACTGATAACAGTAATAATTTTGATCACAATAATTCTGATATTACATGTTTCACCAGTTTCATCTCTCAAACAACAAATTATTTTTAAAAAAAAACCCAGATAGTCCATCTAATGACTTTACTGAGATACACCACATGTCCAATTATCCATCAATGACAAGTGTACCACAAGCCAAATAACCTTAAACCACAACTAGCCCACATCTAAAATAATCCTTCAGATTCATCTACCCCAAAGACAGTTGCCCCTCATCCAAAATACCACTCCATGTCTAGATGCCCTTCAACAGAAACTTCCCATTCAGCCCAATAGCCATCCACCACCAACTATGTCAACAAGTAAACAACCCCTCAACTACCCCACAGCCAATTGCCCCTCAACTAAAATATTCATCAACAGCCAAGTGACTTTCAAAGGCATCAAATCCTGTCAGGTAAATAACCCTCAAACAGAACTACCCCACAGCTAAATACCTCTACCAAAATTTACCTCCTCAGCCAAATACCCTTCAAGCTAGCAGTGTAACGGCTTCCCCTTCTCCATCATCCACGAAGTGAGACCGGCACGTGGCTTTGTGTTTATAGTGACGATCAAACAGTGATGATCTTGGCAAAACATGCATCTTCTGCTATAACATGCTTTTCAATCTTCAATAAAATGTTTATAACAAATTATGAACAATTTATTTACTTCATTATTTTTTGACAGGAGCATTGCGTGAAGAACATTTGAGAAGATAAACGTTTAAAACCTCAAGAAAATTTAGGAGCCCAAAAATGGTCAAAAACAATGTATTTAATATAAAAGAGAATTTATTGACTTCTACTTTATAAGAGCAAAAAAAGAAGAAAAAAAAAGAAGGGAGAGGGGTTTTGAATCAGGCTCTTCTAGCTCCACCTACTGCACCTAAGTACATCTGCAAGAATGCACCAGTCCTGAATCAAACCAATCCAATCAGAGCCAGCAGGAGTGTAAACAGAAGTAAACAAAAGATGACTAATGAAGAAAGGCAAGCTAAAAATAACCGACTGAGCCAGAGATAAAACAAACTTTTCAGAAGTGGAAGGAGCTACAGGACATTACAGGACAACATGGAACATTACTCATGAATGCAGTTGCAGTCAGGCTAACATGAGCTTGCTTCTAATGCAAAGGCCATTGATTAGTTGTTTTATTTGAATGTCCTCAGGCTGTTGTATCAGTTTGGTGTTTGACCGGATATTTGTGTGTCCCTCTGCTGTCACATTTGACATGTTATCATAAGTGGCTTACTACTTAATTAACACTATTTACAGTAGTTCCTGTCATCAACAAACATCTAAGCACTGAAATAATTGTGTGCTGGATCTTTTACCAAATACATATTTGGTTTAGACTACTTCTCATATCTAAAGGATTCATTTCTGTTTGTTTTTTGGCTTAGAAAAACAGAACAGCATAAGGCATAAATGCATAACTAGAAAAATGCAGAACAGTACGATACTAGCTACAAACCAATTCAACATGTTGAAAACTCATTACTTTAACCGTTCCTCTCCTGTGTAGGAGGAAAGCAATGAGGAAGAAACAAATGAAGCCTTCTCAGTTAGGGAGTGATGCAGCTACTCTCCTGTGTGAATGCGCTGATGATACTGGAGACTGCTCTGTTGAATAAAACTCTTCCCACACACTAAGCAGTGATGCAGCTACTCTCCTGTGTGAATGCGCTGATGATACTGGAGACTGCTCTGTTGAATAAAACTCTTCCCACACACTAAGCAGTGATGCAGCTACTCTCCTGTGTGAATGCGCTGATGATACTGGAGACTGCTCTGTTGAATAAAACTCTTCCCACACACTAAGCAGTGATGCAGCTACTCTCCTGTGTGAATGCGCTGATGATACTGGAGACTGCTCTGTTGAATAAAACTCTTCCCACACACTAAGCAGTGATGCAGCTACTCTCCTGTGTGAATGCGCTGATGATACTGGAGACTGCTCTGTTGAATAAAACTCTTCCCACACACTAAGCAGTGATGCAGCTACTCCCCTGTGTGAATGCGCTGATGATACTGGAGACTGCTCTGTTGAATAAAACTCTTCCCACACACTAAGCAGTGATGCAGCTACTCCCCTGTGTGAATGCGCTGATGATACTGGAGACTGCTCTGTTGAATAAAACTCTTCCCACACACTAAGCAGTGATGCAGCTACTCTCCTGTGTGAATGCGCTGATGATACTGGAGACTGCTCTGTTGAATAAAACTCTTCCCACACACTAAGCAGTGATGCAGCTACTCCCCTGTGTGAATGCGCTGATGATACTGGAGACTGCTCTGTTGAATAAAACTCTTCCCACACACTAAGCAGTGATGCAGCTACTCCCCTGTGTGAATGCGCTGATGATACTGGAGACTGCTCTGTTGAATAAAACTCTTCCCACACACTAAGCAGTGATGCAGCTACTCCCCTGTGTGAATGCGCTGATGATACTGGAGACTGCTCTGTTGAATAAAACTCTTCCCACACACTAAGCAGTGATGCAGCTACTCCCCTGTGTGAATGCGCTGATGATACTGGAGACTGCTCTGTTGAATAAAACTCTTCCCACACACTAAGCAGTGATGCAGCTACTCCCCTGTGTGAATGCGCTGATGATACTGGAGACTGCTCTGTTGAATAAAACTCTTCCCACACACTAAGCAGTGATGCAGCTACTCCCCTGTGTGAATGCGCTGATGATACTGGAGACTGCTCTGTTGAATAAAACTCTTCCCACACACTAAGCAGTGATGCAGCTACTCTCCTGTGTGAATGCGCTGATGATACTGGAGACTGCTCTGTTGAATAAAACTCTTCCCACACACTAAGCAGTGATGCAGCTACTCTCCTGTGTGAATGCGCTGATGATACTGGAGACTGCTCTGTTGAATAAAACTCTTCCCACACACTAAGCAGTGATGCAGCTACTCTCCTGTGTGAATGCGCTGATGATACTGGAGACTGCTCTGTTGAATAAAACTCTTCCCACACACTAAGCAGTGATGCAGCTACTCTCCTGTGTGAATGCGCTGATGATACTGGAGACTGCTCTGTTGAATAAAACTCTTCCCACACACTAAGCAGTGATGCAGCTACTCTCCTGTGTGAATGCGCTGATGATACTGGAGACTGCTCTGTTGAATAAAACTCTTCCCACACACTAAGCAGTGATGCAGCTACTCTCCTGTGTGAATGCGCTGATGTCGTTGGAGACTATTATGGCGAGTGAAACTCTTCCCACACACTGAGCAGTGATATGGCTTCTCTCCTGTGTGAATGAGCTGATGTTGTTTGAGATTACTCTGTATAGTGAAACTCTTTCCACACTCTGTGCAGAGATACGGCTTCTCTCCTGTGTGAATGCGCTGGTGTGTACGGAGATTACACAGTAGAGTAAAAATCTTTCCACAGTCTGAGCAGATATATGTCTTCTTTGCATGAATGTGCTGGTGTCGTTGGAAACGATACAGATGAGTAAAGCTTTTTCCACATTCTGAGCAGACATATGGCTTCTCTCCTGTGTGAATACGCTGGTGTTTTTGAAGAGCCCTCAGTAAAGTAAAAGTACTCCCACAAACTGAGCAGTGATATGGCTTCTCTCCTGTGTGAATGCGCTGGTGTGTACGGAGATTACTCTGATGAGCGAAACTCTTTCCACACACTGAGCAGTGATATGGCTTCTCTCCAGTGTGAAGGCGCTGGTGTGTATGGAGACTACTCTGGTGAGTGAAACTCTTCCCACACTCTGAGCAGCGATATGGCTTCTCTCCTGTGTGAATGCGCTGGTGATGTTGGAGATTACTCTGCTGAGTGAAACTCTTTCCACATACTGAGCAGCGATGTGGTTTTTCTCCTGTGTGAATGCGCTGATGTTGTTGGAGATTATTATATATAGTAAAGCTCTTTCCACACTCTGAGCAGACATATGGCTTCTCTCCTGTGTGAATGCGCTGGTGTTTCTGGAGAGCACTTGATACAGTAAAACTACTCCCACACACTGAGCAGTGATATGGCTTCTCTCCTGTGTGAATGCGCTGGTGTGCACGGAGATGACTCTGCTGAGTGAAACTCTTTCCACACTCTGAGCAGTGATATGGCTTCTCTCCTCTGTGAATGCGCTGATGTTGTTGGAGAACACCCTGTTGAGTGAAACTTTTTCCACAGTCTGTGCAGAGATACGGCTTCTCTCCTGTGTGAATACGCTGGTGTTCCTTTAGAGCGCTCTGTGTAGTAAAACTCTTTCCACACTCTGAGCAGTGATATGGCTTCTCTCCTCTGTGAATGCGCTGATGTTGTTGGAGAACACCCTGTTGAGTGAAACTTTTTCCACAGTCTGTGCAGAGATACGGCTTCTCTCCTGTGTGAATACGCTGGTGTTCCTTTAGAGCGCTCTGTGTAGTTAAACCCTTTCCACACTCTGAGCAGCAAAATGGTTTCTCTCCTGTGTGAACACGCTGGTGTCGCTGGAGACTTCTCTGTTGAAAAAAACTCAACCCACATTCTGAGCAGTGGTGAGTTCTTTCCTTTTTCATATCTTTCTGCAAATGTCTGACATGTGCTAGTGTGCAGATTATTATGTTTGTGGAGTGCTGAACCTTTTTTTGGTGCCAGACCCGTGGTTAATCTCTCAATTTCAGCAATCTGAAATGCTCCTCAGGATGGCCTTTCTTGATTTACTAGTGAAAAGAAGAAGAAAAAAAATCAAAATTTATTTCTATAGTGCTTTTCACAAAACATGTCACAAAGCAGCTTTACAAGCCCCCAGTGAGCCAGCCAAGGGCCACAGTGGCAAGGAAAAAACCCCTAGAGCATGAGGAAGAAACCTTGAGAGGAACCAAGGCTCAAAGGGGGGGGCTCTATCCTCCTCTGGCCAACAATGCTCACCACAATAATATTCATTTAAAGAGAAAAATAAATACAAAAATGAAAAAATAAGCAATTAATGTCTATTCAAAGTACATATTAGCTGCATAGGAATGTGGACACACAAAACAGAAGACTTGCATCTGGACGTCATGCATTTCTGGATGGAAAAGACAGACATTACTAACTCATTACATTACAAATTATGACATAGAACTTTTACAGGGACAATACATAACCTATGTGAAGATGGCAACCCAGATTGTCTAAGATTATAACATTTGTGCCTTTGCATGTTTTGTCTGGACTGCTTTAGAAACATAAAACATTGTTTTAAATTGTTATGTAACCAACATGAAGTTGGCACCCCATATGGGTGATTTTAACCAAACTAGTCTTAACCATTTGTTCTGTAAAGAATTTACATTGTGCTGCAACTGCTGGCTCTCACGTGTAGCTTTGTTTACACTGCTTACTTTGCTTGCATGATGGATGCTAACTTCACGCCAACTGTATCTAAACTAAACTTTATATCTCAAAAACTAAAACAGCACAAAATGAAAAATTCAAAAGGCACAAATGACTGACACTGGTCTGAATAAATCTGAGACATATGGGGTGCCAACTTCACAAAGATTCATATCATGATAATGATATTCAAACAAATTGTTTGAGGTCAAACAAAACTAAAAAACATGATTAAATTTCAGTGCAGGACATTGGACAGGAAAATACGATTCAGCAAGATTTTTGTATTTTCAGAGTTATACTATGATAATGCCACTACTGTACTAAAAAAAATGTGAATGTCTAGTTCACATCTAAGCATAGTTACAATAACAAAAAGGTTTTGTCTTGTAAATATCTTAATCTAGCAGATTTTCAATACCCAGTTAAGTGGCAACCCACGAACTATAGAACTTTCCTGAAGCAAACACTCCAAAGTCATAACTTGAACATGTAGCTCACCATTCCTCATCGATCAAACAACATCAGGTAAGTTAGAGTAGGGCAAATATTGACCCGATATGATCAACTGAAGGGTAACAACTAAAGTAAGTTTTAAGGTTAAATGAGCAAAACAACACACACAATGTTTGGACTTTAACAGAACACTGTTTGTTCCAGAGATCGTTTAACATGATCTTTGGTTAATTCGTCGGCTCTATCACACTAGAAGCGCCTCTCCTGCTTTGTTTGATCGAGAGCAACAGTAGAGAATCTCCGTCTGGACGTCCGTTCCTTAGATTAAAATAAACATTCAAGGGAAATAAAGAAACATACTTCTCAGCTGTTTGATAACTATCTACGTAGTACCGATAAAGAAAGAGCGAAATTACCTTAGCGGGAGGCAAAAACGAGGACAGAACGAAGCTCTGTTGATCAATGTTCGAATTCCGCGTGGTTTTGAATATACCCCTTCCTTCCGATGACGCAAACTTGCGCTGTGCGTTGCTGGTGGTGCTGCCACCTGCTGGTGGGCATGATACCTACAAGAGCTCAGTGCTGCATTCTGAGCTCAAGCTGGGCTAACCATCATATGAGATAATGCACACTAATCATTTTTATGTATATTTTCTTTAGCTAGACACAAATCTATTTCATGTTGTGTCAAGCTCGATTAAAGACAAATGTAACGTGCTAGTCAATGTACTCCCGCTCCTTTGACATCCCGACACACACGTTGTTTAAAGTAATGATTTTAGATTATCTGGTTATGTTTAGGTTTTTGTTTTTAGATATCAAATTAATAATGTGTTTATCTGGAGAAAATAAGGTTTCATTTTCTCAATACCTCCATAAAATTTGTCAATTATATAGAGAAAACAATGTTTATGATGTGGTGTTAATAAAAATAATTAGAGATCTCTATAAAATAAAATTAACTCATTATAACAGTCAATTGGAATTTTTAATAAAGATGCTGATTCATGGCCTTTTAGGGCTTCCATACCCAACCAGTTTTGTTCATTTAATCACAGCTGTCAAATTGGTTATAAAAGTCTTCCTACAGGAGGATCACTATACTTCTCTGTATGTTGTTGTTAATTGCAATTACTTTAATTGTCTTCTTAAGACTCATTTGGAATTGTGTTTATAATAATAATAATATAATACTTTTTTAACATTCTGAGCAAATTTTAACCATACCAGATAATACTGATAACAGTAATAATTTTGATCACAATAATTCTGATATTACATGTTTCACCAGTTTCATCTCTCAAACAACAAATTATTTTTAAAAAAAAACCCAGATAGTCCATCTAATGACTTTACTGAGATACACCACATGTCCAATTATCCATCAATGACAAGTGTACCACAAGCCAAATAACCTTAAACCACAACTAGCCCACATCTAAAATAATCCTTCAGATTCATCTACCCCAAAGACAGTTGCCCCTCATCCAAAATACCACTCCATGTCTAGATGCCCTTCAACAGAAACTTCCCATTCAGCCCAATAGCCATCCACCACCAACTATGTCAACAAGTAAACAACCCCTCAACTACCCCACAGCCAATTGCCCCTCAACTAAAATATTCATCAACAGCCAAGTGACTTTCAAAGGCATCAAATCCTGTCAGGTAAATAACCCTCAAACAGAACTACCCCACAGCTAAATACCTCTACCAAAATTTACCTCCTCAGCCAAATACCCTTCAAGCTAGCAGTGTAACGGCTTCCCCTTCTCCATCATCCACGAAGTGAGACCGGCACGTGGCTTTGTGTTTATAGTGACGATCAAACAGTGATGATCTTGGCAAAACATGCATCTTCTGCTATAACATGCTTTTCAATCTTCAATAAAATGTTTATAACAAATTATGAACAATTTATTTACTTCATTATTTTTTGACAGGAGCATTGCGTGAAGAACATTTGAGAAGATAAACGTTTAAAACCTCAAGAAAATTTAGGAGCCCAAAAATGGTCAAAAACAATGTATTTAATATAAAAGAGAATTTATTGACTTCTACTTTATAAGAGCAAAAAAAGAAGAAAAAAAAAGAAGGGAGAGGGGTTTTGAATCAGGCTCTTCTAGCTCCACCTACTGCACCTAAGTACATCTGCAAGAATGCACCAGTCCTGAATCAAACCAATCCAATCAGAGCCAGCAGGAGTGTAAACAGAAGTAAACAAAAGATGACTAATGAAGAAAGGCAAGCTAAAAATAACCGACTGAGCCAGAGATAAAACAAACTTTTCAGAAGTGGAAGGAGCTACAGGACATTACAGGACAACATGGAACATTACTCATGAATGCAGTTGCAGTCAGGCTAACATGAGCTTGCTTCTAATGCAAAGGCCATTGATTAGTTGTTTTATTTGAATGTCCTCAGGCTGTTGTATCAGTTTGGTGTTTGACCGGATATTTGTGTGTCCCTCTGCTGTCACATTTGACATGTTATCATAAGTGGCTTACTACTTAATTAACACTATTTACAGTAGTTCCTGTCATCAACAAACATCTAAGCACTGAAATAATTGTGTGCTGGATCTTTTACCAAATACATATTTGGTTTAGACTACTTCTCATATCTAAAGGATTCATTTCTGTTTGTTTTTTGGCTTAGAAAAACAGAACAGCATAAGGCATAAATGCATAACTAGAAAAATGCAGAACAGTACGATACTAGCTACAAACCAATTCAACATGTTGAAAACTCATTACTTTAACCGTTCCTCTCCTGTGTAGGAGGAAAGCAATGAGGAAGAAACAAATGAAGCCTTCTCAGTTAGGGAGTGATGCAGCTACTCTCCTGTGTGAATGCGCTGATGATACTGGAGACTGCTCTGTTGAATAAAACTCTTCCCACACACTAAGCAGTGATGCAGCTACTCTCCTGTGTGAATGCGCTGATGATACTGGAGACTGCTCTGTTGAATAAAACTCTTCCCACACACTAAGCAGTGATGCAGCTACTCTCCTGTGTGAATGCGCTGATGATACTGGAGACTGCTCTGTTGAATAAAACTCTTCCCACACACTAAGCAGTGATGCAGCTACTCTCCTGTGTGAATGCGCTGATGATACTGGAGACTGCTCTGTTGAATAAAACTCTTCCCACACACTAAGCAGTGATGCAGCTACTCCCCTGTGTGAATGCGCTGATGATACTGGAGACTGCTCTGTTGAATAAAACTCTTCCCACACACTAAGCAGTGATGCAGCTACTCCCCTGTGTGAATGCGCTGATGATACTGGAGACTGCTCTGTTGAATAAAACTCTTCCCACACACTAAGCAGTGATGCAGCTACTCTCCTGTGTGAATGCGCTGATGATACTGGAGACTGCTCTGTTGAATAAAACTCTTCCCACACACTAAGCAGTGATGCAGCTACTCCCCTGTGTGAATGCGCTGATGATACTGGAGACTGCTCTGTTGAATAAAACTCTTCCCACACACTAAGCAGTGATGCAGCTACTCCCCTGTGTGAATGCGCTGATGATACTGGAGACTGCTCTGTTGAATAAAACTCTTCCCACACACTAAGCAGTGATGCAGCTACTCCCCTGTGTGAATGCGCTGATGATACTGGAGACTGCTCTGTTGAATAAAACTCTTCCCACACACTAAGCAGTGATGCAGCTACTCCCCTGTGTGAATGCGCTGATGATACTGGAGACTGCTCTGTTGAATAAAACTCTTCCCACACACTAAGCAGTGATGCAGCTACTCCCCTGTGTGAATGCGCTGATGATACTGGAGACTGCTCTGTTGAATAAAACTCTTCCCACACACTAAGCAGTGATGCAGCTACTCCCCTGTGTGAATGCGCTGATGATACTGGAGACTGCTCTGTTGAATAAAACTCTTCCCACACACTAAGCAGTGATGCAGCTACTCTCCTGTGTGAATGCGCTGATGATACTGGAGACTGCTCTGTTGAATAAAACTCTTCCCACACACTAAGCAGTGATGCAGCTACTCTCCTGTGTGAATGCGCTGATGATACTGGAGACTGCTCTGTTGAATAAAACTCTTCCCACACACTAAGCAGTGATGCAGCTACTCTCCTGTGTGAATGCGCTGATGATACTGGAGACTGCTCTGTTGAATAAAACTCTTCCCACACACTAAGCAGTGATGCAGCTACTCTCCTGTGTGAATGCGCTGATGATACTGGAGACTGCTCTGTTGAATAAAACTCTTCCCACACACTAAGCAGTGATGCAGCTACTCTCCTGTGTGAATGCGCTGATGATACTGGAGACTGCTCTGTTGAATAAAACTCTTCCCACACACTAAGCAGTGATGCAGCTACTCTCCTGTGTGAATGCGCTGATGATACTGGAGACTGCTCTGTTGAATAAAACTCTTCCCACACACTAAGCAGTGATGTAGCTTCTCTCCTGTGTGAATGCGCTGATGTCGTTGGAGACTATTCTGGCGAGTGAAACTCTTCCCACACACTGAGCAGTGATATGGCTTCTCTCCTGTGTGAATGAGCTGATGTTGTTTGAGATTACTCTGTATAGTAAAACTCTTTCCACACTCTGTGCAGAGATACGGCTTCTCTCCTGTGTGAATGCGCTGGTGTGTACGGAGATTACACAGTAGAGTAAAAATCTTTCCACAGTCTGAGCAGATATATGTCTTCTTTGCATGAATGTGCTGGTGTCGTTGGAAACGATACAGATGAGTAAAGCTTTTTCCACATTCTGAGCAGACATATGGCTTCTCTCCTGTGTGAATACGCTGGTGTTTTTGAAGAGCCCTCAGTAAAGTAAAAGTACTCCCACAAACTGAGCAGTGATATGGCTTCTCTCCTGTGTGAATGCGCTGGTGTGTACGGAGATTACTCTGATGAGCGAAACTCTTTCCACACACTGAGCAGTGATATGGCTTCTCTCCAGTGTGAAGGCGCTGGTGTGTATGGAGACTACTCTGGTGAGTGAAACTCTTCCCACACTCTGAGCAGCGATATGGCTTCTCTCCTGTGTGAATGCGCTGGTGATGTTGGAGATTACTCTGCTGAGTGAAACTCTTTCCACATACTGAGCAGCGATGTGGTTTTTCTCCTGTGTGAATGCGCTGATGTTGTTGGAGATTATTATATATAGTAAAGCTCTTTCCACACTCTGAGCAGACATATGGCTTCTCTCCTGTGTGAATGCGCTGGTGTTTCTGGAGAGCACTTGATACAGTAAAACTACTCCCACACACTGAGCAGTGATATGGCTTCTCTCCTGTGTGAATGCGCTGGTGTGCACGGAGATGACTCTGCTGAGTGAAACTCTTTCCACACTCTGAGCAGTGATATGGCTTCTCTCCTCTGTGAATGCGCTGATGTTGTTGGAGAACACCCTGTTGAGTGAAACTTTTTCCACAGTCTGTGCAGAGATACGGCTTCTCTCCTGTGTGAATACGCTGGTGTTCCTTTAGAGCGCTCTGTGTAGTAAAACTCTTTCCGCACTCTGAGCAGCGATATGGCTTTTCTCCTCTGTGAATGCGCTGATGTTGTTGGAGAACACCCTGTTGAGTGAAACTTTTTCCACAGTCTGTGCAGAGATACGGCTTCTCTCCTGTGTGAATACGCTGGTGTTCCTTTAGAGCGCTCTGTGTAGTTAAACCCTTTCCACACTCTGAGCAGCAAAATGGTTTCTCTCCTGTGTGAACACGCTGGTGTCGCTGGAGACTTCTCTGTTGAAAAAAACTCAACCCACATTCTGAGCAGTGGTGAGTTCTTTCCTTTTTCATATCTTTCTGCAAATGTCTGACATGTGCTAGTGTGCAGATTATTATGTTTGTGGAGTGCTGAACCTTTTTTTGGTGCCAGACCCGTGGTTAATCTCTCAATTTCAGCAATCTGAAATGCTCCTCAGGATGGCCTTTCTTGATTTACTAGTGAAAAGAAGAAGAAAAAAAATCAAAATTTATTTCTATAGTGCTTTTCACAAAACATGTCACAAAGCAGCTTTACAAGCCCCCAGTGAGCCAGCCAAGGGCCACAGTGGCAAGGAAAAAACCCCTAGAGCATGAGGAAGAAACCTTGAGAGGAACCAAGGCTCAAAGGGGGGGGCTCTATCCTCCTCTGGCCAACAATGCTCACCACAATAATATTCATTTAAAGAGAAAAATAAATACAAAAATGAAAAAATAAGCAATTAATGTCTATTCAAAGTACATATTAGCTACATAGGAATGTGGACACACAAAACAGAAGACTTGCATCTGGACGTCATGCATTTCTGGATGGAAAAGACAGACATTACTAACTCATTACATTACAAATTATGACATAGGTTATGTACTGTCCCTGTAAAAGTTCTATGTGAAGATGGCAACCCAGATTGTCTAAGATTATAACATTTGTGCCTTTGCATGTTTTGTCTGGACTGCTTTAGAAACATAAAACATTGTTTTAAATTGTTATGTAATCAACATGAAGTTGGCACCCCATATGGGTGATTTTAACCAAACTAGTCTTAACCATTTGTTCTGTAAAGAATTTACATTGTGCTGCAACTGCTGGCTCTCACGTGTAGCTTTGTTTACACTGCTTACTTTGCTTGCATGATGGATGCTAACTTCATGCCAACTGTATCTAAACTAAACTTTATATCTCAAAAACTAAAACAGCACAAAATGAAAAATTCAAAAGGCACAAATGACTGACACTGGTCTGAATAAATCTGAGACATATGGGGTGCCAACTTCACAAAGATTCATATCATGATAATGATATTCAAACAAATTGTTTGAGGTCAAACAAAACTAAAAAACATGATTAAATTTCAGTGCAGGACATTGGACAGGAAAACACGATTCAGCAAGATTTTTGTATTTTCAGAGTTACACTATGATAATGCCACTACTGTACTAAAAAAAATGTGAATGTCTAGTTCACATCTAAGCATAGTTACAATAACAAAAAGGTTTTGTCTTGTAAATATCTTAATCTAGCAGATTTTCAATACCAAGTTAAGTGGCAACCCATGAACTATAGAACTTTCCTGAAGCAAACACTCCAAAGTCATAACTTGAACATGTAGCTCACCATTCCTCATCGATCAAACAACATCAGGTAAGTTAGAGTAGGGCAAATATTGACCCGATATGATCAACTGAAGGGTAACAACTAAAGTAAGTTTTAAGGTTAAATGAGCAAAACAACACACACAATGTTTGGACTTTAACAGAACTAGAAGCGCCTCTCCTGCTTTGTTTGATCGAGAGCAACAGTAGAGAATCTCCGTCTGGACGTCGTGCGGATGTACTGGGCCTTTGTTTCAGGCCGACTGACCTCCGTCGCACGTAAACAGAAGCAGTGAATCTGTTGCTGTGGTAACGCTGATCTCGCGTTAGCTCAAATGCTTCCGTCCCTTAGATTAAAAGAAAGATGCTCATCAGCTGCGCGTTAACTGTCCACGTAGTGCCGGCAAAGAAAGAGAGAGAGACGACGGAGAAGATATTTAAGGCCAAACCTTAGCGGGAGGCAAAAACGAGGACAGAACGAAGCTCTGTTGATGACAATGTTTGCAGCTGAATTCCGCGTGGTTTTGAATATACCCCTTCCTTCCGATGACGCAAACTTGCGCTGTGCGTTGCTGGTGGTGCTGCCACCTGCTGGTGGGCATGATACCTACAAGACCTGCATTCCTCACCTCATCCAATTATAATGGGTGCTCACATCTATGCGCCTCACAGTGCTTGCACTTGTATATCTGAAAAAAAAGAAATTTTAATTTACATAAATGAATACAAAGTATTCTACTACAGTAGGACTCAATATAACAGATTCGTTAGGGATTGAAGGACAAAAAATGTAGTTGTGATGACTGGTGGTTATTGCCTCTATATGTAATATCATGATTTTGGAAGGAACTTCTAAATGAATGAACAAATAACATGAAACAAACTCAGCACCCTGGAGTAGCTGCTTTCCATTTCCTCCTCTTTTTCAGTCAGTTCTCCCTGGTAGTGGCCAGAGTGTGCACAGACTAGAACAGTATTACCGTGGTTAAACACTGGCATCAGGAATACTGGACTTCCGAACCTCCAAATGAGAGGGAAGTGTCTGTCTGACTTAATTTGTGACCCCCACAGAAACAGGGGAATCAGGGATGATGTGAGCTGCACTGTGAACCCCACTCTCATCAATCAGGATCACTTGCTTGGGAAAATGTCTT
Source organism: Electrophorus electricus (assembly GCF_041902795.1). Taxonomy (NCBI): domain Eukaryota; kingdom Metazoa; phylum Chordata; class Actinopteri; order Gymnotiformes; family Gymnotidae; genus Electrophorus; species Electrophorus electricus. The sequence goes on along the minus strand of NC_137514.1, from coordinate 7,226,584 downwards.
CCTTCCAAAAACTCTACTACTCTTTTAAACAGATGCAAAATAGTACTATGATTTAGGAAACAGTCTAAATTTATATTATTGCCCAAGCCTTCATGGTGTAGTGTCATTATTTCTCTGTGAGGTATCGATGGTAAATCCAATGTTTCTAATTCTATAGTTGAAACAACATGAAAATGTATTTCAATTTTCTCAAGAAAAAGGTGTTCTGTTTTGGGTGGTTAGTGTATAATTAGTGAGTATGTAAGTGCAAATCACATGCCGAGCTTAAAGATACCCTGTGTAACGTTTCAGTCTGGTGATCTGCTGTATCCCTGGAAGTGAGGTCTAAAGATACTGGTCTTCATAGAATTCAAGAAGTGCCCAACACTCCTTTTTTGCACGTCTGCACATTTCCCCCTCCATACCCCAGTTACGATGGAGGACTGAAGAGTTCTGGGCTGCTTACTCAGGTAAGCCTAGATCAATAGCCTAGATTAATTTATTTTACCATTTCAGTTGTATCCTGTTGTTGCTTCCCACACATTTTTTATTAGGACATTCTTTAAGTCACTTAAATGCCCATAGGTTCTTATGGTGTGAGATCAAGACATACTTGGAGGAGTTGGGCACCAAAGTGGCAGTGAACTGACTGCTAATTGCACTGAATCTACTACTTAATGGTAACTTTAATGGTCAAGACAGCTAGGACACAGGGAGGTTTAGATCCAAATGCGCAAGGCTTTAATGGGTTCACCATACAGATAGGGACTGTATGAGGGGTTTATAGGATTAGCATTAGTAACCAGGAGATCACGATGCAGAGAGTAGTCAAATCCAGGGTCAGAACCAACAGGCAGAGTCCAGAGTGAACCGAAGGGCTGGGAGCGAGGTGTAGTCTGGGGAGGAAACAGGTCAGTAGCCACAAAAATCAACAGGTGATGAGCCTAGCGCAGAGGTAGCGTGAGGGAAAATGCTTAATGCTGGTTTGAAAGAGGAAGTGAGAAATATGTGACCTTTGCCCTTGCCTTGACCAGTCTGCAAGAAAGGTGGCTAGAGAAGTGATGGAGCATGACAGTTATCGCTTCTCTGTTGCCGGGCAGGGGTGCAGCAGCAGGGAATAACAACTTGTTACTTGTTACTGCCAGGAAAGAATGTTTAGGGACAGTTGAGATGCCTGGCACCTGGAGTCATGAGATTAGCGCATGAGAGAACAGCGGGGAATGGTGGGGGTATATGAACTCATGTTTGAGAGAAGTTTGAGGCTTCTCTCCATCGATGCATAAGGGACAGTACCAATAAAGCTCGCTCATCGAGTCCTATTGGCTTTTCCTCCACAGGTAGCTCAGTGGTTAAGGTACTTGGCTTGTAGTTAGAAGGTTGCTGGTTCAAGCCCTGTCACTGCCAAATGAAAACTGCTTCTTTAATAATGAGTGGATAAAAAATGACAACTACACCACATGGCTAAAGCCAACCCTGGGTTATTCACTTTCTGCTACCTGTTCCACATGCTCAGGTAAAACCTTGAAGAAACACAAGGCCAAAACCGTTTTAGACGACCATGCTGATATAAACAGCAAAAAAAACCAAAACAAAACAAAAAAACGCCAGAAACACATTTTTATTATTTCCTCTTCATATATTTACAAAAGCAAACTGAGGTAAAGGTAGGCCTTCTGCATACAGACACATGCAGCTTTGGGTCTGGCTGTGACTTATTGAAGACATGCACGTGAGACGCGTGAGGTAGCCCCCTCAGGTCGTGCGCAGTGACGTACGTGTTGCCTGAGCAAGCTCTCCAAACTGCCACAGAGGACTCGCACGCCACGGCCTCAGGGGCTTGTACAGGATCAGCGTGTTCTTCGAAACTTGGCATCGTTACTGGCATCACAATGTTCAGAGCTGCCTTTTTGAAGTGTCTCTCTTGAAAGTGCCAGCATGTCTGCTGCTCCACCCAGAGAGCGCACCGGGTGAAAACGCCGCTTGGCAGTAATTAATCGGTTAACGTTAGCTGTTAATATCTCGTTTGGTGGCTGCACCTCCGGCTTTGCAGGATCTTTTCTGGTTTATACGTTTCTTAGAAATTGTTTGTTTTATGTATATGGAAACTAAAACAGAAGTGTGATGGTTCTGCCTCCACCATTCTCCCAACGCCCAGAGCCCTTATTCGCCCATGTCACAGGCGCGCAGTGACACTGCATTCCAGATGGATGCCTTGCATTCTAAGAGTTTATTAATACAACATTACAATACTGGGACATATCCTCAGGTTCCACAGAGTATAGGACCTACTGGCTGTCAATCACTGCAATCTACATACCTGAACAATCTTAAAATAGCTAGGGCCACTGGATAGTCACCTTCAATAAAGGCAAAAGCAAAAAAGAAATTCACTACTACTCCACTCAATGTAGTATAAACCATTAAATAGAATAGGAAAAAATAATCCCATATCAATACAAACTATCCCACCTACCATACATGGAGAAATCCCTACGTGACCAACTACAATGGCACCTCGCCTAAATAGCCTAACAGTGGCGTGGAACAGATTACCTTGTCCAGGCAGTACGTCCATCAAGAGACTAGGGTTTTAAAAAAATTAAAAAGGTATTTGGCATAGAGCTATTGGATTTTGCAGGGACTAATGAATTTAATAGAAGTTACCATATCCATAGGATTTTCTTTGCATCTTTTGCATATGTTCAATGTTACATATGTCAGAGTGAACATTAAGTGAATCAGGGCTAAGATGTAACAATTACATTTACATTTACATTTACATTTACGACATTTAGCAGACGGTCTTATCCAGAGTGACTTACAAAAGTGTTTTGTCATTTACTCATAGAATATATCCAAGTACAGTACAGTAGGGTAGAGTCCAATATACCAATGAACTAGAATACTGTAAAATACAGGTGATACCTGCTGATACCTAGAAGTGCAAAATACATAAGGTCTATCTTAAACAATTATAAGTGCTATAAACAATAAGTGCTAGAGTTTGTTAAACAACATAAACAGTGCCCTACAATAAGTATTAAATTAGTCAGTCAATAATGGAGCAGTGTCAGTTGTCCTTTAAATGTTCTGCAAATAGATGGGTCTTCAGTCTGCATTTGAAGACTGCAAGGGACTCTGCTGTCCGGACAGCAAGCGGGAGTTCATTCCACCATCTCGGAGCCAGGACAGAAAATAGTCTCGATGCTTGTCGTCCATGAGACCTGAAGCAAAGCATTTCAAGCCGAGCCATACTTGAGGTTGGAAGTACTCGATGTACAGATCGGGCTTTGACCACTGACCTCATGTATGAAGGGGCTGGTCCATTTTTGGCTTTGTAGGCAAGCATCAAGGTTTTAAATCTGATGCGTGCAGCTACAGGGAGCCAATAAAGGGAGCACAGCAGTGGAGTAACGTGTGAACTTCGGAAGATTGAAGACCAGTCATGCTGCTGCATTCTGGACAAGTTGTAGAGGTTGGCTCTTAGAGGAAGTCCAGCAAGTAGCGAGTTGCAGTAGTCTAGTTTGAGATCACAAGAGACTGCACAACCACCTGGTTAGCTTCCTGCGAAAGAAAGGGTCGAATCCTTCGTATGTTACAAAGGAGGAATCTGCAAGACCAGGTTAGATTAGAAACATGAGTTGAGAACGACAACTGGTTGTCCAAAGTTATGCCCAGGCTACAGGCAGCTTCGGATGGTGATACCAGGGAGTTCTCAAAGGAAACAGTGAGGTCATGGTAAGGGTTGGGAGTACCTGGGATGAACAGAAGCTCAGTCTTACTGGGGTTGAGCTTCAAGTGGTGGGCTGTCATCCATGACGCAATGTCAGTCAAACATGCCAAGATATGTCTGGAGAGCTGCGTGTCAGAGGGTGGAAAAGAAATAAATAATTGAGTGTCATCGGCATAGCAGTGGTAGGAGAAACCATGAGAAGATATTACATCACCAAGCGAACGAGTATACAAAGAGAAGAGAAGGGGGCCCAATACTGAGCCTTGTGGAACACCAGTGGAGAGTCTACAAGGTTTGGATGTGGATCCTCTCCATGTCACTCGATAGGACCGTCTATCCAGATAGGACTGAAACCATCTCCAAGCAGAACCAGTCACACCAAGCCTGGAAAGAACAGAGAGAAGAATGTTGTGGTTCACTGTGTCAAAGGTTGCTGAAAGGTCTAGAAGAATCAAAACAGATGACTGTTTGGCAGCTTTAGCGGCATGAAGTTTCTCAGTCACTGCTATGGGGGCCGTTTCTGTAGAATGTGCCAGTTTGTAGCCAGACTGATTGGGATCATGCAGCTGGTTCTGGGTGAGAAAAAGAGACAATTGATTATAAACTGCTCGCTCAAGGCCTTTTGAGAGGAAAGAGAGAAGTGATAACAGTCTGTAGTTGGTAACGCTGGAGCTGTCAAGTGTGGCCTTCTTGAGGATTGGTACCACCCTGTTGGTTTTGAATGCAGTAGGCACGTATCCAGAAGATAAGGAGTTGTTGACGATGACAGAGATGAAAGGAAGCAGATCTCTTGCGATTGTCTGGAACAGAGCAGAAGGAATTGGATCCAGCGGACATGTAATCGGATTGCTGGAAGTCAGGAGTGGAAGAATTTCATCTGTGGAGAGGAGAAAAAGCAGAGAGGTGGATGTTGGGGAACGCACGCTGGTTGGAGGGCTGGGAACAGAGGAAAAGGACTGCTGGATTGCTGCAACCTCCTCAAAGAAGGTGATGAAATCCTCCAGAGTAAGAGATGAGGAAGGAGGGGGAGGGGAGGATTAAGGAGAGAAGAAAAAATAGTGAAGAGCTTGCATGGATCAGATGATGATGATGCGAATTTCTCCAAAGAATGGACCAAAGAAACCTGAAGTACAATTAAAATAATGCTTGGGCATGCCCCACCTGCCACATAGTTTTTTTGGATTATTTGCCTTGAAGGAAGAGCATTGTATGCTGTTCATGTTCCCTTGGTGGCAGTAGAGCTGTGGAGAACCCACTGAAAACACTGAGCAGAATGCATCAACAGCAGATGAAATCATTCACAAATGGTAATGTAGCAGAATTTATTTGAATATTTAGATATTATTGATGTGACATTGGCGACACAGAGGGAGCAAGGGGCATGGCTGAAGAATAGAGCTCTTTATTCTCCATAGCAAAAACGAAGTCAGTACAATGACTGAAGGAAAACAATAAAGATAGTATAGCGTAGCGTAGCACTCCGTCTGGATACATCCGGGTTTAGTCCGCTAATGCACAATGCTGTCCACAGGGACCTATGGGTTTAAATAATGGGAAACAATCAAGGAACAGGTGAGTGAATCAATAAGTGGGTGATATGGAGCGAGGCAGGTGTTTACTATGATCCCGATCCGGAGTGGGCATGTACATACAGAATGTACAGATCCATTTCGTATAATAACATATCTACAGTTGTTAGGTTACAAGGTAATTGAATATATATATATATATATATATATATATATATATATATATATATATATATATATATATATATATATATATATATATATATACAGATATACAGTTATGTTACATGGTGGTGGTGGTCCCCACAGTTTATCAGTTTCCCTGATTCAGGGCCCGAATGGCCTGTGGGAATAAGCTCCTCTTCAGTCTCTCTGTCTGTCTTGGTCTTCAGGGAGCGAAAGCGCCTCCCTGACCTCAACAGAGAGAAGAGCCTATTGTTGGGATGGGTGGGGTCCTTCACAATCCTCCTGGCCTTGGTCTGGCACCGCTTGTAGTAGATGGTCTGCAGGTCAGGAAGTTCCGTGTGAGTGATGCGCTCTGCTGAACGCACCACCCTTTGGAGTGCTTGTCTGTCCTGCTTGCATCACAGCTCATAATCACGCACAAGTGATTGCTCCAGTGCTCCCTGAAAATGTAATTCGCGGACACGTTACAATTCATTGTGCTACTGACCCCTTGCATAGAAGTAACTGGCTCAGTCATCTAGCACAGTAAACATTTGTTTTGAGGTGGTGTGTAGGGGGTGTATTATAGACTACTGATTATTCCATGGCGTATTAGCCACCTCTTTCCCTTTCAGAGGTGTTCAGTTTGATAAGTTGTGTCTCTCCTTTGCTGGTCTCTCTTATTCTTTGTGCAGTACTGTTCTGATTGTCTCAGTCCTACTTTTTCTTCCAGTTTGGCGAGCTCAGACTGCAGGTTCTGATCATGTTCCTCTCGCTGTGTTGTCTGTTCGGACACATCAAACATTTAGTCCCCTACAGTATGTAATGCACACCAGTCTTCTGTTGGATTGTGGCCACAGTCCTTCAGCAAATGTTTCTCCAAAACAATCAAGAAATCCCTACAACCCTGACTGGGATGTATATACACTTCCTCCTTATGCAGACAAACATGAAAAACCAGAGTATAACAAGAATAAAGAGCGAGACACAAAGAAACTGTTGATATCCAACCAACAACCAATCTTGAAACTGGCGTTCAAACAGATGGTGGAGGAAAATGTGCTGTTCTATGAAGAGGACCTGAGAGAGTGCGGCATTGATATCACTGAGACCTCAGCCTACTCTGATATTTGTACTGAGATCTTTAAGGTGGAGTCAGTGCTCTACTAGTATAAGGTCTACTGCTTTGTGCATCTGAGCTTGCAGCAATGTCTGGCTGCGCTTTCTATGTTTCATTGCTATGTGAGCAGGAACATGCTGGCACTGGGATTTTTTCTAGAGAATGTCAGAGCTCAATTTATGAATGTTAATCCTGACATTCTGCTGAAGAGAGCAGTTGATAAGTCTTTAGAAATTCAAAATGGATGCCTGGATCTGTTCCTCCATTTCCTGCTGGGAATTTCAGCTGTGTCCAATCAGAGACTCCAGCTGGGTGTCCTGAAACACACAGAGAAAACTTCAGAAAGCATCAAGACAGTGGCAGACCATATAAAAACAAAAATGGACTTGTCCAATGAAAATATTTTAAATGATAGACGTATCAATGTTTCACTGTCTGTCTGAGATGAATGACAAATCTGTTCACAGAGAGATCCTGGAGGTCATAAACCCAGATAAGTTCTAAGATAAATACGTTAGCCCTGCATATTGCTTAATAAGCCCTGCATATGCTTCAGGTTTCTGAGCAGGTTCTAAATGAGTTTAACCTGCAGAAATACAATACATCACCAGAGGGTTGGAGCAGACTGATCCCAACTGCCTATAACTGCAGAAAGGCCATGTAAGTATATAGGATTAAGAGTAAACCATAAATGATAATAATGCAGTTTTTGTGTGAATCAGCTAAAAAAATACAATTGTATTTGTATGTGTTTCGGTTTGTTTTTTTTGTTTGTTTGGTTTTTTTTGATAACTTCTCAAGGCTAGCCAATTTCAGTCTTAGAAAAGAGTCCTTTGAAATTGTGAGTTTGGCTCTACAATCTCCATCCTCACACCTTAAACAGCTGGATCTTGGAAACAATAATGTCCAAGATTCCGAAGTGGAGCTGCTCTCTGCCGGACTAAAAGATCCCCACTGTAAACTGGAGATTCTGAGGTCTTTGGTCCTGTTTTTCTTTTGTTTTACTTTCTGTTTTTATTTACTTTATTGTAATGAATACTGTGGAAATAATTCTGAAATATTCCTACATGTATGTTTGCAGCATTTAGCAAATTAGCAGATGCTGTCCAGAGTGACTATGTGTGTACATTCCTATCAATGACTTACTAATTATGGTAATAAATAAGTACATAAAATGTACTATATTCATTTCTTTACTGCAGACTTTATCTTTATCTGTGGTCTCACAGAGAGGTCTCGTAAAATCATGGCTGCAGTGTTACGATCAACAACCCTGAGAGAGCTGGATATGAGTAATAGTGACTTAAGTGATTCAGGGGTGAAGTTACTCTCTACTGGACTGAGTGATCCACACTGTAAACTGGAGATACTCAGGTAAGAGTCTATGAAACATTACTGTGAGGTTTTTTTTTTAAATCTTTTTTTTTAAATTATTATTAAACATTCTTTTTTCCCCCAATGAGGACAGTGGTAGCTTAGTTGTTAACGTACTTGACTTGTAATCAGATGGTTGCTAGTTCAAGCAATATATGCAATTGCACACAATATGCAGAAGAACATTTTTTCACACGTGTTGTGCTGTATTCTATTTTCTCGAAGCGGATTTATGTTATTGCAAATGCGTTCATGTTGAAAGAGTGTTAAAAAAGAACAAAATCAAAACTCATTATTGGAAATATCCTCTGAGGATGTAAGTGCATTCTGTTGTAATCATATCTTCATAAGTACAATGCTGCCTTTGACACTGCAGATCACAGAATACTTCTAAAGTTGGCAAATTCGTTTGGGTCTTATTTAAAAGGCTGGAGTGCCTTTGTTGGGATCAAGTTATGAATCTGAAAGGATAGCTATAAACACCTCTCATGGACCAGTTCTTGAGCCAGTTTTATATGTCCCCATTAGACCAAATTCTACAAAACAACAGAAAAAATTGTATCACAGTCATAAATTTCTACTTTCTAATGGACTAAAATCTCACCTTTACTAGCCACATCAAATCACCTTCTAAATATAGCTGGAATCAAAGATTTAATGTCACAACAAAACCTACAGAAAATCATGCATGATTTTATCTCCAATTATGTTGACTACGGTAGTGGTCTGCTAACTGGACCTCCCAAAAATACCATTTAAAAGGTAGAACTACTGCTATGAGAATTGTAACCAGAACAAAGGGAACCAAGAACATTACTCCAGATTTAAAATATCTACTCTGACTTCCAGTTAGTTACTGCAATTTACAACTAAAGGCACATCATTGACAGCAAATACAGCAGTAATGAATTATCAGTGGTCCAAAACAAATTCAGTGAAAGAAACAAATGCATTATTTGTGGCCATGTAGTTTATACAGTCTTCTGACTTCTGTTTCTGGTTGATGGAACACCCACATCCACATACGTAATTGTTGGGATCTTAAACCAGTGGAAATGGTGGGTCTGTTCTTAAAAGGTTTGATAGTTTGCAGGAACCGGCTCCATCTCTCACACAAACACCAGCACTTTGGTGGAAAAGTGCTATTAGATCCATAGATACAGACCAGCTTGTGGAGTCCAGAATTCAAATAAAACATGTTTAGAGTTTAGGGTGTAAGATACACATAATTGGAACAAACTCCCAGATTAATTTCTATGTGCCCCACTTAAATCTAGGTGTTCACAGTGGAGCACTTGCACTCTATTTTGGCAGCACTTTATCACACTTACAGCGTTTAGCTGGCACTTATCCAAAGCAATTTAAAATTATCTCTGAATACAGTTTGAGGGTTAAGGGCCTTACTTATGGGCCCAACAGTGGCAGGGCTTGAACCACCAACCTTCTGATTGCTAGTTAAATACCTTTACCACTGCCCTGATCTTTCACTATTACTAAGTTTATATATTTATTAATTAAAATAATTTTAATGTTCCAAATACAAGTTGGGTACCTTAAACACTGAGCTACCACTACCACTAATGTACTTTAATGTACCTCTTTTAAATGGATTTTTATTTAATTATTTAAAAATTCTGTTTAACTCACCTGTATTTAACTTTAATATTAAATTTTATACTTGGAGTGAGTATCGTGTCTCTCACTCACAACAGCCAACCTTTTAAAACCTGTATTCATTATGCACCAAACTCACGTCAACTTCTCTACCCTAAATTAAAGGAAGGGAAACCCATATGTGACCATATTCTGCTGAATTAGCTGGTTATGGCATTTGTGCTTGGAATTGATTAAATGAGGAAAAGGTCCAGTTAAATCAGCTTAACATGAACTGGAGAGAAACACATCATTCTTCCTTGGAATTATTCTTGAATAATAATTTTTTGAAACTATTGGGCTGTAATGCATTAAAAATCATTTAAAATGTGACTGCTGTGTTCAATTATTGCTTGGCAACATCAGAAAATATTTTGATGCAAATATTAGCTATGTCATAGTGTTTCATCTAGTGTGAATTCCAAAAAGTGTGTGTGTGTGTGTGTGTGTGTGTGTGTGTGTGTGTGTGTGTGTGTGTGTGTGTGTGTGTGTGTGTGTGTGTGTGTGTGTTTGGTTTTAGTATGGATCATCCTGGAAACATATGGATCAGACAAGTACTAAGAAAATGTAAGATTTTACTGTTAGAAGCTTTTTCATGTCTTTTTGTATGTTTTCTGTATTTCTGTAAATAATTTCCTGTCTTCAGATGCCTGTAAGCTCACGCTGGACCCAAACACAGCATAAAAAACCCAATGTCTCTCTAAGAGGAACACAAGAGAGACTGGTGTGAATGCTGACCATTTGTATCCTGATTATCCAGAGCGATTTATGTCTGTTGGAGAGGTTCAAGTTCAAGTTCAAGTTCAAGAGGTTTTATTGTCATTTCAGCTATATACAAGTACACAACAAAAACGAGACAATGTTCCTCCAGGACCATGGTGCAACACAAAAGAACAGTGCAACAGACAACATGCTGCACAAGTACAAACAATGCAATATATTGCGAAATGTCATTAAATAAACATTAAATAAACAATAATAAATATAGGACAGGACAAATACAAAATACAAAATGAGTAGACAGTGCAATTTAGTACAGTACACAGTACTGGGCATATGTAAAGCGAGTTGTGCGTAGCAATAGGTACTGTGCAGAGAGAGTCTGTTAGGATACTGCTATTGGAATTTTGAGGTCTGTGCAGTCTGGGAGGTGGGGGGAGGCATAGCAGTGACATAAAGGAATCAGTCGGAAAGGAAAAAAACTCCCATTTTGGCTACAGTGAAAAGTCCTGATGTGTGTATTTCGATACACAATGGTCAGCACAGGACTACAGGTGACCTGAACGTAGTCTCCAACAGGTTAGGAGCGTATCTGGACTGGCAGGCTGGTACCCTCTCTGTCTACAGCATCGAAAAGACAACACACAAATTGCATCATGTGTACTGTAATGATCGTGTCGTGAGAGTGGGATGCCAAGACAATTCTCCCCTTTAAAGTAACAAACACGAAGAATAACGTCAGACTCACCAAACATTAACAACACAACGACCGTATACATTAAGCTTCTTGTGTATTCGCATGCGATACACGATACACACTGGGTTAAACACCGGCAGCTTTGACGACACGACACAAGACTTATATACACGCATGACAGTTACACACAACAAGGATCAGGTGAACAACACGAGAGGGCGTGGCAGGACACACATACAGACACACACACACACACACACACACACACACACATTTGAGGGGGGAAGGGGCCGTACCGTGACATGTACACAATTCACTCTACATTCACTGGGCCCCTCTATGCAGGGTTTACACTTCACGGGTCTGGTTGTTCACGGACGCTGTGCCCCCTTTAATAAAGGCAACATCCAATCTAGATGGCCATGCATGTTACTATAAGTAGAATTGCATGTACATTAATACTATGATCATTAACTGATTTTATCTGATTCAAGAAGTCATGTAAACAGCATCTTTTACTAGATTAACATCATTATTGGACATCAAACAAATTTACAATTATAAAAATTCCTTCCCAAGTAGGTCTCTTACATTGTCCCAACAGGAAGCTTTCAAAACAGAACAGGAAGTTTGACTTTTTTTTTTGTGGGGTTATTATTGGGCTTGCAATTCAAAGAATTCACCACCTTGGATACAGGCATAAAAGAGGAGATAAATCGCTGTGGAATAGTTGTCTCTTATTAAACTATAGGTATAATGCATGAGATATATTACTGTGAAATATAGGTATAACACAGAGGGGATAAATCACTGTGGAATAGTTGTCTCTTATTAAACTATAGGTATAATGCATGAGATATATTACTGTGAAATATAGGTATAACACGGAGGGGATAAATCACTGTGGAATAGTTGTCTCTTATTAAACTATAGGTATAACGCATGAGATATATTACTGTGAAATATAGGTATAACACTGAGGGGATAAATCACCGTGGAATAGTTGTCTCTTATTAAACTATAGGTATAACACATGGGATATATTACTGTGAAATATAGGTATAACACGGAGGGGATAAATCACCGTGGAATAGTTGTCTCTTATTAAACTATAGGTATAACATGGGATATATTACTGTGAAATATAGGTATAACAGTGGGGATAAATCACTGTGGAATAGTTGTAACACAAAGGGGATAAATCACTTTGGAATAGTTATCTTTTTTTCAGAATTATAACATCATTGTATGTAGTTAAGATGAGACTTTAATTCCAGTTTATGTAATTAAACTGTTTCTCTGCATTCTAAATTAAGATTTAAGGTTTTCAGATATATGAGGGGCCTAGTTCTACATTAAATTTGTATATGATGTATATGAAAAATGTATTTACTAAAAAGGGTTTCATATAGGTGAAGTCATGTCAGTCATGTTGATATATATGACACATGTATTTACTAAAGGATTTTTAAATACATGAATAGGCTTATTATACAATAAGCATATATGATGTATATGACACATGTATTTACTAAAGGATTTTCAGATACATGATGAGGCTACTTCTACAATAAATGTAAGACATGTGTATTTCCTAAATCATAGCAGAGGTTTGCACTCAGTCCCTAACCAAGCGAAATTTACATGTAAAGATGTATCACTAGAATTTTGACCTAATTGGATGACATGAGACTACAGAGACTTTGTAAACAACTCCCATTAGACCAAAGTGAAATGTTTACTGTAAGGGGCTGCTTCCAGTTTGACCAGAGGGAGCCAGTTTAGACCTGGGGTTTAGTGATTTGTCTACTAAGCTGACCTTTGCATGTCTGTCAACCCCATTCCCATCTTTTCCCTGGGCCAGTACTGGATTAGAAGCAGTGGTAGTGATTTGGTTAGCATGTTCTCTTTTATCCCTGTTGCCACGCCCCCTTTGTTACTAATTAGTGTGGTCCCAGCATCACCTGTTCCCCATGTCCATCACTAATTCGATCCTGTCTATATTCCTCCTGTTTCCTGTCTTATCTGTCAGTTGTTGTTTACTATATGGATGAGGGTTTTTGTGTAAAGGCTTATAGATGTAGCTGTTTTTGTCTTTCGATTTCAATACATCCTGCTCTTTTTGCTTTGCATGCCATGCCAAAGGCTCGATGTATTAAGTAATGATTTGAGTAATGTTATGCTTGTTTTTGTAAATCAAGTTCTGTGGGTGACGATGATTGTCAGATATTTTCAAGGGACTGACAGGGGCCTTCAGGAGAAAATGTTTTACGATGTTTTACGATGCGACTATACGATGCCGATATAACAGACGTGCACAATATTTCTTTTATTGATAATTGCTGATAGGCTTGAGAAACATGGACATAAAACCTTTCATGAACCTTTATGCATGTCCCAGTGCTGATTTCTTTTCAGTGAATGTGTGTGCAAAAGGAATTCATAGGGAACATAATTTTAAGGGGCAGTTGAACTGAATGCAACGTTCAGTCCACATTTTTGTCTCCAGAACTTTTCCAAGCAAAGTTACACCCATGGGTTTACGGTTCGGTTCTAGAGGTAATGCTGGACCGAAGAGAACATGCCAAAGTCCAGACTGTGCTGACATAGTAAAGATGTTCACGTAATGTTATGGTTAGGTTATGTGGTTACATTTAGTATAAGGGCCTCTCTTATGGGGTTAGGGGTTTATGGTTAGGTTATTCAAGTATGGTTAGGTCAGAATGCAGAATATGAAGTATGAATAGCAGTAATGCACTCAGATGAAGCACACACGGAATTACTTATCGTAAAGTTAATGAATCAAGTGTAGATAATGCATCACATACTTGCAGTACAAAGCAATCATAATTTCTCTCTCAAGTAACAACTGATAAGGCATATTTGTGCATTGACATGGTAAGATAATGCAAGCATAGTCAGAAACATTTTTGATCTGGGCTTTGATCAAGGACACTGTCTGCTTTCACGTGCTGCTTTTTTTCCAGTTCCTGGTCCCTCTTTGCCAGTCTTCAAAGAACAGCACGCTGTCAGGCAGCTCTTAACTCACTCAGATCTTTTGTCACAGATTACACAATGTTAAATAAATTACAGACAGCAGGAAGTAAGCATTTAGCTGGCCTCCATACCATTATTTAAAAGGTATATAGCTTCTGTAAGTCTCAGGACAGGGAAGTTAATGTGAGTCAATAAATCTCCTACATAACCATACACCTTATAGAAAAGTTCACGTACATGCATCAAAACAGTTCAAGTTCAAGTTCAAGTTGGGTTTATTCGTCACATACGTAGTCATACACAGTATAACGCGCAGTGAAATGGTGGAGAGTGCTCTGTCCAAACTGAGGAAGAGAACCAGGGGTGCATAGAGAAAAATATATATATGCAGATAAATATATATATTCTATGTATGTACAAAATATATTAATAATGTATGTACAATATATGTGTATATTATGATTATATACACAATGTACAATGTATATGGTTGGGTATATATGTACACAATCTACAGTGACGAGTAACTTTTGAGTTCAGTCAGCAGGTTCTCCCCGTTACACAGATACAGATAATGATTAGATTATGTCATCATGCACCAAGCTTCCAAGGTGTGAGAGAATGTTTTTGACATCTTGTTTGGTTTTGAAGTTAAAATTATATCATTAGCACTCAGAAATTGCATGATCACAACAAGAAACTGATGAGATCTGATGCATTTAAAATCTTTGCATGTATGAGAGGTGTAAACTTCAAACCTGATTTTCAACAGACGTTCCACTGCTGTGGAAAAAGTAAGATAAAGATAAATTTCTTTCAATTCCTAAGTTTTTACTACTAATTTTTGCTGAATGGCCATTGATATTGGGCTTATCTCTAGAAGCCAATGATCCAAACGCTGACTCTACATAGTTTCAGACTGGCCTGTTCATAATGTCTCTCTTTTGTTAAGAAACTGGCTGCAGTACAGGTAAGCGTTTACCACTTACCGAGGGGAAAGGGATACACAATGTTTTGTTTACTCGAGCCTGGATCTCTCCCGTGGCCTTGTCTCTTTAGCATGTCCATTTATTTTTGACCTCTTGACCCTGCAACCCTTCCTAGTTATCCCCCTTCAAGACAGTAGCCGTTGCAAGGAGTAGTGTAAAGGTATGATCACTACCCAGGGAGTAGGGTAGAGGTATGATCACTACCCAGGGAGTAGGGTAAAGGTATGATCACTACCCAGGGAGTAGAGTAAAGGTATGATCACTACCCAGGGAGTAGGGTAACAGTATGATCACTACCCAGGGAGTAGGGTAACAGTATGATCACTACCCAGGGAGTAGGGTAAAGGTATGATCACTACCCAGGGAGTAGGGTAACAGTATGATCACTACCCAGGGAGTAGGGTAAAGGTATGATCACTACCCAGGGAGTAGGGTAAAGGTATGATCACTACCCAGGGAGTAGGGTAAAGGTATGATCACTACCCAGGGAGTAGGGTAACAGTATGATCACTACCCAGGGAGTAGGGTAGAGGTATGATCACTACCCAGGGAGTAGGGTAAAGGTATGATCACTACCCAGGGAGTAGGGTAAAGGTATGATCACTACCCAGGGAGTAGGGTAACAGTATGATCACTACCCAGGGAGTAGGGTAAAGGTATGATCACTACCCAGGGAGTAGGGTAACGGTATGATCACTACCCAGGGAGTAGGGTAACAGTATGATCACTACCCAGGGAGTAGGGTAAAGGTATGATCACTACCCAGGGAGTAGGGTAAAGGTATGATCACTACCTAGGGAGTAGGGTAAAGGTATGATCACTACCCAGGGAGTAGGGTAGAGGTATGATCACTACCCAGGGAGTAGGGTAAAGGTATGATCACTACCCAGGGAGTAGGGTAAAGGTATGATCACTACCCAGGGAGTAGGGTAAAGGTATGATCACTACCCAGGGAGTAGGGTAAAGGTATGATCACTACCCAGGGAGTAGGGTAACAGTATGATCACTACCCAAGGACTAGGGTAGAGGTATGATCACTACCCAAGAGGTAGGGTAAAGGTATGATCACTTCACAAGGATTAGGGAAAGGGTTTAAACAAAAAGGGTGGATTTGTATTCAGTGTTGCTGGTTTCAACAGTTTCTACAGTTTTTTAAATTTTTCTAAGCACCTTTTTGACAGTAAAGCTGCACAACATTACATTTCCAAAAAATTGTTACACAGAATTGCCAGTAGAGTGTGCCAGTAGGCAGCCCTTTTAGCAGACTGTGAGCAAAAATACAAGAGAGATAAAAACGTAAAAACACATGTCCTAATCTGATAGGGAAATCATGTCAATTTCGCTATGTTGCAGCTCTTTATTTGATAATACTTGTAATATTATCTCTTTATTTTCTAATGTGCTGAATTTCTGGGAGCATTAAGCATTAAGTAGGAATTTCTCGGAGCATTAAGTGAATTAATCTAGTGTTCATGTCTATATAGTAGTGTGTCCCCATGTCCACTGGATGATGCAACCCCCTGAGGGGACCAGCCCTTAGGAGACCTGCTCTGAGGAGACCAGCCCTCAGGGGACCAGCTCTGAGGAGACCAGCCCTTAGGATACCAGCTCTGAGGAGAGCAGCCTGAGGAGACCAGCTCTGAGGAGAGCAGCCTGAGAAGACCAGCTCAGAGGAGCGGCGTGGGCTCAGACGTCCATCACTACCTTCCCAGGCTGCTCCACATCTCCAGGCTCCACATCCCTAGGGCCGCTATGTCCTCCTATCAAGCCTCTCTCCAGAAACACCCACCCATGCTTTAGTTCCTGGTCTATTGAGCACAACACCCTCCCCCCTCAACTGTTTCCCATCACATGCAATTATCAAAGACTATAAAAGTCATGGAAATATGATTTGGTAAGTAGTTTTTTTTTCTTGGATTTCCTATTGGGATTATTGATTTGAATCTGTTTTCTGTCTTTTTTTCTTCTTCTTCTGGCACATTTTATTTGTGTTGTGATTTGAGATTTTGCCTTTTAGACTGTGGTATATATATATATATGTGTGTGTGTGTGTGTGTGTGTGTGTGTTTGGAAAACCTTTTTTAAAACTTGACACTAACATTTATTGTCATTTGTGTATTTGTTCAGTTGATTGCTCAGTTATTAATGGCCCATTTGCTTTGAGTTCATCCTGGTTTGGAGTTACTCATGGCCCAAGGAAAGAGTCACGCTTACCCAGCATCCTCTACCAAGCTGCACTCCACATACTTCCTACCTGCCAGCTTCATGTCCTCTGAACTTTGACCTTTCCTTTTACACTCTGCAAGGCCTGTGCTCCCTGCAGAGACGCGCGTCCACAGCAAGCCGTCCGCTTAGCGGTCCGTCTGCTAAAGGCTCTGCTGCAGCTGCCTGTCTGTCGTGACTAAGCACCCTCTCCATCACTAAAAGTGACGAAGGTTTTTACCGTCCTCCCATATTTTTCCAACACCCCCCATTCAGTGCTCCAGCGGGGGGCACCTTGTGTCCTCTGGTCCCCAAGCCTTTACCCCCATCAGCCTTGCGGCTCTGTGTCCTGTGCTGCAGTGAATGGGCAGAGCCCAAGGATGTGTTAATGTGTAGCTGCTCTTTGTGCCGCACGCCTTGTGTGGGACAATAGAGGGGACAGGCGTGAAGGGGAAATGGAGTCGGTGGGCGCACGGAGCTAGTTCATTCAAACAAGAAGAAAGGGACACCCGGATTCGTCATTGTCTTATTTTGTGTTTGTGTATGTGTATGTGTATGTGTATGTGTATGTGTGTGTGTATGTGTATGTGTATGTGTGTGTGTGTGTGTGTGTGTGTGTGTGTGTGTGTGTGTGTGTGTGTGTGTGTGTGTGTGTGTGTGTGTGTGTGTGTGTGTGTGTGTTTAGTGAAGTGTAATGATGTTGTGGTTTGGAACAGACCTGTGGGGACGTTTATACAAGAAGGTTGAGTACCACTGTTTTAAAGGCAGTAGAGATAATTACAACAGAGAAATTTTGTGATGACACTTTAGAGTCAAAATTGACAGGGACAATATGAGCGTAAGACAGAAATAGCATCCTCTGATAATAAAGTAATTTACAATAAGAAAGAAAATCGCAGTTCTAAATCTAACAAGGTTTTTAAGCTTCTTACTTTTTAATAGATAAAATTATTTACTAAGTCATTTGTGCACCAGAGGAGCAGCAGTGCATTAACACACTGCATATAGTACTGCCATTCAGTAACATCAAACCTCCTCTCTCTCACTCACAAGGGCAATTCAGTATGCTAATGAAAGCTCTTTCATTGTGATTGGCTGGCTCGTTAAAGTGCCCGAGAGGCTATTGCTGAGCCATGTGATTGATCACTGCCTGACAGGCTCAGTGTTGGGATCGTGCTCAACCGGATTGACATTGTCATTAAATGAAGAGAGGGGGCTGGAGCTGTGAACACGTACACACACACACACACACACACACACAGACACACACACACACACACACACACACACACACACACACACACACACACACACACACACACACACACAGTTATAACAGAGATCATGTGCTAACATTTTAGAGTCAAAAATAACAGTGACAACAGGACAAAACTGCACACACATGTAGACATACACAGATATCATTATGAATGTTTCTATGCCTAGATACACCCTCTGCATACACCAGCACATAATTTTCATTGATCAAACGGAGTGTAACTGGGGATAAGGCAGCAAACAACTTGAGGTAGATCTTTAAAACCCTCTCAGTCTTTTTGACTCTTACACACACAAACACACACACACACATACACACATATACTCAAACTCCCATTCATCACTTTGAGGTCACTCTCGGTTTTAAGCAGATTTCCAGCAGGTTGGATCTGTCTCTGTCTCTGTGCTAGGTGATGATGGAGAGGCTTGGGTAACGTGGAGCCCACTGATCTGGATGGCATGTGTTTCATGATGCTCAGTTCAGAGGTTCCCTTCACCAGAAGAAAAAGTTCCTTTAACCTGCAGTACAAGACAATATCCATGTCACAGTTCCAGTGTAGCTGCTCTCTACCGTACTGATGCATATATTCACACACAGAATTCACTGTCTGGTATAATATGCAGTACACATGCAAATAAAACAGAGGCGTCACAGCCGAATATAATCAAACTAAAATGTTCAGTGTGGGAATACGTTTTCGCTTTTGCAGTCATTAAAGACGAATGAACTAAAAAGCTAAATTAGCAATAAACAGTTTAAATGTCAAATAATTATGAGCTAAATAGGGAAAACTTCAAATAGTAACACCTCTTTCACTCTCTCACTCTGTCTCTCGTTCCCTCTTTCAACCTCTCTACTCTCTCTCTCTCTCTCTCTCTCTCTCTCTCTCTCTCTCTCTCTCTCTCTCTCACTCCTTTGGGTTGCTTTGCACATGTATGGGGTGGGCATGTATATGTGTTTCAGCAGACAATAATAAATGGAATGCGTTCACCGTGAAAATGGAGTTGAATGAAAAGGGAAGGAGGTGAAGTAGTGGCAGGTGTCACAGGTGAGCAGATCTGAGAGTGAGTTCTAATGGACATTTACTTTAAGCTGAATTCTACAATTATCACTCAAAAAAAATTTTTTTTTCTTATTTTTCACCCTTTTTGTTTGTTTTGTTTGTTTTTTTGGTTTTTTTTTGCAACTGTAAAATGCTCTCTTAAGCTACTTGGGAGATAGCTGCACTTCTTCACTGTTATTCTTTACCCGCTCCTCCATCTTGTGTGATGCCGTTGTGGTGTCACAGATGAGGCACATATACATTTAAATGTGTGAATATTATTCCCATAAACACTGCATGCTTCACCATGGTAAAATGTGCACTGTTGGCATCTAGACATGAGAGGAGGGTTAGAGAGTAATGACTATCAGTGACCACTGGCACTGGGCCTAATCAGCTGTGACCCCCCTAACCAGCTGACTGGCACAGAGCCTTATGCAGCCTGGACGACTAATATCCTTCCACACGCACAAAGAGCAAGCAAGCCGCCAAGCAGGCCAAGCATGTAGACAGAAAAGATTCCTGTTTTTAGTATTTGAACACAAACAAATGCAATGTGAGACTTACGTATTAACACAAAGAGCTTTCTGAGTAGTCTTGTAGAGCAATTTTAAAAGTTCTTATAGAATACCATGTTCAGACTCAAAAAGACAGACTCATTCTGACTGTACTACGGTTTCTCTAAAAATTAACACTGCGATAGACTCTCAGCAACTGCTGTGGTGATATTCAAGAGATGGTCTGAACAACTGTTCCCCTTGTAAAATGAATAGTTCCATTTGTAAAATCTGATTGGCTGAGCCACATTCAATGCCGTCATATACTGATAAATACAGTCATACACCGTCCACACATGTACTGAATTCTGTATTTGAATCATACCTTACACTAGGTTACTAGGTTCCTTCATCCATTCACATTGATATAATAACAGCAAACCGATGTCTAAAATAAAAAGTATACGAAAATAACAAAAAAGAGAGACAAATTAAATAAACAAGTATAAAGTGAACACTTTTAAACTGGGTGTGTATACTTAATTATCCAGCTCACGCTGGCCTTTTGTCTGTTCTGGTCACAAACGTTAGATGATCATTAGAAATGGAAACCACTTAGAGTTAATGCCTGTAAATGCACAATCACAGCAGGACGTGCTGTTGAAGGATGTAGGCACCTTGCCTAGAATGAGAGGCTATAATTGCCTAATATAAAGAATTGAGCTTAAATTTCAGTAGTTAACAAGGCATGTCACGATGCATGTAATGGTAAATGTGCAGTTAGATACATTTATGTTTGTGTGTATAAATGATATGTGGTTGGTTAGATGAAAAATATCTTCAGATGTTGTTAGCATTTAAAGATTGCTTTGTAATTAAAGATTAACAGATGTGGACATGCAGAGACAGCAAAGAGATTTTGCATTGTGTCATTACAAATTATTACATTACATATCTATGGCTTTGGTGGGGGGGGGCGTTTGGATACAGTAGGAGATTTTTGCTGAAAATGGCCCCAGTTTATATCTCATTCACTTTGAGTGAAAATGTCTTCATTCAGCTACTGTTACTTATTTCAGATCATTAAACACTGAGGAAAAAAGAAAAAAAAAAAAAATGTACGCCTCAGTATTCTGCTCATCTGTTCTTGATGAGCTTTTGCCAGGAGTAATTTAACCTCTTAATTAGATTAGAATTAGAATCTAATTATTCCAAAAACCTGAAGCCTTATGATGGTCATATGTTTTCTTGTCATGCAGACAAGTAAATCTGGCTTGTCTTTATCACCCTTTATCATTTTATCTCTGTGTTGTTCTCTTCACAAACTGGCAAACATTCTGTCTGACAACATCTAATGGTGAAGAATATCTCTGGGTCAACATAAAACTGCAGGTGGTAACTATGTGGTAACCATGCTCAGTTCATTAGTTTTAAAGATTCAAAGGTTTTTTGTTTAAAAATGTTTGTATGTACTGGGACACAGTAAAGTTGAGCATAGTGTTGGTTGGGATGTCCCCAAGCCTTCAGTAAATTACTCCATTTATAGAAGAGCAATCTCAGTAAAAAGTAAGTGCAGGGGTCATTTGGGTAGGCTGGTGTCCATGTGTGTGTGGGCATGTGTGTGGCTGTGTGTGTGTACATGTATGTAGG
The DNA here is from genome assembly GCF_041902795.1 of Electrophorus electricus. Lineage (NCBI taxonomy): Eukaryota > Metazoa > Chordata > Actinopteri > Gymnotiformes > Gymnotidae > Electrophorus > Electrophorus electricus. Next base: position 7,204,958 of record NC_137514.1, on the reverse strand, counting down.
TTTGTGTGTGTGCACATGTGCGTGTTTATCTAACACACTTCAGCTTCTAAACCTGAATAACCTCAAAGTAACATGTTCTATTTTTTAGCTATTTGTTTTGCCATCAGTCTCTGAAAGATTTTTGAAAAATGTTTTAATCCAACATTAATATTAAAGGTGCTACAACTGTTGTAGGCCACTTGTTGTAGGCCACTTGTTGATTTGCTTTATAGATTGTGTAGGGCATTTTGACTTTGTGTAAAGTGTCATAAAAATCTTGATATACACATACCTTCATTACAAATTGTTATAAATATGATATAGTTTTAGTTCATCACCTCACACTTGCTTCACTGCCTACTGATATATAACTTAATAAACATTCTCTAAAAATATGGAAGCAAAATAAACTTTATATTTGGGATACACTTTTCTTAAACTCCACAGAGATGCATATGTGCAAACAGTTTAATTTAATTTTGACATTTTAGACTAAAGGCAGCATGGAACATTTCAATAGCTGAGCAATTAATTGAATAGAACAAGCTCAATAAATCTTCCTCTTTTTTCCTTATGTCATGACTATTAGAACTGATTAGGTCGGAAGTGCAGGCTCTGGAGAGGAGTGCACACAGATCAAGTGACCCTACAGAGGGCACAAGGTCATGCACCCCTGCTACCAACATGATCGAATGATTGCAGATTCACGAGGGTTTGCATGATGGTGTTCATTTGAAAAGCTGAGAGTGGCTGCATAGACTGAGGAGCACACACTGAGGTTAGAGCTAGTAAAGGAGAACACATTGAGGTTAGAGCTAGTGAGGAGCACACACTGAGGTTAGGGCTAGTGAGGAGAACACACTGAGGTTAGAGCTAGTGAGGAGAACACACTGAGGTTAGGGCTAGTGAGGAGAACACACTGAGGTTAGAGCTAGTGAGGAGCACACACTGAGGTTAGAGCTAGTGAGGAGCACACACTGAGGTTAGAGCTAGTGAGGAGAACACACTGAGGTTAGAGCTAGTGAGGAGAACACACTGAGGTTAGGGCTAGTGAGGAGAACAGACTGAGGTTAGGGCTAGTGAGGAGAACACACTGAGGTTAGGGCTAGTGAGGAGAACACACTGAGGTTAAGGTTAGTGAGGAGCACACACTGAGGTCAGGGTTAGTGAGGAGCACACACTGAGGTTAGGTTTAGTGAGGTGACCAAAAGATAATTTTACTGGACGAAAAAAACATTTCCAGTTTAATATTGGGAACAAGTTAAAACGACCTGTCCACATCATATAAGCAAGGAAACATAATTGTATGTCATACAAAATGTATATTTCCTATGACTTTATTTTTCATGTGCTAAAACATATTAAATAAGATATATACAAAATATACAAATCATGTCCCTAAATACAAACATTTTTCTTAGCTCTTGGATAGCTATAAGCAATGCTTCAATTTCTGGGTTTTTTTTTGGGGGGGGGGGTTTTGTGAACAGTGATTGTATGCTGTTGAAGGAGTTCAGCAGCATATGTCCCATGTTAGGTTTCCTCCAGAGACCCTCTCAGTATTAGCTGGGCAAATCTATTGTCAGCCCCACTTCATCCCACTAGGCTGATCTTTATTCATAAGCTTGGGGCTCTTAAGAAAGACATCAGTCCAAAAAGACAATGTGTGGTCCATAGCACAAGCCTGCATTGACTGGGATAATTCACGTTTCCTACACTCAGTCCACAATAAAGCCGTGTGTGTGTGTGTGTGTGTGTGTGTGTGTGTGTGTGTGTGTGTGTGTGTGTGTGTGTGTGTGTGTGTGTGTGTGTGTGTGTGTGCTCGTGCTCAGAGGAGTGGGGTGTTGACCTTTTTGTCTGACTTTCGCCCCATGGGGTTTAAGTGGCCATCTCAGTGTTTAAAGAGGGATATTGTCCCTCAGTTCATTGTGGTCCCCATGCTACACAAGCTGGGAAATATGAGTATATTGTAATGAGTGTATTGAAGCACTGAGCTAGTGGCAGTTTCCATATTCCATCCATATTCCTCCCTACCAAGGGCTCTGCCAACATTGTGCTGTGTGTGTGTGTGTGTGTGTGTGTGTGTGTGTGTGTGTGTGTGTGTTTGTGTGTGTGTGTGTGTGTGTCATAGGGAGTGTCTATGTGCACACTTGCTGATATTTCTAAGTATTAATCCAAAGTAAAATACCCCAATTGTAACAGTTGCTCAGTTTTCAAAGTCACCACCTCTTAAAATTAACACAAATTTGAGAGTTAAGCACAGTTCATTAGACAAAAAAAAAGACTGTGTTAGATCCCTGATATTAGTAGGCTGAGTTTGCTGAAATGCAGAAGGAAAACAAAATTGTGTAAAAATACTGGTGTGTCATGGTCATTATAAATACTCAGACAATTAATAATGACTGAAGTGTCCACCCTACCCATATTGATTCAGTTTGACTTTTAATTTTTTCTTATCTTAAAATGACAGCTTACTTGGAATAGAGTGTAGCGTACTGCACAAAGTTCATTTGCCTTTCTTTGTTTTGATTGATTGTGTATTTGCTTGTTTTAAACTGGCCTGTGAAAAGAGACCCGCTAAAGAGGCCATATATTGAGCAGAACTCCTCCTACTCCTCGACATGCCAGCTAATTATCGGGCCTCAAACTGAGCTCCCTTCTTTCCAAACTTACAGTGTCCCCGCAAGTATTAAAGGACCGAGGGAGAGGCAGGAATAATACGCTTCCAACGTTTCACGCCATTTAACGGTAACTTACACTTACTTGTCAGCTGCCTCTGCAGACTTTGATCTGAGGATATAACATTTTTGATGTACGAATAGGATTTCATGAGACAAAATCCTTCATGAACTTCAATTAAAGTAATTCGATCTCTTTGCTTTCCTGATACTATATTTCGATATTAATCTCACTGGATATAATGACGTCCGCCAAGGTGGTCAGCATTTGTGAAGTGATTCATGAAAACAGAAGACGGAGCGCCTTGGACCATCTTCCGCCACCCGCGAGCTCTAACAAACCCCTCACACCTTTCAGCATCGCCGACATTCTCAGCAAGCCGTCCGGGAAGAGACATTTTTACAGGGATGCCTGTGGAATCACTCACCTCAGTTCTGGGGCCGTGAAGCACCGATCTTCGAGCAATGGCATATTGAAACGATCGCTTATCTCCCAAACGTCGCCTCTTTGCGCACTTCAGGAGCTAGCTTGTAAGACTTTCAAAGGTCTTGAATTGGGGGTGCTCCAAGCAGCTGAAGGTAAGGACTGCTTTATGTTAGACAACTAAGGAATTTAAATAGTTAATAGCGATTTACTAATACTTGTTGTTGATAATGATACTGGTGATGCTGGTGATAATTTGGACACAGTTTACTTCATGTATTTCCAAATGTTTAAATAACGCCTCGTCAAAGAAAAGGCTATAGTGTCAGAGGTAATGTCATGGGTGATGTGTTGTATCTTCCACAGGCAGAGATGGGATCACTCTGTTTGAACAAAGGGGCAACCCAAAAAAGCGCAGAAAATCCAGGACTGCGTTTACCAACCACCAGATTTACGAGCTAGAGAAGCGGTTTCTCTATCAGAAATATTTGTCACCGGTGGATCGAGACCAAATAGCGCAGCAACTAGGTTTAACTAATGCACAAGTAATCACTTGGTTTCAGAACCGCCGCGCCAAATTAAAGCGGGATTTGGAGGAAATGAAAGCTGATGTGGAATCCGCCAAAGCCATCGGAGCCGTTCCTCTAGAGAAAATTGCCAGACTGGCCGACCTAGAGAGGTGTGCTAGGGGAACCATGGGACCCTCGGGGCCAGAGTGCCCTGCCCAGCTGGGCCACGAGCGGGAGATTACACACAAATTGCGCCTGTCACCCATGGCGTCACTCTCAGACCACACAAGTGAAAACTACTCTGAAGACGAAGACGCAGAAATAGACGTGGATGACTGATTGCGTACGAGCGTGGAGCATAAAAATGAGATCTAAAACTTGCTCTTATCTCCTCATTTTCTGTCCTGTTTATAATGTCACAGTTGTTGTTCTTGTTTATTTTATTTTTTTTGTCTTTTTAAAAATAACGCTATTTTAACACTAAGCAAATTCATGCTAGTTACAAACACATTTTGACTCACTTCAAATATCTACATTTTACGTGTTTCTCTGCAACATGTGAAATGTACTGATTAGTGTGATACGTTCATTGTTCTAGAAATTGCAATAAACAAGACAAGTGCGGTTGTTTTATGTGGTTTACGAGTATTTATATTGATTAATTTCCATTATTTGTATAAGTTGTACAGTTATGTCATTTTGCAATAATGTCTGAAAGCATATAGTCGTCCTGCAAGTCCTACCTAAATATCTAGGAATTATGAACCAGAGCATAGTGCGTAGGCATAATGTATTTGAAAGCAAAAAATAAAAATAAAAATGTTCAAAATATTGTTGAGTCTATTATTATTATTATTATTATTATTATTATTATTATTATTATTATTATTATTATTATTATCATTATTATTATTATATTTTCAGAGAACTGTAATGATAGTTTCCAGTAGGATAAGCAGTTATATTACTATTTACATCGGCTATGTGTATCTGTTTGGTTGGTTTATTTTAATATAAGCATTTTTTTTATGGAAAATTATCTCAGTCTGAGCAGCCTGCTTGTCATTCGAGTTAACGAACTGCGTGCGGCCGCCAAGATGCTAAACTACCCTACTTTTTAGCAAACGCTAACTGCCCCATCTTTTTTGTAGATTATTCGTTTTAGAAACATTCTTGCTATTGTTTCTACACTCCTTGAAAGGAATAGCAACCCCTTGGCTTGCGCAGTACCGCTTTTTCTTTCATTGGATCTATATGCGTGTCTTGGCTTCTTGACCCGGCAACGTGTGTTTGCCTATTCGGCGCGAAATTTATGTGAGAAACACCAATCTGGGACTGCGCAGAGAAAAAGAGAAAGAAAGCCACAAAACCACAAAGTTTTGGTCCAGTTTTTCTCGTCCTTTTTGTTCACAGATGAAGCCGTAATTTTAGCGTAAAGCATGAAGGCTGAGGACAAACGAGCCGTCCTCCCTGATGTGACAAGCGACAATGGAGCGCAGCTAGCCTCCCGCGGCTCGCCATACTGAAACAAGTACGTCCCACCGCACAAAAAGGACGCAAACGCTTGGAGGCCATATGGTTTTGGAAATTTCCTCACAATTTCAGACAATTTGATGGATTGCGTTAACCCTTCCTTTTAAATTGTTTAACTCCGCGTAGACAAAAGCCATAGAGCATGGTTTCTCCTCGCGAGGGCATCTGTACTCATGAATGTTCGGTCTTTTCTTTTCTTTTAGCCTGGCATTTTGAACAAGTCAATGAATTACAATGAAACTCTCTCTTTTTGGAGGCCAGTTGCCTTTCTTGTCTTTTTGAGAGCTTTAAATGGTATGTTTCACTTTTGTGTGAGCTTTTTTCTTTTTCGTTGAAGAATGGCTCCTTATTTTGTGTGTTTTTCATGTTAAGTAGGCATGGGGAGTCGTAAAATGTTTAGACCGTGGATCGTGTCAGAGAGTGCTAAAAGGGAAGGCTTTGTTGATTCGATTTCCACTCTGTTAGTTCGCCAAAAACACGATGATGGGAGAAAGCGTCTGAGCTAGAAAAAAGAAAAAAAACCACTTAGGCAGCAAGGCTTTTTAACCTCATGTCAATTTAAATGAAAAGTGATAACATAATCAAAAAGGATTTTTAAAAAAAATTATACAAATAACATCATCATTATCATAATAATAATAACAATTATTATTGTTGTTGTTGTTATTATTATTATTATTAGTAGTAGTAGTAGTAGTAGATTTATTATGTTTATATATCGTTGTGGTTGCTAATGTTGACATGAAGAAGAAGAAAATGATAAAATCAGGAAACAGCACAATAATACAATTTTTATTAAAAGCCTACCGGCTTGTAATTAGCCTACTGGAAATGTGGTCTTTACAGTAACATGCGAGAGGAGGGACTCATCAGTGAGGATATACCACTACGGCAACTACTGGACCGGAGTCTAAAACGAAATGTTTAGTACTTTATTTGTGTATTTATTTGTTCAAACCATCACAGATTTAAATTTGTGCTATTTGTTGTGCTATTTATGAAAACTAAGATCACATTGATTTGTCAAAATATTAATAAAATATAAATAACACAAATTATTACTCAACTAGCGTAATCTAGAAAGCACTTTATTCGAATATGCCTCATACTTATTTATTATTACATATTTTTCTATTACTTTCAAATGAAGACTGACTTCATCAGTAGACACACTCCTTGTTTTATGTTTAATCCCAAAAAACGGATCTCCCATAATTATTTCTTGTGCTATTTTATTCTTAAATCAGTGTTACAGTTACACATGAATAATATTGGATTGGATGTTTTTATGCCATATTAATTACAATCCACAACATTTCCACCACTTTTGTTTCATTTAACTGATTCTGTAATGTCATTGACTAGATTTTGTTTTTTATGTGATGAATATGAAAAGGTGTTTATACCTATATTCAGTATTAGTCATATTAGTATAATTTAATGTGCTTATTCCCTTATTGAATTATGTGATGCTCTTTGTTGGTAATTTACAGTTTAGAAGGCAGATTTCACAGAGTTGACAGCAAAAACACGTTTCCTCTTGAGTCTGTCAGCTTATTGTCACTGAGGTCTCTAAGTCTTCTGAACTCATTTAAACTTCATATGCGTCGCTATTAAAAAATATTGCAATTATTTAACTTAAATAATTTTATTTAAATTGCCTATAATATAGCTCTAAGGAGTGTGATTCAAAGTTGCAGGAGTCAAACCAATTTTGTTTGAAATCCGCTATATTCTCATGTTGAAACAGACATATTTTTACATAAAATGTCTCATATTCTTCATACCTAAGAAAATATTTTGATGTGACAGGTGTCTTACATTTATGTTTTCACTTCCTTGAGGATTCTGACCAAAGAACTGAGGCTAGCTGTCTGCAGCTTTTGTCTGGGAGATACACAGCCTAAAAGAAGAAAATCAGCATAATGAACTTCAGTTACTGTAGATCACTGTAACAACACACACACACAGTTTTACAGACTGACATTGAAAGAGGGAGTCATACAAGTTCGTACCACTGAGGACACCACAAACCCATCTCTTATAGTTTACTGGCTGTGTCGTGCACATTTATTTCCCACCGGCGTTACCACTGATATAACGTTGTATTTCATCTATTGGCAAAGTGGATAGTCCTGGAAAGAAAGAATGAAAGAAACAAAGAACGAAAGAAAGAACGAAAGAAAACAAGAAAGAACAAAAGAATGAATAAATGAAAGAAATAAAATAGATACACTTAGTCTTTCTGGATCTCATTTTGAGTCTGATAACACATTACCCAAATTGGTCATATTTACCAAGTTTACACTCATACAATGAGAGATGGCCACTGCCCAGGGGGTGACCACTGAACAGGATTGACCACTGAGCAGGAAAGGGTGTGAGAGATGGCAAAAGTCTCTACAAAAGGACCATTGGACCAAAGATGTTTTTTTTTAACTTCAAGAGTGTGTGGAGTGTGTGGTTTTTTGAGTCAGAGTCTTGCAGATCCTTCTATGTTGTGATTCCTTTAACATTCCCACTGCAGCTGTGACCCAGCTGAAGACAGGTGGGTGGCACATGTTGGAGGGGCTTCTTGATGATGCTACTTATTATTGATTATTGGTGATTATTTTGCAGGCCAGGCCCTGGTCATTGATAATCCTCCTGAAATACTCTTCTTTCTGACCTCCATTGAACCCTCTTACCAGTCCAGAATTAACCTCTGCAGAAAAAAATGGTGTTTTTTCAGTCCCAGTTACCCCTTCAGACAGAACAGTTCTCACAGGTTTGTCATGCCCACTTAAGAAGTTAAAGATCTAAAGTGAATTTGTCCTGTATAGCTGGTGTCTCTGTGTATCTTACCTCATACTCCTTATATACTACCCTCCACTTTCACCAGCTGGGATATAAAGCTCTGTGTAGATATTTTTAGTGTCTTTGTATTGAGATTCCTTCATTGATTGATTTATTTTTTTATTTTTTTTGCATTTTGTGTGCTTGTTGTTTCTACTGAAACTCATTAACCTCGCCTAATAGGCCTATATCATCGCTTTTTTCAACAGTTTCTCCATCAAACCACTCGTCTGAAACCATAGATATACACACATATACTATGTTTGTAAGTATGCCCGAAGCAATGAACTAACTGCTATTGTAATTAGAAGTTCCAAATATAGTTTAAATAAGAAGTTTACCAGTGACTGGACCGGTACGAATTGCGCGCAGGTTGTGCCGTTTTTACGCTCATGAATCTGTTCTGCAAATTACGCGAGGAAGTACGTCATGACCGTAGTCCTGGCGGCATTTTTGTTTGGGTGTAGAAAAGTCAACGTCTCGTCTCTGGAGTAATGGCGCTTAACTGGGCTGGGTAGCTCTAACTAATCTGTTACACTACCGAGAGTTTTAACCAAGACGATAAGAAAAAAAAAAAGACTTGTGCTGTGAGTGCTATGAAGAGACAGACGAATGGATACGAAGAAGTCTTCTTTGTTAGCATAGATAGCTAACCTAGCTACAATTATCTTCAGCTATAAAGTCAGTGGTTAGGTAAGTTAGCTAGCTTAGCTCGCTCATTATGACTGACAGAATAAGTAACCTAGTAACCTACCCGGTGATTTTTGTTTGGGTTTACTTGGCTAAGCTATCGGGCCAAGTAAGCTACTTATCTAAAGTTAGCTAACGCTTGTTTAATTGACTTGCTTGCCACACAACAGTCCGATCATTAACGCTAGATTGCTATAATAGCTTATAGCCTAGGTATTAGCTAGGAGACCTTTTTAGCTCCTCCTGCCAATCTGTGTTTTTATAAGTATGGTTGTAGCCAGTTCATCTTGCCAGCTCGTTTGCTTGCCATACCGGGTACGTTGATTTAATAATGGAATGTCTGCAAATACACTTTCACTCTGCTTAGGCACGAATATAAGCAGTAAGTAATGGACGAGGAGATACAGCAGACACCGGGTGCTCAGAGTCCAGCACACACCGGGTGCTCAGAGACGATGAGAGCCGAGTTGCTGGACCAATGCGAGGAACAGTTTGGGCTTTTACAAAAGGTGATTTATCTAATAACGGGCTTGCCTCAGAATTTAAAGATCTGGGTTTTTTTCTTTTTAGCCCTGCCAATTAGCTGATGCTGCAGTCACATCCCACATAATGAAATGTAAAATGATAATAAGGTTTAGTTTTTATGAAAGTTTACAATGGAAGAATGTAAAGCATTATTCTGTTGTACATATTTGAGAAAATCCATGCCTTTGGTCCTAAAATTTAAGTTTATACTAGTGGACTTTAAGAAGTTCATAAAGGTTGTTGATGTTTAGGTGCTCAGTGCATGCCCTGATTGTGTTTTTCAGCTTCAAAATGAGATCATTTTAGCAGACACAGAGTCTGGTGATGGAGAAACAAGCGAGGTGAGACATCTAGACCAGCTGTTACTCTGTAATGCTCTTCAGTTGTTTTGACCAGCAAAAGTGTCAAGTGTGCCATCAGGCTTTACTTTCTACCACCACCCCCTCTATCCTACACTTTCTGAATAAATGAAAGTCTTGTAATGTAATATTTCATTCTAATGAAATATTCTAACATGAAACAAAATACTATATCTAAATTTGTCCTGTCTGTGTTTAACATTTTAACCAGCGGCACATGCTTATGTGATGTACACCAGCCAAATCACTTTTTTTATACTGGCAGGCTATGAATCGCTTGAATGCCATAATGTTGGAACTGGAACAGTGGCAAGAAATGGAACCCAAATGTAAGTCTTCTGAGAAGATGTTTGAATTATGAATGAGCAGAGGAGGGCAGTGGTGCCTGAGTGGTTGGCCGTGGCTGGTGCGAGCCCCACCGTGGCCAGGTTGCCGCTGTTGGGCCCCTGAACGAGGCCCTTAATGCTCAGTTGCTCCTGGACTGCCTGGCAGTGTCCTAGCCCACACCCGTCGCTGGCCGTGACAGCGTTGTAGTCAGCAGTAGTGTGTGTGAGTGGGAGTGTGTGTGAGTGGGAGTGGGAGTGTGTGTGTGTGTGTGTGTGTGTGTGTGTGTGTGTGTGTGTGTGTGTGTGTGTGTGTGTGAGTGAAAATCAGGATCATTAAAAAAAAAAAAGAATAATATGCACTGGCTGCTCATGCATTGGGAGTTGCAGTGCAGTGTCTGCTGCCATATTCTTTTCTTTTTTTCTATCACCAGTATAAACACTTTTTCATCTTCTCTTTTGCTTTCTTTGTTATCTTCTCAGTGCTGTCAACAAACCCAGAAATCTTGCTGACGCTTGGGAAGGAAGAGGTGTGTTATGCACTTCATAAAGTAGCTTTTTCCCCCCCAATCAATTTGCTTCTTTCTATAAAGTGTTTTCTCCCCTGTCTTCAAGTTGCAGAGACTCAATAATCAGCTGAAGATGGTCCTCTCCTGCTCCCAAGCCAAGCAAGATTCTCTGAGGGACCTTTTGCAAAGGTGTCCTGCTCATCACCTAACTGCCTAATGCAACAGCACAGGCTGTCTGGGATGGACTACCGAAACATTTGCATTCTGTATGTGACTGTTATAAATGTGACTGAAAACAGTCCGAGAACACAACCACCACTCTGTTGTCCCACAGCAGCATGGCCAACAACCACACATTGTACAATGATCATCACAGAACGTCATGTTATGTGTTAATTTCCATCCATGTTGCATCTAGACACTTAACAGTTGTGGGGGTTTTTTTTGTTGTTGTTTTTGTTGGGGTTTTTTTTTAGGGAACAGGCCTGGCTGAAAGAGAAGGAGGAAGTCCTGAGTGCAGTGACTGAGCGAGTAAGCACATTGCGTGATGAAAATGAGAGGCTGTCGGAGCACAGGTACAGATTTTTTAACAGAGACGTGTGAGAGCAGTAACCCTGAGCTGGGTCTGCTAACAAGGGCCAATGTCCTCAGTGGTATAGAGGGAGGAATTCCTAAACCAGATTTTCCCTGTATGAGAAATTATATGACAAAGTGGTATGAAAGCTGTATGTTTTAGAGTGACATGCTCTGGATTAAATGGAGTTTATTAACACTTCATTATAACTGCTTAAGCATCTGAACTACTTTGAAAGCTTTGACATATCATATGACATTATCTTATAATAACAGATGTCAGGCTCTAAACAGGCATTTTACATTAATCTTACCTGTAATTTTGTGTTTAGTAACACAAAGCCATTCCCTTTTAATTCCAAAGCATCCTACAGGACATGAAGAGAAAAATCACCAAGGTGAAGGATTACCATGGCAACCTCATGGAGACACTGAGTGACATGCTTGCTGAACATTTTCCTCTTCCCAGTCAGCAACTGGTTGGCACCAAGAAAAAGAGGGTTGGCTTCCTCTCTACTCGGTCCAGTTCACACCATACTTACACTGAAGCCAGATTTGTTTGTTTCAGTCAGGATGTAACAGATTTAGTACTCTCCAAACAGCCAACACTGGTGATAAATTTAATCCAGTACAAAAGAGCATTGACATTCTTTTCAAGTATTATTCTCTTAGTCTGTAAAGTACACCACGGGGAAGGCGCTTCACACAGCTCTGACTATAGTTAATCGATTATTATTTTGTCCGCATGTGCGTTCTGTAGGGTGCTGCGGCAGTATCAGGAACAGCCCTTATCTCACTGAGTGAGATTCTTGAGGTATGTTTGCATTTCCAGTTTTTATAGTGTTGAATTAAAGTCTTAGAATGCCTTCTAAATGTACTGTTCACCTATCGGTCATTAATTTGTGTATTCCTTCATTTCTCTCAAGCAGAAGTTAACAAATAAAACACTGGAGACCCCGCACGAGCCCTATGTAATTATTGAGGATTCCTTTTGGCCACCGTACATAGAAATGCTTCTCCGTAATGGCATTGCAGTCAGACACCCAGAGGACTGCAGTAAAATCAGACTGGAGAATTTTTATTGAGTCAGAAGCATTCTTGTGAAATATATTTAAATCTTTTACTATTATCTTTTGCAAAGAAACGCATGTATAGGCTTTTATTGTTTTTCCTTGTTTTACTGTCTATTTTAAGAGCTCAGTTTGTTAAATAAAACGACTTGCATCATGACGTTTCTCTGTGCCACTGACATTCTGAGGTCATGTAAGGTAATCAGATTTTGGCCCACTTTTGGGGGCCCTCCAAAAATGTTTAAGCATTAAGGTGGACCTCAGTTAAATCTCATTTCACAGATTCTGTAAAGGCATGAAGCAAGCAATAGGGGACTATTCAGCCATGAATGTTACCACGTTTCCTTAAGAATATTTGTGCAAGAGCAAAACTGCCACATTAGTGTTTGAAGAGTAATAAGCAGAGCCGTGTTATTACACTGACCTCTAGTGGTAAGAGCCCAGAATGCAACATGGTAGAAATGTGTGGCGTTCAGAGCTTGGAGTTCTGAAATGTACAAGTGTATGGAGTTTAAAAAAAGGATGAGCAGGGTTATGACTATGTTAACAACTTTCAAAAACGTTATTATTTATTACTACATAAGAAACTGCCTTCTTAGAAATCAGGAAATCTGTCAAAATACCTCTGAAAATGTATTCAAAGACTTATTTACTGAGCTCTGACGACCGTTGTAATGATGTTTGTTTATTTATTTTGCATAAGTGAAGGTAAATGCGGCCTGCCAGCAAAGTGGACAGCACTGTTTAATTCTTGTGCGTTTCCTGTAGACTAGGCTATGAGAAACATTCAGGCATCGTTGCTGCAGTTGGCCATGGACCCAAATGAACCGATGTGTTCTTCAAGGAGGAAAAGGACGTGTTCCTCGTGAGGAAACTTGGGTGCCTTTTAGCGCAGTGGGGATGCGTGCGTGTCGTCCAAGGATGCTGCTCTATTTTTCAGGGGATCCATCTCACAGTTCTTTGTTACATGTCACCTGAAGGAGACGCCAGAGCGTAATTATAGCTTCCTCTGCAAGTCTCCTTCAGTACAGGGATAAATCTGACCACAGCTAATTTGGAAACGGCTCTGGGACTGAACTGAGTGAAGGCAATGCAGTGAGACGGGTCTCGCAACCTCAAAGAAAATATCTGGTTCTGCATTTTGTTGCTGGTTAATTTATATCAAGAAATGTAGGTATTTAAATAACAGTAATCAACATCCAGGTGATAGGCATAATACCCTCATTTTATCTAGGAGTCAGAGACCCATTTACATTATTTGTCAATTAACCTGCAGTTCTTACAAAGTTTCAGGGTTTAACATTGGATTCCAGGGCTGGAGCCGAATGCCTGTTAAATTACGCTGTGTATTTACAATCAACATATCCTACTGTTGCCACACAGTGGCAAGAATAAGCATTACAAGTACATGTTGGTTCAAAAAGAGATTGTCAGGCTAAGCTGTGCCATGAAGGAGGGGCGTGTCCATAGTTGACAATATGGAAAGTTACAGGACGGAACTCCACTGGACGACTTTCTTGTAGTAATGCTACCTGACTGCAGCGATGTTCACCGGTGTAAGGCACTGTGTATTTTATCCGGTCTGGTTGGTGAAATAATGTTACTTCATGTCAAGATCGTGTATTCAGACATGCCTGACAGCTAACAAAGATCTGTTTACATTTGTCTAGTCTATAAAGGATTCAGGCGCATAATGTTTGGACACTGGAGAAACGGCATGACTGAACCGTGCCCTGCTGTAGAAGGGTGATTCAGAAAACTGACGCTCAAGGCTTAGTTCTACAGCTAAACGTTTATTTGGAATTTAGTTTTAAAACAAACATGTAAGTTTGTTCACAATCGCACAAACGCGTTTTTCCACTCGGGCTGGGGTCCTTGACCATTCGGTTACTGGTCGTGGGAAGTCAAGGGGCAGTCGGCGACTGCAAACATCTGACTGAAAGCCCACTTTACGGACACAGCTTTCAGTCAAAGATGTTTACAGATGCCCCACTACCAGAAGTTTCTGTTCTCTGCAGAAGTCCGTCAAGGTCACTGAATCTGCGTGCGCAAAGAGACATGTTTAGCAGTGACGACATCCGACACCGGACGCCATGCAGTAAACACATGAGGTTTTTTGGAGCGGTTGGCGCGCTCCGCCGTAGCTGCGCTAATTAGGCCCGCATTGTTACGTAGATCGCCGCTGCGCCTCTGGTTTCAACCCACGTGACTTGTGTTACGTTTGATTCGAGGAATCCGGCGTTCGCTCGTCTGTCCTTGAAAGCCGTCTCGCACGCGAGCCTCTGCTCGCTCGGAGATTTTGATTCATATGTAAATGACCGACCTTACACCAGATGTTCTGATTATGAAATGTCTGAGTGGCTAATTTGACGTCTAAATGTTTAATATTTGTGGACATAATTACACCAATATTACCCTACCGTGGCTCACCACTCAGCTATTCTCATACAACTGCCTGTGTGCGTGCGTGTGCGTGTGCGTGCGTGCGTGCGCATTTCAGAGACGAAGCACGTCATATTCCTAAGCCTCCACAGGAGGGCGCGGAAGACGCTTACGAAATGTCTGAATTGCCCTTGATATAAAATATCTAAGAGATTTGTCCTGCGCATTAATTCCACGCGTAATGTTTCTTTTTTTCTAATCAGTCCGTTAAGTGTATTGTGTTATTATTCATTAGGCCTAACTCAGCCAAGCTGTGATGAGCAATCTGCATAATTAATAAACAAATATAACGAATTTCAGTAAAGTACACTTGTATTCCTAATAACTTTTTCCCTTTTCATGTTTCGATGTTTCTGTAAAAAATATACAAACTGGGGTCTGCTGAGATCGTTTTTAAGTCAGTAGTATAGCTTGTATTAAACAATAAAGCGATTCCTGCTCCGATCCTTGTGTTACTCACAGAAAACATATCGCGTGCATTAATAGTATATACAAAGTATTGCTGTTCACCTCTTGCAAGAAGAGTGCGATTTTTCGTAAATGCTATGCATCCAGTACTTACCTACTTTCTCAAACTGATTTACTAGCATCCGCGTCCATGGAGCCGTCGTTTTCCATGGTTTTCACCTCGCATGTCCTTTTGTAGCTCTGATTCTTTGTAAGCCTCGCGCAACGTTGACCAATAGCCAGACAACTTACTCACATCAATTGGAAAGACCTTGGCCACATGCTCACGAGCATGCGCGACTCGCCGGCATTGACCTTCATCGCTTCACAGTTTTCCTCCAGAAGCTATCGGTCACTTGTCTGACGTCACTACTGTATTTTATATAAACACGAAAAAGCATAACATCATTAGCTTCTCATTTGCGTCATCTTAACCACTGAACGTCCTACCTGGAGTCTTTTGTTTCTGACATCTTTCCGATAGCTTTGAGGTAGTGAGTGCGACTCCATATTACGGCGCTTGTGGGTGCTAGAGGATTTCCTACTAGTCTTGTACTGAATTTTAGATTAATGCATTAAACAGCTGTGTTTTGTTTCGTAAACGATTGACTCAGTGATACCAGAATATCTTTATAAATATCTGATTCTTATTTGTAAACAATAAAACTCATCTTTCCTCAATACAGTGTCAGATTAACCTATGGAGTGTGAACAGTCTGAAAGTTTCTTAGACGTGCATCCTGTAATGTACATGGTAATGACTAAATTTGAGTCTCTGCGGCTAGTTATGTGAAGGTAAACACTAGAAACAGGTGACTCGCCTGACGCGATGGGAAAGAACACACCTGTCCACTGTCGTGATGGCGCCGGGGGGACTCCAGAGTATTTCTTTACCTTTCTGATAGACTTTCTGGTAAACACATTCAGAATCAGAATTCATTCATTCCCTGCCTTTCTGTTTCTCTCATTCACACAGAGACACACACATATATGCACGCAAACACACGAGGTTGCTTAATTTCAAAACAGGAACGTTACAGCACGAATCCCAGTCTAAATATAAACGGATAAACCAGTTACATGGGAAAATGGGTAAGTGCTGACGTCATATCACATTGTAGTCCTTAGACCCATTTGCTTCATGCATGTATGCTACGCCATTCGTGCGCCTCTCTAGGGTCACAATATGCCCAAATTATGACATTGATAGCGATTTTCCACACAAAGATAAAATTATTCACACCATTCATTTTTAAATAGTCTGTCATTATGTTTTGGGTTTTTAAACTTTGATTCAAGTATTCATATCCGACTTCTCTGTCACAAGTTATGATCGACACCTTCAGGTTGCAGTTTATGTTTAAGGCCACTAGATGGCGTGTGGCGCTTGTCTGATCTTTCCTATAACCTAAAAGACAATAGTGCAACAGTGCACTCATGGAGTTTGTGGATACCAAAGAACATCTTACTAATCGCACACTGAAGAAGCTAACACAGGCGTGTTTGATATGTTTGTAAATTATAGAGGCAGTGTATACATAAGCATTTAAAGTTTAAAACTCTCTTTAATAGTATACTTGGCGGTACCGTGGACGAGATGTAAACATGTGTTTAAGTAGTTGTTTCATTTACGTGAGTTGTTGTTTCAAGAATAAGGTTTCCTCATTGTTTGAAAGAGGCTGGTTGAGTTCACGGGGCACTGACACCGTTCTTTCGGTGAATGGTGATTTGAGCAGTGTACCGCGTGAGCCACAAGCCGTCGCTGTCCATGGTTCTGAAAAACAAGATTTACTCGAAAAAGATTAGTTTATTACTCGTTATTCTGATTTATTTGTATAAATTAAAATTCGGTACAGATTAGAATTTTGATTTACTTCAGATTTACTTATATCTACTGTAGCATGTTATAAACCGCTACGAGCGCAATGGTCCAGTTTATCGTTGCCTTTCGTGAGGGGTTTAGTGTAGTTCTTTTAATGCAGTAATATTCAGAAACGGCTCAACTAAAAACTGAGCGTTCTCAGCATGCCCAACATTGATTTTGTTAAAAATATCTCTCAAGTTTAGGTCCGAGGTCCGTTTAAGTGATGCCAAAAATAGGTTTGGCGTGCGCGAGCACGCAAGCAATGCGAGGGTTACTCCTAACGATGTGCGCGCGTGTGAAGGTGTGCCCGAAGGTCTACGGAAAAGTGAATGGGGGCACGTCTCGCACAGTTACAGTTTATTCCTATCTCCTGTACGAGTAGGCGCAACTCGTTGTTGGTAGCGCTACGTGTTGACGGATCGGTATTGCCGCCGACTGTTCTATTTCCACATCAGCAGCCGGTGCACTTACAGTAGTAAGTGAAAGAGAACAGAAGAGAAGAACAGGAACACGGGCTCCGCCTTCGCAGTCGTTTTGTACCGAACGCCGGTCTAGTGGATGGTGCATTACAGATTAGCGATCTGATGCTGGGGTTACACCGTTTGCGTCGTCTCTCGGCGTAGAGATGGGCTTCCCGTAACCGGAGGTGGACGATAGAGGCGGGAAGGAGGGGGTGGGGGGGGGGGGGATTTCGAGAAGAGAGGAGGAGAGAAGAGGAAAAACGCCGAACGGAGACAAAGGGCTCAAATGTGAGTTCCCGCGACCATGAGAGGCTCTCAAAGAACAGGTCCGCTCGAGCCACGGACCATGCCCTGAGGTGAGGTTCCCATCGCCCAGGATACTGCCAACAGACAACCTAGGAAGAGGGGGCAGAAAAGATGTCCGCCTCGGTAGGGCCCCAAGGCGGCCCGCGCCCACCCACCGCGCCGGCATCCATGCACGATATTCCGGACTTGAGTCACCTCACAGAGGAAGAAAGGAAAATCATATTGGCAGTGATGGCTCGGCAAAAGGAAGAAGAAGAGAAGGAGCAAGCCATGTTAAAGTAAGGGTAGAAAAATTCCCTTCATGGACACACACACACACACGCACGCACACACGCCCATTCACAAGTGTCTGTGTCCAGAGACCAATTCAGCAGCTGTCGTGCGGAAAAGCCGTGGCCTCACAACCTCGTTTCGCCTCGAGGTTTTGTTTTTTCTGTAACTGGGGTGTAATATTAAGGTTTGACGGGCCGTGTGAGGCGGTGTACGCTCTGGCAAACGTGAGAATCGCTGCCTCGGCCCACAGCTTAGTCCTGTTTCCATCGTGGGCTCCCACGGCTACGTGCACAGCTTTGTGTGAGCTGGCTTTGGATAAAGACACAAGCTCGGTGTTTGGTTGCGCTGTAGGTGCAACGAACAACGAAAAGTACCCGTACATAATAACGTTTTAACCTTAACGCCAGTATACGTGTTTGACGTCTGACCAGGAGAATCGGTCAGCTGAGTTACATGTGCGCCTCGTCTTGAGTCGGAGAGAGATGGGGTGTGACACACGGGGTGCGAGGATGAATCATACTTGAAGAGTGCCACCCCCTTCTCCCGTCGCTCTACCGGAGGTTATACGGGCTACGCTGTTCCTCTTGCAGTCGTGAGCCGTCGCTCCGCGTCGCGTTTCTGTCTGGCGTCCTTCGTCGGTGCAGCTGGCTTAAATGAAACTAACGCGAGCCGAAACCTTGTCTAGAAACCTTGACAGCAAATGTGCTTTTCCACACGTAGGCTGCTGTCAGTCACTAGAAAACACAGCATATGCTAACAATTCGTACTACCCAGAAAAGACACTTGTTCCTTTTTAGCGCCTAGCGGGGTGTGGTTGTTAAACGTAACGGATTGAGGAGGACGCACGATAAGGTGGCTGAGTCGTACGATCACGCCTTCGTATTCTCGGTATAAATGCTTAGCTCGAGTTGCCTTTTATTGCCCATATGTGCGATTAAGATGTTCGTGACCACGACGTCCCTGCTCTCGCAGTGGCCACGGTCTAACGGGAATGACGTGAAAGTACCGAGGCGAGGTTATGTACATTTTCGGTATTCTGACGACTATCCGGTATGAAAATGTAGAGCGTTGTGCAAGCGATGATTGAGTCATAACGGATCTGGATCACGACTCACCGGTCGTGTTTAAAAGGTTGGGATCTGGCGTGAGCATTTAATACTGAATATTTTATGTTCACACAACGCCAGCTGTCCACACAGCGCCAGAAGTTCTCGTCTATTCTTCTTCATCCATCTGAAAAACACATTTACATATATAAGTCTAGTTAGTTTTAGGTGAGCGATCTGCGATGGTAATATGTGAATGGTTTTAATAACTACATATGGACAGTTTTGATGTTTGTCATTGTGGCATGGGAAAGTGACACGACATCTATTGCTTTTTTCATCTACATTGTACAGTGTGAGCTCATAGGTTTTGCAGTGTTTCAGGTCAGCGTATGTATGTGCGACAGAAAGAGAGGTAGAGCATCTGGCTGCGTCTGGTAAATGTGTTGGGCGTACTGGTGAGCATCCAAAGATTCCACACTGCCTGTGGTGACTGCATGGAAACTTCGGAGCGAGTTCACAATGGGAGAACGTCCACATAAATCCCCGTTCAAAAAAATAAAAGAGCCACTTAAATAAATTACAAGTGCAAGTGCGCACTGCCTTAATGCTTGAAAAGCGATGACACAGTAACCGAGGCTTTCATGCCCGGTGTGCCAGACTGCCAATCTTCATCAGACATTTCATTAGCAGACGTGTATGAATGCACCAATTGGCGGCCAGCGTCATTTGAAAATCTATGGTCACTTCAGCGGTTAACAGTCCCAGGTCAGCACTGTACAGTTTTATTTCCCCTGAATGCATGTAATTCATTAGACATCAAGCCTTTAAAAGTAATACAGCTACCTGATCTAGAAGCACATTCCCCAAGTCATTTTATTTAATGCAATTTACACAGTTAAAACTGATTCTGGACCAGCACTTCCAACCCCCTTTGAGGTTTGGCGCATACATGCCCTGGTGGATTTGTTCAGTTGCCTGTGGTTTAAAAAGGCATGGTGATTATCAGTTTATCCTTCCCTCTCTGGGGTAAAGAGAAGTCAAATAGATGAGGAAAGTATGGGTTTGTTACTGAGAGCGGACCAGCTGGGAGAGATGAGGTGGTAATGCACAGTAAGGTCTCTGTGGTATCTCTCTCTATCTTTTCCTCACTCTCTCGCTCTCTGTTTCTCTCTCCATCTCTCTTAGCCCTTTCTTCTCCCGTTCTCGTATTATGAGTACGGTTTAAGAACTTCTCTGAAGGGAGGGGAACTATAGAAAGTGTGTGTGGGAAAGCAGCACCTGGTCAAGTAATGTGCACAAAGACACACACACACCAACACACTCTCACAGCAAACAGAAGCAGAAGTCCCTCACAGCTCTGGGAGCTGAACTCACTTTATCCTCAATGATTTTTTGCCTAGCACACACTTGCAGATGCATTCCTTTTGTTCAAATGGACTGCACAATATTTTTGTCCAACACACTTGTCTTATGAAAGGGTTACATTAGAATGGAAACTTAAAAGCCCCAAATGTGCAGTGCGTGGTGTCACCTAGACTGTCTTTTAAGGGCTGCAGGTCTGACGTGTCCCTGCGCTGTTGAATGACACAGACTGGCTTAACACCCCAGACAGTCACCCCGGGGAGCCTAGATTAGACTCTCTCTTTCTCTCTCTCTCTCCTTCTCTCTTTATTTTCTCTCTTTGGACTAGACACATAGTAAAAAAAAAAAAAAAAAAAAAAAATCATTTAAAAAAAGACTTTAAAAAGAATTCATGACTACAGCCTGTTAGAAAAACAATTTCTGACTGGAATATTCCAGTCAAAAAAAAATTCCAGTCAAAATGTCAAGTAAAAATGTTTTTTGTCAGGTACAGCACTTAAGCTTCCATACCTCTGATATTTCTGGGGATGAACTTATTTGTAAATGCAAGGCATCAATAACATTTTCTTGATAAGGCCGCTGATACCCCAGCCAAGTATGGCCACATATTCTGACAAGGTACTGACAGAACCGAGCTCAAGGCAGTGGCAGGACTAGAACTATTTACATAGCTTTGAAACGGATATGGTCACACTGCAAGATGTGCCACGCTTATGCTGGAGGCAGTGAATCAACAATGACAGTGTAGGTTGGGATGACGTCATGCTAACTAACGATGCTTATTTTCATTCTTTGTTAGCTGGATCAATACCGCCTCGGCTGGCCCTTTAACGGGCTGCCTAGGTGAGAATGGTTCAGTTGCTGGTGAGGGGTGAATGAGGGAGAGAGCAGGTGGAGAGAGACAGAGGGAGGGAGAGAGAGGGGAGAAAGAGAGAGAGAGAGAGGGGAGAAAGAGAGAGAGGCGTTTCCTGTGCTCTGGAGTCTTCCTCGGAGAAGCTGGAGGAAGGCCTGAGGATTGACTGAGGTGAGAGGATCAGACAGAGCCGCGACAGGAAACGCCGCTGGACAGTAACAGGAGTCATTCAGGGTGCAGCGGGGTCCTACGGCACGGGGCCTGCACACGGGCCAAACTCCTCTTTGCAGCGGCACTGGAAGGTGACGGCAGCGAATGTCTGGCTGTGCAGAACAGAAGCGCGCCGGCAAAGCCACATACACGTGTGCACATACCGTGGGTACACAAATTGGCCAGGGCACATAAATACACACCCAGAGGGAGAAGAGGGGACATGAATGCACACATGCACAGCACCTGCTGACAAAGGCCGTTAGCCGCACGCTCCGCATGACCAACAGAGGACGTTTGCAGTGTTGACATATTACTTGTTGCCAGGGGCAGTGGAAACACAGGATAAGGGTAGATCTTTTAGGCGGGAGGCCCTGTTCATCAGAGCCAGTTATTACAGCAGGGCCGGGTATGTGTGCGCGCGTGTGCTTGCAGATTGCTAATAGTAATCCTTGTCATTTTAAGAAATGATTTGTCCTGTCTAGCCGTCTCTCTTTGCAGCTATCTCTTCCTCTCAGTTTTACCCATTAGTGCTACACCAACGGAAGCCAGTAATCCCAGCTCTTCCCAACAGTCAGCACCAAATCCAAACCTGACTGTGGAAGGAAGAGCCAAGAAAAATCCTGCTAACTGCAGGATAAATCCTTTTCAGTGGAAGAAATATCTTACCAGACTAGACTGGGCAGAAGGAAAACCATCAAATTATGGGTCAGCTCTGGGGGAAAAGGTGGTGTTAAATTATACATCGTTACTGGAAATAGCTCACACTGGAAAATATTTAAATATTTAAAGATTCCGCTCCTGCACCACCTTCTGCTGGTGCTGTAAATCTATTTTCAACCTGTTTATTTTTTATTTCTTGGTACATAATTCCTGTCTCATTCCTGTGTGTGTGTGTGTGTGTGTGTGTGTGTGTGTGTGTGTGTGTGTGCGCACACCTGAAGCTCTAGGTGAGGCTATGTGAGATATCTTTCTCAAATGATGGGAACACAACCATCTGTAGTGTGTTGACACTAGTTCTGTAACCTGGCTCCAAATTCACTGGTTAATGATTGCACCTGGTCCTACATCCCTCTGGGGTACAGATGGATATCAGTAGTACAGGTTTACCAATTCAGATTTACCTCAATGCAAAAGGTTAGCAGCAGTGGGCTAGTGGAGCTCAGGGGTTAACACACTTGACTTGTAATCAGATGGTTAACAGTTCAAGTCCCATCACTGTGGAGTTACCTCTGTTGGGCCCCTTAACCAGCAATTGCTCATGTTGTACTCAGATGCAATTGCAAGTACTTTTGGATAAAACCATCAGCTAAATGCCATAAAATAGGAAAATTAGTATTGGAGGAATTACTGAGTACTCAGGAACATTGTAGCACAGAATTGGACCCTGGACCGATAGAATAAACTTACCTGATCTGATGAATCCTGTTTTCCTTTTTCATCATGTGGACAGTCAAGTGTGTGTGTGTGTGTGTGTGTGTCTTACCCGAAGAGACACCAGGTTGCACTATGGGAAGAAGGCAAGCTGGCAGAGGCCATGTGATGCTCTGGGCAATGTTCGCCTGGGAAGCCATGAGTTCTGGCATACCAGTGGATGTTACATTGACATGTACCGCATACCTAAACATTCTTGCAGCCCAAGTAAACCCCTTTATGGTAACAGTGTTCCCTAATGGGAGTGGCCTCTTTCAACAAGATAATACACCGCAAAAACTGTTCAGGAATGGTTTGAGGAGTATGATAATGATTTAAAACTGTTCAGGAATGGTTTGAGGAATATGATAATGATTTAAAACTGTTCAGGAATGGTTCGAGGAATATGATAATGATTTAAAACTGTTCAGGAATGGTTTGTGGAATATGATAATGATTTAAAACTGTTCAGAAATGGTTTGAGGAATATGATAATGATTTAAAACTGTTCAGGAATGGTTTGAGGAATATGATAATGATTTAAAACTGTTCACTTGGCCTCCAAATTCCCGAGATCCCAATCTGATTGAGCAACAAACATCCACTACAATTTTGTAGTGAATCTGATTACAATCTGGTTAGTGGCGGTTAGAGTCCTGTTGTGTACTTCACCGCATGAAAGTTTAATGAACAGGCATTCTGTCCTGACCACTCAGGATTTCTCTATGAGTGGGTGTGTGAGAGGGAGAAACCCTGGCCAGTGTGTTTGTGGTGTGTGTGTGTGTGTGTGTGTGTGTGTGTGTGTGCACTTCACCATCTTTACTGAAGCACTTCAGCATCTTTACCATTGCTTCCATTGGACTGAACAGCTGCTAACAGACAACTAGCTACAAAAGATGAGAGAGAGAGAGAGAGAGAGAGAGAGAGAGAGAGAGAGAGAGAGAGAGAGAGAGAGAGAGAGAACCAGAAAGACAGAGTGAAACAGAAAGAGAGAGTGAAACAGAGAGAGAGAGAGAAACAGAGGGACAGAGAAACAGAGAGAGAGTATGAGCAAGAAGAGTGAGTGGGTAGGTCCATTACAAAAGGCACTTTACTCTATAAAAACATAAATTTCTCCAACAACAACAGCAAGCAATCACAACATAAACCAAAACGCAAACACCATCACTATGTGAGCATTAGCCCAAGTTTACAAGGCTGTAGCTTTTTCACCCTTCAGATTGTCATAGTGGGTGTGGCTGTGTGTGGGGGTGGGGCATGCAGTTCTCTCTCTTGCATATATGTGGCTTTAGCATTTAGCTATGAAGTGAATCCAAAAAGCTATTCTTCCTCTTCTCATCTTTCTCACTCCCACTCCCTTAGTCTCCCCCTGTCTCACATCCTCCTATAAGACTCTTTTTCTCTCTCAGGTGAAAAGAACACAAGATTTTATTTACATTTTTATTTGATTTTTAAACAGCTCTTTCAGTTGTATACTTATGTTCATATTGTCTTTCCATTCAGTCCCTTCACTCAGCATTTTGGCTGAACGGTGGTGTGGATACATTCCACAGGTTTTATACGTTACTTGTCCCTGCTAGATTTGTTAGGTTCATATTCTCTAAGTAGCTCCATTTTAAAATGGCCTTTCACTGAAAGAAAGTCTCACTTTGCTTTGAAGGTCTAATATTACTGATCAAATTACACAAGAGGTATATGTGTGAGTGTGAGACTGAGTCTAGGGACTCCTGCATCCACTCATCTTCACAGGAGGTCATTTATCTTTATGGTGGCTTCCCTACTCTGCCCCATCCCTTCATCTCTCCACTCTATCCTTTCATCTCTCCACTTTATCCCTTCATCTCCAGTCTATCCCTTCATCTCCACTCTATCCCTTCATCTCTCCACTCTGTTTGTCCCTCTGTCTCTCTACTACTTCCTGATTCTTCCGTGCAGCCTTCCTGTCGTTCCCTGCCTGTTCATACACACTCCTCTCACTAGGTTAAGAATAGATATGAAGCTCCACATGCTGATCGATCCTTCTCTGGTTTTCTTCCAGCACCTCTTCTTTCTAGTTCACTTCTGAAGTAGGAACCGCCAAATGTTTCTTTCAAAGGACACCTTTTGTCATACTATGCAAGGTTTTCGCACGTCGGAAGTCAAAGAAACGTTGTGTATGTGTAGGTCTATCCGCTTCGCTGACTTGGTAATACCAACACTGTTAAATCAACAGAAAATCAAAATAATAATTTGCAAGAAGCAAAATATCAGGCCAAGCGATCAGGGTTCTCAAACCACCAATTTTGTGCAGACAGTTAAAATAAGAACTATTCGGATCAACGTGGCCAATATTCTCTGTACATTGAGTCTGGCAGTTGGAACCTGCTAGGAGAGTGTTTCCTTGGAAATTTGTGAGGCAGGTCATGTAGGGAATTCTGGCGAATTTCTGATGCAGTTCTGATTAGCTGATGGCAGTAACTACATGCTACACCCACATGCTCAAATAATTCACCACTGGTGTAATGCCAGACTGGATTCATCAGTCAGAACAGGTGGAGCCTCATGAGACTGAGCCAAGTAAAAAAATTCTGCCATACACTATGCCCTTTTAGAAATGCGTATGTGTTTGTATTTCTCACCATCGCTCTGTGAAACTAAAGCTTTCTAAAAACAAAAGTGTGAGAGAGAGAGAAACACCCTTCTAAGGCGTTAGCCAAGAACCAGCCGAAAGGACAGAAATAGTTCCTCCTCTCCCTCACACGCTCCACACTCCCCCCTTCCTCCTTTTCACCAAGCATCCATCCATCCATCCATCTCCCCATCCATCCATCTCCCCATCTCCCCATCTCCCCATCGATCTTGCACTGCGCCTTCTCTGCCGGTGTATTCATAGGGTGATAATTACCAGCCAGACTGAGAGAGAGAGAGAGAGAGAGAGTGAGTGTGAGGGAGAGAGAGAGAGAGAGAGAGAGAGAGAGAGAGAGAGAGAGAGAGAGAGTGAGTGTGAGGGGGTGAGAGAGAGAGAGAGAGAGAGAGAGAGGAAAGAAGGGAGCAAACCCTGTCACACACAAAAAGACTGAAAGAAAGGAAGAGAGCCATGTACCAAAAAAGAGGAGAAAGAATGGGGTTTCCCTCCTCTTGGGCTTTTTCTTTTTTCCAAAAATCATCTTCAGAAGGGAATGCTGATTCCGATTCAGCCTTTTCACGTGACAGAGCCACGTCACCATGGAATAATAAACGGATCTGGCTCCAAAAGATCAAAATGTTTTCTAATCCCACTCCCAAGAGACAGACCTGTAAAAAACTTGGTTGTGTGCATCTTGTAATGATCCAAATTTAACCCGAGGTAATAAAAGTGAACTGTGATCATTTGGTGGAATCATGTTTTGTAGTGACTCATAATGACCAAATAAGCTACCCAAATATAAGCCCCCTTACCCCCCATGGCCTACAGACACAGAAGCACACACAGGTTCACTTTTTGTTGCCATATTTGTTGTCTGCCTTTGGGCGTCCCGACGCGGTGCCGCCTCTCTGCCTGGCAGAATGAGGACATCCCTGCATTCCTCTCCAGTCCCGTGAGACCATCTATGTCACATGACCCTGAGTCAGACGAAGGAGGAGAGCACTCCCAAAGCTATCAGAGGTTCCCACAGTAAAGGAGGGCATGAGATCCTGAGTTTTCCCAAGCGCTCCCTAGCTCCCCGCAGTAAAGGAGGGAGAGAGAGCATGAGTTTCCGAAGTGTTCCCTAGCACTCCACAGTGAAGGAAGGAGAAAGAGCATGGGTCTTCCCAGTCATACCATAGTGCTCCGCAATAAAGTAGGGAGAGAGAGTGTGGGTCTTCCCTGGCACTCCCATGTGGCTCCACTCCTCTGCTTTTCCATGTATTCAGAGGCTTGGAGCAGGAGCCGTGGAGCTTTCCGGCCGCTCGCATTCCTGCAAAGCATTGCACTATGTCAGGGAAGCTGGCGGAAGTTTGAGGGATGCCAGCTTGATGGATGTTGTTTAGATTTAACTTCTGTATTGTTTTCTTGACGTAATCACAAAAGACATAACATACACTTGTTCTCAATCTCAACCATCTGCTCTCAAACAACACATCATTTGGACTGACCTTTCCTCCAGAATTTATGGTCACTTGAATCATGAGACAAGATTCTCCTTCCTTTGGGTCTGCTTGAAATTATAGTATATTTAGTAGTCCTGTCATAACTGATCACACAGTTCAAAACTATTCAAATGTTCATAATATTTACATACACAACACACAAGAAAACATGTTCTATACCTGTCATTAGAGGTCAGTAGAGGGTTGTCACTAGACTATGGCCACAGCGCTTATTAACTCGACCTTTCTAGCTTGCTAGCGTGGCTGCTACAAAATCACTGGAAAATGAAAGAGTAATTGTAAGCTAAATCATCTTTTAAGTAATTAACATTCAAATACGTTTGAAAGAAATTTGACAGTCTTAGTATTTTTGTAGCAGATGGATGTCTGATAAAATCCCCCTCCCCTGTGTGTGTGACTGCACCAACAGACCAGCTCTCTTTCTCTGTCTCACTCTCTGTCTCTCCATGCCTGCATGTCCGGTACTCTCAACTGCCAAAACAGAGCACAACTTCGTTTTAGAGGAGGAAGAGAGCTGCCATACTGGTGTTTCCATGACGACTGTTGCCCAGGTCTCTTGCTACCATGACAGCTGTTCCCATGGAAAGAGTACTGACCTTAGAGCCTTAGTGCTCCTTATCCTCTCCCCTTCCACTTAACTTACAGAGGTCAAAGGTGGCTGCATGGATGCCACTCAGTGGTGTAGAGCCAGCTCTGTGGTTATGGCTTGAATTAATATGTAGATTAGCATGGCATGTCTTGAGAGAACTCACCACCTAGAGAATGCTAATACAGTGAAGTGTGTGCTGAATCCAGTCAGCATTTGGAGCGATTTCACACATTTGCAGCTTATGGTCTCACTGATGCTTTTGATTCATTGAAAATGCCTCAGTGTTAAGTCTTCACATTTTAGATACGCCTGTATTCTTTTCTGACCTGCACTTGATCTACTCATTTTCAAACTGCAAAAAAACAAAACAAAACACAGAAGTTCTCTTCAGGAAGGACACGGTCGCGAAGATGACTGGCACCAGCACACCTCACCCCGGAGGCTCCACGTCATGGTTTAATCCGCCCAACATAACAGTCTCCCGGGCCAAAAGCAGCAAAGCCAGTTCCGCGCTCCAGCTACCTGCGGCCGCAGTCTGCTGCGTCCTCTCGGAGGAGAAGCTTCGTGTGCGGGGGAGAGAGAAAGTGTGCTCCACACACCAGCCGGGGCGATGGTCGAGCGCACGACCCGCACTGCTGCTACACCTCCACGGAATTCGGGGTTGAGTTCGTTCAATTTGGCCTTTTGGGAACTCTAATGCGACAACATGGCAGTGCGCTACAAAAAGAGGTGACGTTTAAACTCGCCTTCATGGCCACAGGCACCCAGGTCTTGTGTGTCACGGATATGAAGTGCTGGCGAACGATTACATTACATTTTTGCTCATCAGACATGGGTTAAACTGCTAATACGGTACTTCTGTAGCATGTAGAAGATCCATAGAAGGTCCACAGACATCGTATACATTTTTATGATGCCAGTCCAAAGTTTATCTGTGGGAAAATATTTCAATAATGTTTGCTTGTTATTGTGGTCATTAGATGCAGTAGTGGCTTCTAGGTTGTCAATAACCTCTGTGGTAACAGGCTATTTCTCTGGGAAATGGTTTCTATAACATGGTATTTCTTTATACCTGACATTAGCCTTCTTTGGAGATTCATTAACTGTTTATTTCTTTCTCAGCAAAAGGAGAGTAAATTTTAAGCTCCAGTGACTTGGGGCTTTTGGTTCAGGCTTAGTTTGTTTGGAGTATATCTGATTATTTTGGGATTTGCTGCATAGCTGTTAACTGAACTCAAATCACTTCTCTTACATTCACAACTAGGGGTTGTTTGGAGGTGTACATACACAGAGACACACACACTACTTTCAACTGGTGCTACACTGATAGTTACTGGCTGGACTGTTTAGGGCAAAATGTCCCTTTTAGTGGTAAAATGTCCCTCTCTCTTTCTGTCTCTCTCACTCTCTCTGTCTGTCTTTTTCAGGACGCTCCATCAGCAGTTTGAGAGCTATAAGGAACAGGTAAAGAGGATAGGGGCAGAGACCAAACAGCAACAGACCACCCACAAGGACGATGCCCCGACCTGCGGGATCTGTCGCAAGACCAAGTTCGCCGATGGCTGTGGACACCTCTGCTCCTACTGCCAGACCAAGTTCTGTGCCCGCTGTGGAGGACGGGTGGCGCTGCGCTCCAACAACGTGAGCAACAGCTGCTGCAGCTCCTTTCTTAGATTCGTCCTTCTGAGCCTGTTCTCTGGTGCCAATGCCAGCCAACCACCCATCCGTTCACCTATTCATCCATCCATGCTTTCATCTGTACTTTCATGCTTTCAGTCTGTCCTTCACCTGTGCAGTCGCGCTCACACATGCTCATCTCAGTCTCTGGCTTGAGCCTTGTCTTTACACATTAATGGCCACATATTTACGCATTTTGCTATCTGTTGAGGACCGTTTTCAGGGGAAGCACTAAAGTAGATAGCTGTGTATCCTGATCATTTATGGCTAAAATGATAAATAAGTCAGATTAATCAACCAGAACCAGAAATGGAAGATGACACTGGTGCACCAGTTATATTTTATGTGACAAAGTGGAGACCGAAGGGAGTTCCATCTATCTGGAGATGTCATGTCAAATAAATTCATGTTATGTCATTCAGTGTTGCTTTTGAGAACAATTAGAAGCAGGGTCATACAATACAATGACTCAGCCGGTCCCAGAAGAGCCCACAAGCAGATGCTCTCTAGGGCTTCCTCGTCAGAGGTTCTTCAACGTTGCCTGTGCTTTTACATCAGCAGAGCGTCAGCTGGCGTAGCTTCCAGGATCGCGGCATGGGGGTGGCCTATTTTCGGCTCCTGCCTCACCCTGCTATTTCTAAAGAGGAGCCGCCTTCCCCCTCTCTTACTCCGCCCCTCGTTACTTAGACCTGCCTGAGAATGGAGTCCTCTCTCTGGACATGCTGAGCGCCAATCTGCCCCGGTTCCGTCCTGCCCATCTGGCATTGCTCCCCGTGGTCACACGCTTTATGACATCCAGTGTTCAATGACAAGAGTATGGCCAATCAGCCGTGACTATAAGTTCTCTTAGACCTGTTCGTTTTGTTGTATGGAGATAGGTGCTTTTTTATAGTGAAGTTTTTAGCTTGAGTTTAAATGACTACAGCTTTTATTTTTTTGAGGAGATATCTGAGTATAGTCCCATAGTTTCTCTCCTGCAAGGGAAAGATCATGTGTGGGTATGTGTGCATGTGTAAAAGAACTGTGTGTGCGCACCTGTATGTTCATGTCCATGTAGTCACAGATCATACCTCTAGAAAGCAGTACTTTGTAAACTAGTATATTTTTCAATTTTAGCCACACCTGACTCTATACTGTCCTTTCTTACTGATCTGAGATCTGTTCGCATGGTCTCTCACCACTTTCCTCCTTAAACAAATCTGACTATGGATCAGCATTTAAGCATCTCGAAGTGCTAGTGGAGTGGAATAACTGGATTAGAGGATGGATTTTTCTTTTTAGTCCATAAATGCACTTTCTCTCCCATCGACATTCATCACTCCAGCAGGATCCTCTGGTATTGGCAGCTGCAGTACCCACCAACTATGGAAAGTGGCTTGTTTATTCACTCTTTTGGTATATAGCGAAATAAGGTAGACTCAATTACATCTACAAACTCTGTATTATTCGTTTGGAAATGAAGCTTAGAAGGACTCAGCGAAGATTTTTTTAATCTACCTGGAGGTCATTACAATTTATAGATGAAATCTGACACCCGAGTGCAATTTTAATGAGTTTATGAATGTGTAGTGTTTCCAACATGCGATACAGGATACAGAGATGCATCAGCAACCTTCAGGTTTCCTGCTGACCTTTAATTTCCTGCAGACATTACAATGAGACATTACCAAATGCACATTGCCAGAACGTATTAACAAACAGACATTACCGAACACACTTACTGCATTTAGCTGACACTTTTATCCAAAGCAACTTACAATTATGACTAAGCACAACTTGAGTAACTGAGGCTTGAGGGCCTTGCTCAGGGGCCCAACAGCAGCAACTTGCTAGTGGTGCGGCTTGAACCAGCAACCATCCAATTACAAGTCAAGTACCTTAACCACTGAGCTACCGCTGCCCTCGCATCACCCAGCACACCTTACCAGACTCACACTGAGTGGTAGCAACTCAAACTACCATCCTGTCAGGCTGCACTGTTGTTGTTTTGTCTTGATACCATTTTTGACATGTATAATGCATACATGTGTGCTGCTGCTCTCTTCATGACCATGTTATACATGTTCCTCGTTGGACATTGTTTATGTATGAAATAACTCCCTTCTTGTTTATGTTATTTGACAAGCTGAGGGTCTGACTGAATTTGTCTGTTTTAACACAGAGGAAGACACTTTTTCTGTACTAACACTCCCCTCCTTCTCTCCCTCCCCTCTCCTCCATAACTTTCCCTCTCCTCTCTCTTTCTCTTCCTCTCTCTCACATGCAATGTCTCCATTTCTCACCGTTTATTTTCGATTTCCAATTTCACACCTCCCTCTATCCCTCCCTCCCTCTATCCCCTTTTTCCTCGCCTCTCCTGTTTGCTTGTCTCTCACTCCTCTGCTTCCTGGACTGCATGGCTCAAGGAGGATAAAGTGGTTAGCATTTTCCCCCTGGATTTTCTACCTCTGTGTGATAATGTGGTTATTGTAAAGATATGAGTGTGTTGTATCTGTGCTTGCTCTTGGAGTGTGTGTGTGTGTGTGTGTGTGTGTGTGTGTGTGTGTGTGTGTGTGTGTGAGAGAGAGAGAGAGAGAGAGAGAGAGAAAGACAGAGAGAGAGAGAGAGAGAGAGAGAGTGCTTGCTCTTGGTGTGTGCGTGCGTGCGTGTGTGTGTGTGTGTGTGTGTGTGTGTGTGTGAGAGAGAGAGAGAGAGAGAGTGCTTGCTCTTGGTGTGTGTGTGTGTGTGTGTGTGTGTGTGTGTGTGTGTGTGAGAGAGAGAGAGAGAGAGAGAGAGAGAGAGAGAGAGAGAGAGAGAGAGAGAGATCACAAGCTCAATATCTACCCAACCACCCATGGGCAGTGTATAGCAAATATACTAATCAGGTATTAATATAAGAATAATCCAAAATTCCTTGCGTGTTATAACTAATTTTGATCCTGTTGTTTGTCTCTTGCTCCTGCAAAGTGTCTCATAGGGAAGGACAGGGTAAGGAATTCTGGGTATTGCAGTTTCTGCATGGGGCACAGAGCCCTTGCTCACTACAATCAGGCTCACAGACAGTTAGCATGTGTCAGTGCCCCTCCCCCTCCTTGTGGTTGTGCATTTGTTCAAGGGTTGCCATGGAGATGTGGCAGCATTGCTATGGGGACTGCCACCCAGGGAGTGGTTGATGGGCAAGGGGTAGCATTCTGATTGGTCTAAATATCAATGTTGTCATAAATAGTTGGTTGCACTTTAGTTGGATGGGCTCTGAAGCTAAATGGATAAATGAGAAGCATGTAAAATTTGCTATATGCACTAATATCATGGTAGTAAACATATCACTGGATTATAAAGTCCCTTTCAAATAAAGTGCCACTAACAAAAGATGAGAATGTGCATGTTCGCTGCACTTGCCTGTGCCCTGGGACTGCAATGGGCATGTCACAGGGGTCAAGGGTCCGTGGTCAGTGGTTATGACATATGGTCTAGAGAGTTTCTCTATTAACCCTCTTAGTATCAGTGCAAACAATCGCATATAAGAACTTACCCTGCACTCCGATGGGCACTTGCGACTCTGTGTGCGTTTTTGCTCTGAATGTGCCTTTCCTAAATGTGTGCGTGTGTGGGTGGATGCGTGTGGGTGTGTACATGAAGCATCTGTGTTTTTTGTTAGATATCTCTATGTGCTGTATGTTCAGCGATGTCCTTTGAAGTACTGATGGTTAGTGTGCTAGGATTGCCCAGTGTCAAAACTCACATGCTAACTTCAAGGGTAATGAATCATCCAGTAGATACACTCCAACATCAGCTAGGTCTTTCAGCTTCCATGCCTGAGCTCAGGCTAGCTGCCCATTTAGTACCCGTCATCAGCAAGCCAAGCATATACGAATCATTAATGCCCAAACGTTTATCCTGTGCTTGAACTACATATGTCACATCCATTCGCTTTAGCAGGTAGTGTGTGTGAGTTAGAACACGGGTGATATCAGGGCCAACACCCTGGGGGCTCATTAGTGTTAGAATGTGGAGCCTGGTCAAACTGCTGCTTTGCCTAGGATCTGGTTGTAAGTCAGGTTGCTGGGTGGAGATGGGAACAGAACTTGTTGCCTGTGGCACCGCTAACTCCACTCACTGGGGGGTCTGGCTGGAGTTTCCATTTATCCAACCCTGCTCACAAGGTCTAAATGCTGACACAGGCAGTATGCGTAATAAACATTACATGATCCACCTACCCATTAGACTCTAGATGGATGATGCCAGAATGTAAGAGTGGGAGGGCATCATGAGGGGAAAAACCCCAGACTGATATTAGCCAGGAACATGATCTGTCAAAGCAGAGATATTGATATTGCTCCAGTTTTGGGTCACATTATATATGTACTTGGAGACTGATAATATTATGGGTATCTTTTATTAAAGTTTAAGAGTGACTATGACATAAAGAACACTATTAAGTTGCTATTTTAATGCGCAATAGGCCTTATTATACAAATATTTAGCCAAAGCTCTGTGATGCAATTCCAGTGTACTATTTCAGTGTAATTTGTAAGTTATGGTGTGGTATTGGGACTGTGTTAAACAACATTGATTATGAATCATCACTGCATTTTCTATAACGTTTTTTCCAACCAGTAATCTATGTCTCAGGCATAGAGACATTAATGTTGTTAGTCTATGGTAGCCACAGTAGTTGTAGCAGGGATGAAATTGTGCAGCCCTGCTGAATCTTCATGGAAAAATGTGTGTATGTGTGTGTGTGTGTATGTGTCTGTGTGTGTGTGTGTGTGTGTGTGTGTGTGCATGCTTGTCTTGAGAGAATGATTTAGAAGTCATGTGTCAGCAGATCTGTCAGGTTTCAGAGGTTGGAAGTTGTTTTTTACCTAACCTGTTTCCTCTCTGAAACCCTGAACTAGCATATTCACACCCTGAGCATCGTCACACAGCCTTCTCTCTCTCTCTCTCTCTCTCTCTCTCTCTCTCTCTCTCTCTCTCTCTCTCTCTCTCTATCTATCTATCTATCTATCTGTCTCTCCCTCTTTCTCTCTCTCTCTCTCTCTCTCTCTCTCTCTCTCTCTTTCTCTGTTTTCCTCCCTTCTTTCTGTCACTTCTTGTCTGTCAGGCTTTCTCTTCATTTTTCTGCCATCATCTTTCACACATGCCTTCTTCTTCTTCCTCTCTCTCTCTAGTTACCATGGAGAACTGTATTCAGCTAAGTGGGGGGAGACTGGCACACTAACACAGAACAGAAGAGAGTATATTCTCTCACAGAAACACACACACACATTATATACATATAAATACACAATCACAAACATTCAGCTAATCAGCTGTATCACACTTCCTCATGGATGCACATCTCTCGTGGATGTACATACAAACACACACACATATATGCGTGCGTGTGTGTGTGTGCGCGTGCGTGTGTGTGTGTGTGCGTGCGTGTGCGTGTATGTATGTGTGTGTATGTGTGCGTGTATGTGTGTGTGTGTGTGTGTGTGTGTGTACGTACGTGTGTGTGTACGTGTGTGTACGTACGTGTGTGTGTACGTGTGTGTGTGTGTGTGTGTGTACGTGTGTTTTATATATATAGATATATAAATTCCCCACTGGCCCTCTGCTAGAGCCCTTCTCCCAGTTTGGGGGTCATATCTGCTCGTGCTCTGATTACTACTGGAGCCACTGTTGCCTTCACCTTCCACACCTTTTCCAGCTCTTCTCTCTGACCTTTGGTATTTCTCCAGCTATTCCTGTTTCTTGTGCCTCCGTGCTGTCTTTCAGTCCAGCCTTTTCCAGCTATTGGTGCAATTCCACTTCCACCATTTGCCGACGGTATGTACCCTGCAGGGCTCCTCGGGTTTCATCCTGCTGTACTCCAGGATCTTGATTGTTTCATCCTGGGTAGTGCCTCTGAGTTCCCTCTTCTTGTAATCACCTGACCAGACTTCCAGTTTGAATGATATTCCAATGTTGTTGCTGTATGGAACCATAGATAAGTAAAGCTCACCCGGCCTTTCCTTGGTTCATAGGAGGGTTTAAACAATGATGGATAAAATCTGGATTTAGTAAATGTATTATTAAAACCGTAGCAAATTGTACAAATGCAATTCAGGCCCTTTTTTTAATAAAGAGGTGAGGGACGGATAAAAGAAATAAAATTTGCTACATGGGTAGTCTTGTTCTTTTCTTAGGTGCATGTTTGGGGTTCAGTCCCATTCAACTGCAGTCTCCCTTGTGTGCATGGGTCTAGGATCTCTCTCTCTCTCTCTCTCTCTCTCTCTCTCTCTCTCTCTCTCTCTCTCTCTCCCAAACGAAGTCTGCATACTGAACAGAAAGGACTCTGTTACATCTCACCCTCAAAGCGCAAAAGAAAGAACAATCAACAGCGCAATTAGCCTTTCCTGACATCCTCAGCAAGGCACTAGCATGACAATGAACATTCAAAAACATGAGCATGTTAGCCAACACGTAAATGCTACACCAAACAAACTCACTTCGGTGTATTTACATACACAGATATTATACATGGGTCTTTTCACAATTCTCCCCTTTGATTTTACCTTTCAGGGTTTAAAGGTCACATATGAAACAAAAGAATATACCTCGTTAGTATGACTTCTAACAATTTATTCTTGCTTAACACAAGAATAAAAGTCTAAATACATGGCAGAATAAACACAAATGAAACCCCCAACTGGTTTTATTACATACAAAAACACTCAACCCAATATACTATGGGTAATCGTTTTATTATCTGTATTTTTCTAGCATGACCACATCCAAATATATCAGTGCTAATATCAAAGGCTAATCAGCTTTGTGGAAGGAAAACAGAAACTTTCCGAGGCTAGACGAGGTTATGGCTGTATACTACTTAAGCAAGGCCTTATGATAACTTTGGAGTAAGAGCTGTAAGCACTCTGCTCACACTTACGGCCTTATGCACTTTGCTATAAAACAACTCTTTAGTGCATTCACAAAAGGAAAATGTCGATGTGGAGTGTCTCTGTGCTCTCATCCATGAAGGGAGAAAAACAACGTGTTGAAAAATAAACTTGCTCACTGAACAGTGGGGACACAATCACTAAATTTAACCCATTACTTGCATGAGAAATGTAGTTTTTTGGTCTCAGTGGTGGTCACAGTAATGACCTTCCAGCAGCCTTTCAGGTAACTCACTTATTCTTATCTTGGTAGTCTGTCCAGTTTAGCCATGATCTTCAATCTCAGGTCAGCAGCTCTGATGTTGAGCTTGGCGGGTCATTGGGTCTCGGTTCCCAATTTCAGGTGTGGGGATGATAATGATGATGATGTTATCTCTCCTCTATCCTGGCTCCCATATTTCCCACATCCGCTGCATATACACTCGCACGCCGGGGGTCTCTTGTGTGTTGGCATTCCAATAGTCCTTTATTCTCCATTCTTGCCCATCGATGTCTTGTTCCAGTAGTCCACATTTCATCAGATTGCCTTGGTCCTCCAGCATCTGACATGGTGTGACTCTCTTGTTTCAAGCTCTCATTGTTAGTCAGGTAGGCTGGTATCATTAAGGACCTTCCCTAAGGGATCACACTGGAGAAACCCCTGGTCAGGATTCGAACCCCCTCCACCTCATTTACAAAAATCAGTGGTGTAACCTTTCTGTGTGCGTGTGTGTGTGTGTGTGTGTGTGCGTGTGTGTGTGTGTGTGTACGTACATTAGCTCATAGTTTCTATATTTCTGCTTTTTTCTGATTCATACATACAAACCTCCAAAGTACAGATCTGCTGACAGAGTTTGGCATCACCAGTAGTTACACGACACTACATATTAATGACCAAATCAGGACGGGTTGTATATGTAGTCCATGGTGTTGGCAACAGCAAGCTGAGTCTCGACACGCTAAAAAAGCTTTTGTCGTACATAAGGATATTTACTTTTTACAACTTAGTACAGTTGATGCTGGCTGCTGAAATGTTGTTTTAGATCTTCCTGATCTAACTAGTGCTGGCGCAGATCTCTGGCCCGGTGGAAGGATTCTTAAGTATCTGTTCAGAGCTGTGTCTGAGCGATATTCTTTCATTTTTTTTATTTCTAAACATTCATTTCTAGCCTGACAGGTGAATGTTT
This sequence comes from Electrophorus electricus, assembly GCF_041902795.1. Lineage (NCBI taxonomy): Eukaryota > Metazoa > Chordata > Actinopteri > Gymnotiformes > Gymnotidae > Electrophorus > Electrophorus electricus. The sequence continues at coordinate 7,167,824 of NC_137514.1, read as the reverse complement.
TATGTCAGATTCTAACACCAGCCGTGGGACCCTATGTACCCACCCTGTCTCTTCTATTTACATGTAACATATAACACGCTCCTGTTTAATCTTAGAGCACACTGATTGCCATCAGACATGCCTGGGGCAGCAGTTGGGACAGCATTGTTATGCCTGGCAGCCAGAATAACGGCTAGGAGTTAATGGTAGTGCTAGGAGGTGGGATTAGCACAGATTGCTAATCCTTCCAGGGAGAGTTTCTCTGGGTGCCTGACAGCTGCGGACCTCTGGACATCAGATTTACCTAAGATTACTGTGGAACACTGCCAACTGTAGCCAATCTGGGCATCATGCTCGCTCGCTCGCTCTCTCTCTCTCTCTCTCTCTCTCTCTCTCTCTCTCTCTCTCTCTCTCTCTCTCTCTCTCTCTCTCTCTCTCTCTCTCTCTCTCTCTCTCTCTCTCTCTGTGCCACTTATGTTCTGCCCTAGAACCGACGCCTCGATTCACATTTTGAGCTGGGGTCTGTACTGAAAGGTTCACAAGCTTTTGATATGCGGATATGTGTTTGTTGCCCGCTTTTTTTTTTTTTTTAGAAAGTTTTTTGCTGAATTCAACAAAGCCATATGAAGACATTTTGACCATTTAAGAAGGTACCCATCTCCACCATGTGAGTACAGATCTTTGGGATCAACCCCATCCCACCATCCCCAGCTATCCTGCTCGTTAGCGCTCTTCCAATGAGAATAATGCTGACATCTTTTTGACAGAACATATGCTAATGCCAGGCAAAGCGAACCCTTCAACGTTGTTAGGTAACAAATTCTTTGCCATCATATTTGTAGTCAACGTTTTGCACAGCTTTGCCTAGTGATCCTCAAATAGATTCTTTTTTTAGAGCTTCTGTGAAACTGCATTTTTTGCAGCAGATACTGGCACCAGCATTCATAATTTACGTCTGATTTTCCTTAAGCTTAATGGATGATTGTGACATCACCGGTCTGTCAGGTAATGGCTGTTATGACTGGACAACATACCGCCACTCACTATTACAGCATCTTTAATACCTTTAATGCCTAAACCTATACAGTTCTGCCCTTGGGCCCCCAACCCTCAGTCTTTGTAACTACACATATTTCATATTAGTTTTCAATGTTAGTTACTAAATAAGAAATAATTATTAAATAATACGGAGACTTTAACCGAGGACTTTAAGACTGTTAATATCCAGTTGGTGTTGGAAACATTGGGTTGCAATTTGATTTTAGGTTTTACTATTGCTAGATATTAGGAAAGATAAGACAAGAACAAGAATATGTCTCTTTACTAAACTATTAGAGGCTGGTCTGTACTGGGATGTGGACCAACAGCCTTCGTGCAATAGGAGCAGATTTATTGACAATCTCAGAAGCTTGTAGAAGTCTAAAGTGGGATCAATTGATAGGACTTGTGTGCTCTAGGAGTCCTTAGTGGAACTGATAAGTTGGACCTCCATGTTTTTTAAGGCACCAAGGTGTTGAGGAGTCAGGAGCTGTTCGTGCGAGTTAGCAGCACCACCGGTCTGTTCAGGCATGGCTGGTCTTCGCAATGAATCCCCACCACAAAGATATAGACCGAGAAAGAGAGCAAAGCGGAACCCAGGCGGAGATGTTGGGAAGTCTCAGCCATCCATCTTATAAATGAACCACTGCAAAGCTCAATTAGAGCTGCAAACAACAGCAGGAGAGAGAAAAGAAAGAAGAGTAGAAAAAAAGAAAGGAACAGGGAGAGAGAGAGAGAGAGGGAGAGAGAGAGAGAGAGAGAGAGAGAGAGAGAGAGGGGGAGAGAGAGAGAGAGAGAGAGAGAGAGAGAGGGGGAGAGAGAGAGAGAGAGGGAGAGAGCGAGAGGGAGAGAGAGAGAGAGAGAGGGGAGAGAGAGAGAGAGAGAGAGAGAGAGAGAGAGAGAGAGAGAGAGAGAGAGAGAGAGAGAGAGAGAGAGAGAGAGAGAGAGAGGACCTGAAGAAGAGCTTGAGAGGTATTGTTGCTGAATTGTGCATATGTCTGCGGGACTTTGTGTGTGTGTGTGTTAGTGCATGTGTGTTTCCCTGTGTGTGTGTGTGTGTTTGCGTTGTGCGTGTATAACAGTAATAGGCACAGTACTGCATCCAAACCTATCGCTTTTCAACACCATCTCTATGTCTCTCGGTAGGTGATGTGGGTATGCAACCTGTGCAGGAAGCAGCAGGAGATCCTCATTAAGTCAGGGGAATGGTTCTCATCAGGACCGAGGGCCAGGCCGCTAAGCCTGGGCGCCCCTGCTGTCCGTCCTGAGGCTGATGTGGGCAGGAAGCCACGCCCCAGGTCGCAGGCCCCAGCCGGCACCGACTCCACCACTCCTAGTAACGCCCAGCCACCCAGCAGTGGGCCTGTGGGACGGGCCAGGGTGGCGGGCACCATGCCGGCCTTACGAGCACGCAGCGAACCTCCACGAGAGAAGTACGCCCTCTAGAGGCCTGCGGCCCACACCAATCTATAATTACACAACGGCTTGTTTTTTTTAAGAGCTGAAGAGTCTGCGGTCACTTGATGTGTTGTGTCCTGCGACTGTATGTTTCAATCAGTCCTGCAACAAAATCCAGTTTTCATGCGGAGCAGTTTTTCCACGGGCTGAATAAGTGCAAGTTCCTTTAGTCGTAATCCGTTTTAAAAACTGAAAGGAACAAACAATTGTTGTTGCTCTTGCATTGATTATGGTGAGATTTGCTTTGGTTGCTTGTTTGTTACCAATATTACCATGTATTGGTCATCAAAATCTGTTTATTTATTGTATTTAAAGATTAAATGTGTAAAAGTCGTTTATTGATGTGTTGCTATTATTCTGCTGTCATTAGGCTTGACTCCTGTCTTTCCCTACTGATTCAATAGGAAGAGGCCAGTGTCCCTACATGAGCAGAATGGCAAGGTTATTATCCGAGGTGATAGGAGGGTGGGACCAGGCAGGCAACCTTCTCAGGCTTCAGAGGACCAAGCCCCAGGCGGGAGGTGGGATGCCAAACGTCTGGAGAAAGGCCATTCGCACGAGTACATCCACCCTCAGAATGATCCTGCCCACTGTGACCAGAGGAGGAGGCAGGAAGAAGAGGAGCAGGAGCGCCAGCGTCGGGAAGAGGAGTACCAGGCGCGTTACCGCAGCGACCCCAACTTGGCGCGCTACCCCGTCAAACCTCAGAAAGAGGAACAAGAGATGCGCATGCACGCCAAAGTTTCCAAAATGCGCCAGGAGCGTCACCACAGTGACCTGGCCATCAACGAAGTGGGACTAGCTCAAGATGGAGGCGAAGCCCCAGGTGGCCGGCTAAGCAGGAGAGCGGGGTCTGGAGATGATTGCAAAGCGCTTTTAGAAAACCACCGGGCATACTCTACAGACAGGACCGTGGGGGGGGGTGGCGCTGGCGGACACGGACCCGTTCAGAAACCTCGCATGGGCCCCACGGGCCCTCCAGACCTCAGGGGTGGACAGGACTGGAACTCCAAGGGCCACCTGGAGCCCAAGTCAATGGCATTACTGCACAAGACCAAACGGGAGAAGGCGGCGGAGAGCTTCCGGAAGGATTCCTCCCTCAGCTCTGACCAGTCGGAGTGTCTCCGGCCCCCTCCTCCCAGGGCTTACAGGCCCAAGCGAGGTCTCAACAAGAGGCAGATGTCCATTAGCAGCTCAGAGGAGGAGGGTGGGTCTACCCCTGAGTACACCAGCTGCGAAGATGTGGAGATTGAGAGCATGAGCGAAAAAGGTAGTGACCATTCTACTTAATCTTTCAAGACAGACTAAAGTTTTAAAGGATTAAAGCAGATTAAAGCAAGGATGCTTGACAAAGGGTTGTTTTTTGAGCTGTTTAGGATGCCATAGTAATAATGTGTGTAGCTCTCTCTCTCTCTCTCTCTCTATATATATATATATATATATATATATATATATATATATACACACACACACACACACACACACACACACACACACACACACACAGAATTTAGCTTCTTTACATATTCTTATAACAGGCAGGTATAGTAATAATTTCATTTCACCCTAAATAATCCTTTCCCAATGAATTTCACATAAAAGAAATGAACCCAGAACCACCATTCGTGTCCTACACAGAATGGCATTTGTTTGGAGAGTTCCCTCTTTTGTTTAGGACAGATTTGGGAATTAGGTCAGTAGCTCACTCATGTAACACAGGCCAGCGTCTCAAGGGCTCTCATCCACAGAAGGATACAGAATGTTCATTTTTCTGGAACTTTTGTTGCAAAAAAACAAAAAACAAAACCAAAAACAAAACACACACACGCAGTGAAAAGCACCCCAAATTTACCCTTGAGTAATCTATGCCAACAAGTGCCGTTACGAATTGGGGTCACTCTATTCATCTTAACCTACGTTCACGTTTCGTGCTCAGTGTCCCCGTCCTCGTGTGTTTTTGCTAAGACAGATTAAAGGTTGCCCTCTAATGGCTGGTGGGTGAAGTACAATTAGCCAACTTAGCTACACGAAGACAGCAGGGCTCAGAACAGACGTCTCTTTCTTTTAAGTACGACAACTAATGGAGTTTGGATAAAGTAGTTTAATATTTAGTGTATTTTTATACTGATCACCATCGTCTTCCTTTACAGAGTTCTTGATGGAGTAAATTAAATCTGCTTAAAGCAGAGACTCAAATCCCCATTAGGAGAAAAAGCAGGTCTAAACGATGACGGTGTAGTGAACAACAAGTTTCGTTCTGCCGCTCTTAATATGTATCCCGTCTAATCTTAGCTTCTTTATATAACCTAAACAGCCCCGTACAGTAATACCAGTCAAGATTAAACAGGTTATGAAATTATATAATTTTTATAATGTTTAACTAAAGGGTTGGATGTTGGAACACCTCCCAGCTGTGTATATCAAATCTAATGTATTAAAGTTCCATGAATTTTGTTAAATACATTTTGCTGGCATTACGAATCATTTTATAAAGGCTCACCTGTGAGCAAGACCTGTGAACAACATGATTTTAGCAAGGAGGCTCATAGCAAATAGCAAGAGCAAGAAACAGCTTTACAATGAAGCAAGAAAAAGCTTTACAATGGCGATTTTGCTCAGTCACCATACTTACGGGCAAATAGGAGATACTGAGCGAGTGGCGTGCAAAACTCTGCCAGCAGTAAAAGTAGCAAAACACAGCTATAAAATGTGGCCATAGCAGATATTGAGTGAGTGGTTGTGGCTGGAGTCAGAGCTACTCTACAAGGCATCAGACCACAGACAGGGCCTGCATCAGTTTTCAGGTTCGTTTTCTTTATGAAGGCGTAATGGCAGGTTCAGACGTAACGTTATATTAGCTGGACAACAAGACGTAATATAAGCTATTCGAGGGCCCATGTGAACCACCGATATGGAAAGGAATTTTAATGGTGTCTGTTAGCTTGCTGCCTTCATGTACAGAAATGAGCCACTGGTTTTTAAAGTGGAGCCCAAGATAACCTGAATTGGTTACATAGCTAGCAAGCGAAGATAAGAGGTATTCACATTATCTTAACTTCAAGGGTCTGTATGGTAGCATGATGGTATATTATATCTGGTTGGCCAGCCTATATGTTATGTCTGAACCTTCCAACATGTTCAGAATGAAACGTTTCCAAAATCTATGCAAGCCGATGTAGCTCTCATCCATGGTATGGTGCCCTGAAGTGTGGCCGTTAATACAGCTCCTGTCAATGGACAGATGCCCTGTAGAGCAGCTCCAATGCTTTCCACAACCACTCACACAGTATCTGGTAAGAGCACATCTGCACCAAATTCACCATTTTAAAGATGTTTTCTGTTTGCTCCTGGTAGAGTTTTGTGTGCCTTTCAGTATTACCACCCCATGAATATTTTTTTTTCTGTCTAAAAGTATGGAAATAAAAATGTCTTCCCAAAATGAGTAGCAAGCTTTTGACATTTGGGACCCAACTTTTGTGGGTCTCGCTGTCTATCCTAACATACCTTTGTGCTTTCTGTGTAGGTGATTGGGACTGCCATCCTCTGGACCCCACTGTGTGGCATGTGAGTTTGTATTTAATTGCAGATGAACATCAAGTCTCAGAGCAGGTGATTCTGGCAAAAGATGTCCAGAGGAAGGCACGGGGCACCTTTTTGCAAATATTGTTATTGTGATATGGATTGCGGCATATTGTCAGGCATCTGGAATTTTAAGATTATATACCTAGTGATTAATTTCTTAAATACTATAGGCCAGTTTACTGTTCTGTAATAGAATACAATTTTCAATGGAGAATCCTTGGTCACAGTAATTTAGGAATAGGTATAAGGTATGTGTGTAGGGCGGTGGAGAAAGTGAATTGGAGCACCCACTCTTCTGGATTATATTAAATCTCCCTGGTTTTGGGTAAACAAGGCCTAGATTAGTTTCAAAGCGTAACTAATGTTATGCTTTCATTAATATTGATACATAACTTGCTAGCTAATAGTATCAGTCTAGCAGTGGAACACTTTATGCCTGTAAGGTATTATGAATGAAATGCAGCTACTACATGCAATTTCTTTTTACTTGAATTCCCCTGTGTTTTTCAAAACTATTTATGATTTATACAAAACACTTCTCACACTTAAGCCTTGGTAGGGAAAACTCTTAGTGTGTGTGTGTGTGTGTGTGTGTGTGTGTGTGTGTATGTGTATGTGTATGTGTGTGTATATGTGTGTGTGTGTGTGTGTGTGTACCCATTATTAATGGCATAACTGCCTTTTTATTTTTCCTCAGCATCCGGTCACCTGGCAGCCGTCCAAAGAGGGTGATCACCTGATCGGTCGAATCACCCTGAGCAAGCGCTCGGCTATGCCCCAAGAAGCAGGGTCCCTGCTGGGGCTAAAGGTGAGCCGGCCATGGCCTCTCGTTATGTTACCTGTGTAAATGCATTCATCTATGGAAATTATTAATCTGAGCTGTCTGCTGAAGATGGACACCTGACTAGGCACTAGTTCAACAAAGACTTCTGTAGCAAAGTTCTGACATGTAGTTAGCAGTAGGTTGCCATTACCCAGAGATTAAAAATTTTGTTAAAAGATTTGTGTTTCCTGTCAGAAAAACAGTTACTATAGGGTATGTGATTAGGTCTGATTTCACATGTTCTCATTCACTGAACATCCGTCACAGGACTCAAAGCCCACTTCTTTTCGAGGTGCTGTGTTGTGTGAGCACCTGGCCGTGGCTGACCGCATGTTTCCATTCCCCCAGGTGGTTGGCGGGAAGATGACAGAGACTGGGAGACTGGGAGCTTTCATCACCAAAGTAAAGAAAGGAAGTCTCGCAGACGTTGTTGGCCATTTACGAGCAGGTGAGGAGCACTAAAAATGTTTATTCTAAAAATGTTTAAGGAAAAGGTTTTAAAAAGCCCAATTTTGTTGGGCTGAGGTTCTGGCTGGGTCTTCACCCAGTTGATTGCTGTCATAATACAAATTATGATTATTTTTAATACTCAGAACCCAAAATGGTGATGAATGCAGTCACTATGTGTGTGTGTGTGTGTGTGTGTGTGTGTCTGTGTCTCTGTGTGTGTGTGAGAGGGAGAGAGAGAGCATAGTGACTGCAATGTAACGGTTTAGCACTCAGGAATCAGACATACATACACACACACACACACACACATACAGTGTCTGTGTGTGTGTGTGTGTGTGTGTGTGTGTGTGTGTGTGTCTGTGTGTGTGTGTGAGAGAGGGAGAGAGAGAGCATAGTGATTGCAATGTAACGGTTTAACACTCAGGAATCAGACATACATACACACACACACACACACACAGTGTGTGTGTGTGTGTGTGTGTGTGTGTATGTGTGTGTGTGTGTGTGTGTGTGTGTGTGTGTATGTGTGTGTGTGTGTGTGTGTGTGTGTGTGTGTGTGTGTGTGTGTGATTCTTAAGTACTAAACCATTACATAGTATTAGATTGTATTCCTGGTATAGAATAAATGCTAAATGGGGGCCTTTTTGATTTCAGGTGATGAGGTGCTCCAGTGGAATGGGAAGGCATTGCCAGGAGCAACCAAAAAAGAAGTTTACAACATCATTTTAGAATCACAGGCTGCACCTCAAGTTGAAATAGTTGTTTCAAGACCAATTGGGTATGCATAATGGACAACTCTTCTGTAACTTGTTCTTGGTCAAGGGCAGTGATGCTTTGACAATTTCAATCTCTTACAGTTCTTGTTGAGCTCCTTCTCCTACTGGTGCATATTTCCTTGCACTTAAGCTATCGGGATGCTAGGATAAAGTTCTTGTCTTTGACTTATTGATTCCCGTAGCATATCATTCTAGGTACTTGTGTCATTATTTAGCATGATTTTCAATGTACAACAAATGTTGGTTATTTAATTTATTTTATTTATTGGTCATTTTATTTATTGACTAGTTTCTTTAGATTTAGTTGCTTTATTGCATTTGTTACCATTCAAATATATATCCATTTTGTTTTCCCACTGCATGTAAAAGATGTATCCGTCGTATTCTTTCCAAAAACCTCTTGAGAAAGGTGTATAGAGCTCATCAGTAAGTAAAGCACCCAGTGACAGTGATATTGTCCCCAGTGCCCAGTGACTAACCTTAAAATACACCCAGACCATCAATAATAAGATCATTGTTAACACTGAAAGGTCATTAGAATCTTTTAGCTAACAAGCTCATCAAATCTTATGGCACCCTCCTCTTTCCCTGTTTGGGCATTGTCGCTATGATTAATCAAAGTGCAGTGTTTTTATTTAGCAACAAACGTTTGTGTATTTGTGTCAAAATGACTCAATTTTTGTGATCATTTCAAATATTCTTCTATTTTCCTTTTTGAAGAGACACACCAAGAATTCCAGAGAAGTCACATCCTCCTCTCGAATCTAGTAAGTTTTCGGAGTCATCATTTTGCCTGATTAATTCACATTCGTAAATACATACAGGTGCCGATGGGCGACAGTGAGCTGACAGAAGGTGATCGTCAGGCATTTGCAGTCATGGATAGTTGTGTCAGTTTCGTGTGCCTCTATCTTAAGACTCCACACTAACGTTGGACTGAACCTGTTATGTGTTTTATTTGACACCTTTTCTGCTCTAGCTGGTTCCAGTTCTATAGATGAGTGTCAGAAGATGGATCGCCCCTCTATCTCTGTAATGTCTCCCACCAGTCCTGGAATATTGCGAGACCTCCCTCAGATTCTACCAGGCCAACTTTCAGTAAGTGGGAGAGTTAGAATGATTGTAAGCCATTCTAATGAGTATTACCAGTATCCAAGATAACTGTCACTGTAATTGATCATAGAATAACACGCCTGCAGTAGCTTTAATGCAATTTAATCTGTGTGTTTTCATGACAAGGTGAAGCTGTGGTATGACAAAGTGGGCCATCAGCTTATTGTCAACGTCTTACAAGCCATAGACCTGCCAAGTAGACCGGACGGCCGTCCACGTAACGCTTATGTTAAAATGTACTTCCTTCCGGACAGGAGGTGAGCAGTTTGGATTCTAGCATTGAGAAGTCATTGTTGTGTACTTAATCATATTACACTGATCAAATGTAATTAAGTCATTCCTATTTATTCAACTGTTGAGGGTTAACATAATTCTGTTAATTATTATTAATTATACAGAATATAATTCTGTTAATTCTATTAAAAGAATATCAGGCGTGAGGTGGGCGGGTTGAGACACAAGAAGTATTAGAGACCCCTGTAACACTTTACATAGTCAGTGTAACTTTGCAGCTATACCAGTTACAGGATAACACACTGAGCAACCACGTGTAACAGCAGTTTGGTACTGGGTACTCTCTGTGGACTTACTCCATATACACTGATGCTCTGTTTTTCATTATGTGTACGTGTCAGTGCAGTTATTGCACATAGTATTCCTGGAACACACACACCAAAACACAACATGTCCCATCATGTCTCTCTCTCTTTCTCTGTCTCCCTCACTCTCTCCCTCTCTCTCTCCCTCTCTCTCAGTGACAAGAGTAAGCGGAGGACAAAGACAGTGAAGAAGACGAGGGAACCCAAGTGGAACCAGACGTTCCTCTACTCGCACGTCCGCCGGCGGGACTTCAGAGAGCGCATGCTGGAACTCACCGTGTGGGACCAGCCCCGCGTGCAGGAGGACGAAAGTGACTTCCTTGGAGAGGTTTGTGTGTGTGTTTGTGTGTGTGTGTGTGTGTGTGTGTGTGTGTGTGTGTGTGTTTGTGTGTGTTTGTGTGTGTGTATGTGTGTGTGTGAGTGTGTGTGTGTGTGTGTGTGTGTGTGTGTGTGTGTATGTGTATTGTAGAAGTCCACTAAAAACACGGCGCTTCGGTAGTGTTGCCTGAGAGGACCATTCTGGTTGATACAATGTTTCTTTCAGGCCATATTTATTGATTATTTTTTGCCGAAGCAAGTCCACTGATTACTTTGTGCTGGGATGAAGAAGCAGTGCATCTCCACGTGCACGGGGAATTGTGCCGGGTGTGCTTCTGCAGGTGACCTGTGCATGGTGTAGAATGCGGCGGTAAGCCACCCTCTCGGGTCCTTGTCAGATCCTGATCGAGCTGGAGACGGCCCTGCTGGATGACCAGGCGCACTGGTACAAGCTGCAGTCCCATGACGTCACCTCCCTGCCCCTGCCTCGGCCCTCGCCCTGCCTGCCTCGCAGACACGCCCACGGGGACAGCCCCAGCAAGAAGCTCCAGAGTAAGCGCTCTGGGACTGGAGAAAAACAAAAAACAACCGAATGGCTGAATGAATGAATGAATGAATGAATGAATGAATGAATGAATGAATGAATGAATGAAAGATGTCTTAGAACTTGGCCAGTATACTGTCATGGCATAGTATGTGCTGAGTTCCTAAGGGAATGTTACCACTGCCTCCATATTTTGTGCTATTTCATAACTATGCAGTGATGTAAGCTTCGATTGCCTTCTGTCTAATACTGTAAAGCATAAGCACCTCTAAACGTCCGTCTTGAGTGGTGGGATAAAGGCGTTACAGGAAGTGTTCCACCGCCTGCGTGGCCTCAAGGCTGTGTGCTGCACGATGCCGTGTTTTCCTAGCGACGCAACTGTGTGCTGTGTGTGTATGTCCCAGGATCTCACCGCATCACTGAGAGTGATTATGATGATGTGATTACGATAGTCTCTCAAGGTGGGTGGGATGGGGGCATGGTTGCCGTGGCCATGCAGTAGACGTCCAGCACCAGGTGAGAGAGACAAGAAGCCATTTTGTACTTCGAGGTTCAAGAATTTTCTTGTACCACTAGACCATGACCATCGTTTGTAACAAGTGCCACGGGGTCCGTTATGTGTCTAGAAGCACAGTTCTGTTTTCTGGAATAACTGCTATATGGCTAAAAAAAAACAAAAAAAAACCCAGCAAACCTGAAAAAAGAAAATGCAAAGTCATAGCAGGAAAAAATAATCCCTCACATAACCTTACACGTGTCTGGCAATTAGGAACTGGACACTTACATCCAAAAAGATCCATTGCACAGATGGCCAGATGGGATATCATTCAGTTTCTATTGTCTTTCTCCCCCTCTGCTGGAATGTATTAAATTTGTTTCACATAAGAAAAACTCACAAACAGACAATGCATGGAAGCTGTAGGAATGGCACGGTAGCTAAACTAGTAGTACCACATATAACACCTTCATAAGGCCTATTCAGTTGTGTTATGAAGCTGGCATAACACTAATTAAACAGAAATAACCTATTATGACAGCTCAATACACATTTGTATGGGTCTTATGACAACAGTGTTTTTGTGTTTTTGTGTTTCTTTTGTTTTTATTGCATGCCTGTAGCAAAGCTTGTTGTAGATTATAGCAAAATTGCCAGTGATTATTTGGATATTGTGTAGAAAGTGGCAACTAAAAGCTGTATCATTTTTGTTTAGTCATAAATCTCATAAATTTAGGGTGGATGAGGTTTACATTCAGTGTTTGGTAGATAAGCGTATGACCTTGCATAGACACCAACCTTTAGGAACTTACGCTGACATCTGTTATTGCACAAAGCAGCAGGTCTTTGGGCTACATAAGCAGACTGTCATCCATGTCTGGTATTGTATGGTTCAAGACGTGCAGTAGAGCAGTGCAGGTCTCTCTCTTGGCTTCTCATCAGCATGTTAGTAGTAGTTGCGCTGGTAGCTTGGCCTAACACTTCCGCATGAGCTCAGACAGTAGTTTTAGAAATATGAATGTGTAGGTATCACTGTTAAAGTGTTACTGGTACATTTTAACAGATACCTGCACATCTATCCTATTGCATTCTGAATGGCTGTGATACAGACATTTAATGATCAGTACTGAAGGTTTGCTTTAGTGCAGATTTCCTCACTGTGTGTGTGTGTGTGTGTGTGTGTGTGTGTGTGTGTGTGTGCGTGTATGTGTGTACATGTGCGCACATGTCTGTGCATGTGTGTACATGTGCATGTGACGTGTTGGGGGGCTGGGTGTACATGTGATGTGTGTGTGTGTGTGTGATGTGTGTGTGGGGGGTGTGCATGTGATGTGTGTGTGTGTATGATGTGTGTGTGTGTGTGCGGGGGTGTACATGTGACGTGTGTGTGTGGGGGGGTGTACATGTGACGTGTGTGTGTGTGGGGGTGTGTGTGGGGGTGTACATGTGACGTGTGTGTATGTGTGTGTGTGTGGGGGTGTGTGTGTGGGGGTGTACATGTGACGTGTGTGTATGTGTGTGTGTGTGTGTGTGTGTGGTGTGTGTGTATGTGTGTGTGTGTGTGTGTGTGTGTGTGTGTGTGTGTGTGTATGTGTGTGTGTGTGTGTGTGTGTGTGTGTGTGTGGTGTGTGTGTATGTGTGTGTGGTGTGTGTGTATGTGTGTGTGTGTGTGTGGTGTGTGTGTGTGTGTGTGTGTGTGTGTGTGTGTGTGTGTGTGTATGTGTGTGTGGTGTGTGTGTATGTGTGTGTGGTGTGTGTGTATGTGTGTGTGTGTGTGTGTGTGTGTGATATCCCAGCAGCGGAGCGGAGCTCCCGGGAGAGGGACAGGAGCAGCATGCTGGCGGTGCCTGAGAGACAGGCAGCAATGCAGCACCGCTCACGTTCCGTTTCACCACACCGAGAGGACCAGTGTAGAGCTCGCTCCCGCCCAGCACACGTGCCCACGCAGAGGTGAGCCGCCAAACACGTGCCCACGCGCCCATGCGGAGGTGAGCCTCCAACACTCATGTACGTGTGCACACGTGCCCACGTGCCCATGCGGAGGTGAGCCTCCAACACTCACGTACACGTGCACACGTGGCCACGTGCCCACGCGCCCATGCGGAGGTGAACCTCCAACACTCACGTACACGTGCACACGTGCCCACGCGCCCATGCAGAGGTGAACCTCCAACACTCACGTACGCGTGCACACGTACCCACGCGCCCATGCGGAGGTGAGCCTCCAACACTCACGTACGTGTGCACACGTGCCCACGCGCCCATGCGGAGGTGAGCCTCCAACACTCACGTACACGTGCACACGTGCCCACACGCCCATGCAGAGGTGAACCTCCAACACTCACGTACACGTGCACACGTACCCACGTGCCCACGCGCCCATGCGGAGGTGAACCTCCAACACTCATGTACGCGTGCACACGTGCCCACGTGCCCATGCAGAGGTGAACCTCCAACACTCACGTACGCGTGCATACATGCCCACGTGCCCTCGTGCCCACGCGCCCATGCAGAGGTGAACCTCCAACACTCACGTATGCGTGCACACCTGCCCACGTGCCCTCGTGCCCACGCGCCCATGCGGAGGTGAACCTCCAACACTCACGTACGCGTGCACACATGCCCACATGCCCATGCAGAGGTGAACCTCCAACACTCACGTACGCGTGCACACGTGCTCATGCAGAGGTGAACCTCCAACACTCACGTACGCGTGCCCACACAGAGGTGAGCCGCCAACACTCACGTACGCGTGCACACGTGCTCATGCGGAGGTGAGCCGCCAACACTCACATACGCGTGCCCACGTGCCCATGCGGAGGTGAACCTCCAACACTCACATGCGCATGCGCACGCGCACGTGCCCACGCGCCCATGCGGAGGTGAACCTCCAACACTCACGTACGCGTGCACACATGCCCACATGCCCATGCAGAGGTGAACCTCCAACACTCACGTACGCGTGCACACGTGCTCATGCAGAGGTGAACCTCCAACACTCACGTACGCGTGCCCACACAGAGGTGAGCCGCCAACACTCACGTACGCGTGCACACGTGCTCATGCGGAGGTGAGCCGCCAACACTCACATACGCGTGCCCACGTGCCCATGCGGAGGTAAACCTCCAACACTCACGTGCGCGTGCACACATGCCCACATGCCCATGCAGAGGTGAACCTCCAACACTCATGTACGCGTGCACACGTGCTCATGCAGAGGTGAACCTCCAACACTCACGTACGCGTGCCCACACAGAGGTGAGCCGCCAACACTCACGTACGCGTGCACACGTGCTCATGCGGAGGTGAGCCGCCAACACTCACATACACGTGCCCACGTGCCCACGTGCTCATGCGGAGGTGAACCTCCAACACTCACGTGCGCATGCGCACGCGCACGTGCCCACGTGCTCATGAGGAGGTGAGCCGCCAACACTCACGTATGCATGCGCATGTGCCCATGCAGAGGTGAACCGCCAACGCTCAAGTACACATGCCTATGTGCCCATGTAGAGGTGAGCTTCCAATATGCATGCACACACACATGCCCATGCAAAGGTGAGTATCCAACAGACCCATGCACACACATGCACCCATTCAGAGGTGAACCTCAAATACACATGCACGAATGCACACATGTGCACGCTTCCATGCACACACACAGAAACTCACAGACACACTCGCCCACAAATACACATGCACAATGCACACAAGTCTCCACACACATATTATGTGTACGGACAAGCACATGCACACACATGCACACACACATACTCAGATGCAAATGCAGCTTTTAACACGTGCACACAAACAAAGCCAATGTCACACGCACACAGATCTGAATATTATGTACTGTCCTATAATACAAGCACACGCCCGGATTCAGAGGCTCTCACGTGACTGCGTTTATGTAGTACGCACAACAAGAGCGCCAGACCGAACCCCGCAGATCAGCGGCGCGCCTGTCCCGCAGATCGCCTGTCCCGCAGATTGCCTGTCCTGCAGATCGCCTGTCCCGCAGATCGCCTGTCCCGCCTGTCCCGCAGATCGCCTGTCCCGCCTATCCCGCAGATCGCCTGTCCCGCCTGTCCCGCAGATCGCCTGTCCCGCCTGTCCCGCAGATCGCCTGTCCCGCCTGTCCCGCAGATCGCCTGTCCCACAGATCAGCGGCGCGCCTGTCCCGCAGATCGCCTGTCCCGCCTGTCCCGCAGATCGCCTGTCCCGCCTGTCCCGCAGATCGCCTGTCCCGCCTGTCCCGCAGATCGCCTGTCCCGCCGATCGCCTGTCCCGCCTGTCCCACAGATCGCCTGTCCCGCCTGTCCCACAGATCGCCTGTCCCGCCTGTCCCGCAGATCGCCTGTCCCGCCGATCGCCTTTCCCGCCTGTCCCGCCTGTCCCGCAGATCGCCTGTCCCACCTGTCCCGCAGATCGCCTGTCCCACAGATCAGCGGCGCGCCTGTCCCGCAGATCGCCTGTCCCGCCTGTCCCACAGATCGCCAGTCCCGCCGATCGCCTGTCCCGCCTGTCCCACAGATCGCCTGTCCCGCCTGTCCCGCAGATCGCCTGTCCCGCAGATCGCCTGTCCCACCTGTCCCGCAGATCGCCTGTCCCACAGATCAGCGGCGCGCCTGTCCCGCAGATCGCCTGTCCCGCCTGTCCCGCAGATCGCCTGTCCCGCCTGTCCCGCAGATCGCCTGTCCCGCCGATCGCCTGTCCCGCCTGTCCCACAGATCGCCTGTCCCGCCTGTCCCGCAGATCGCCTGTCCCGCCGATCGCCTGTCCCGCCGATCGCCTTTCCCGCCTGTCCCGCCTGTCCCACAGATCGCCTGTCCCGCCTGTCCCGCAGATCGCCTGTCCCGCCTGTCTGTGAGAAGGACTTGATCATTAGCAGAAGAGTTCAGTCAGCCATGGCAAAGTGAGAGCGTGCACAGTACGGTGCTGTGGGAACGTAGAACACTTCCATCTGAGCTCAGAGGAGGCACAGGCCAAGGAGCTTTTGGGGAACCATTTTCAGAAATCCTGTCTCTCTTCTTTTTGCTCTTCCTTCACCTTGGCCCCTGATCATTCAATTCCATTTCAGTTCAAGATCACTTTCTTGGCACGGCTGTATCGGGTACAAGTTTGCTAAAGGACTGAACATGCTCTGTGGAAGTCACAATGGTTTTTTTTTATTTTGTCTTCATCCCTCCATCTCTCCCTCCATTGCCATTCCTGTCTTTTTCTCTCTCCCTCTCTCTCCTTCTCTCTCTCCCCTCTCACCCACCGCCCTCCCAAGGAGTCTGGATGAAATTCATCAGAAGCGTCCCCATTCCCATTCTCCCACTCCGTACTACAGCTCCTCGCAGGAGGCACGGTCCGGAGACTCGGACTACGACTACTCTGAGGAGAGGTATGGGTCCCTCTTCACCTAGACACTTGCTGTGGCCCGCCTGCTTCCCGAAAACGCTGCTGAACATCTAAGATTCGTATTGATTAACAACCTGCTCTGTGGTAGTGAATTCAAAACCTCCAAGTGAGGCAGAAATACCCAGATTTTTATTTGTTTGCAGTTAAACAGTGTTTATTTTATACATTTGGCTCATGAGCTGTTGCTAATTTGCCCCATGACTAGTTTAAATATTTTAATACTTTGAAAATTGTTTCATGGCACATATGTGATTGCAAAAGTTGTTTAATAGCATAGTTTTACTCTACTAACTTACTAATACTATTAATATAACTAACAACCAAGTTATTTAAACATTATTATTGTTATATCCATTATTATTATCATTTCTAAATATGTGTCTCTCATTACTTGTCTGTATTCACTGATTTGTATTTTTGGCCATCGTCTTACTTTTGGCTTGGGTTGTTTTTTGTTTTGTGTTATTACCCATCATCACAATGGCCTCAGTGAGGTTCTGGACGTGCACAGGTCAATCCGAGGTGGAAGTGCTGAGTGCCTGCACACGAACAGGTAAAAAAAACATTGAAATGCAACAGTTGTCATTTATCAGCATAGTTTCTTCAGTTGAATGATGTAACTACACTTCCCAGCATCCTTTTCCAAGTCACAAACAAACAAAGTCACAAAAAATGCTTTGTTTGTTAACAAAACAAGGCTGTCCACATTTCAGGATTGCCCACGCCTTGGCAAACTGCAGTATATTGAAATATTTTATTGATTGCAAGCACTGGGTTTGAAAAACAACATTTATTCTTTGCTATAATTTGCTTTGAATTATTTAACAAATTTGACTAAATTGATCTTTCTTTTCTATGCATAGCCAAACTGCATGTCTAACGTTTGTTTTTGGTTACTCTTTTCATTGCTTGGCGACTTGCGTACTAACCTTGCTAGGACCCTAGGTAGGAACTGTAATACCTTGCCCCCAAAGATGCCCTTGTTAGCGAATGGCATTCACAAAGACATATACAGGTAAGAGCTTGTGCTGGTTTTCTGCTCCTGAGAGCCCTAACCCTAGACACTGCCCCATGTGACACCATCCCAGCTCTGTGCCGTCTGAACGGTGTTCCAACTTACTGCCACTTCACCTTTAACCTGTGCTCCTGCTTAAGAGGCATGGACAGATGTAACGTCTCGAGGTAAACAGTATGCGATGAAGAGGCACGATTAAACATACGTTTATTACACACACTAATGATACAGAAAACACAACACTCACGCTCTGTACACCGTAAACACCAACACACACGCTACAACACAGGAGACGTATATACACTAAAGACGATTACACATAATGCAAAACAGGTGGACGACACGAGAGGGCGTGACAACACGCACGAACACGCACACACCAAGACGTTTGAGGAGGGGGCGGGGCCGTAACATGACACATGATAATACGCATCCCTCTGCTTCCCATCATCCTTTGCCTCAAAGTTAGAAATTTGTTGTCAAACTACCTCCTACATGGGTGTGGACTACCTAGAGATGCAAACCACTACACCACTGGGTTGCATAAGCAGACTTCGTCATACATATAGAGTATATAATTTATAAAATAACACATGCACAGACGATAAATTATGCGGTCACTCACGTGCGGTCCGACTGCTGCGGTGACCTGCGCTCCACCCCTGTGCAGCGTCGTGTGGTGACAGCCGGGTGGATGCGAGCTTTTTCCCCTCCACGCTGGCCTGCAGCAAGAGCAGCACCAACTGACGCCTGTGGGCAGGGGTGCCCGCCTCCGGCTCCGGCGGAGTCCCGTGCCAGCCCTAATCTGACCTGCAGCATCTTAATATGAGAGCTGGGTGGGCCAGATTAGGGATTAGGCGTGAATGCTGCAAGGCCAAAGAGCACCCGGAGGGGACGCAGCACCCCTGAGCTACAGCAAGCACGCGCTGTAGCAGAATATTACAACCACGTTTTCACTGTGCGTTCATACGATGGGGACGATTTGGGTCGATTTGTATTGAAAAAAGACCTTGAATCTGTAAGGTGGCCTGTGATAGCTATCTATCTATCTATCTGTCTATCTGTCTATCTGTCTGTCTGTCTGTCTGTCTGTCCGTCCATCTATCTATCTATCTGTATATCTAAAACCTGCTATATATATATACACACACACACACGCACACACACACACACAGACACACACACACACAAAGTATATATATTTTATATATATAATTGTATATTATGTTGTATATTATGCAGGTTTTATGTTCGGTGTTAGTTATATGTTATTCTGTTTGTTTTGGTCAGTCTGTCTTAAGTCTTTCAATTATATGGTTTTGTGGGTATGAACAGACCTGAGAATGTATTTTCTTTATGGATGGAGTGAATTTAAATTGTAGGTCATGTATCAAAGTGAATCCACAAACATACCCAAATCCTCTGTTTAGTGCACAGGGGAAAAGGCAAACCATTTGTGCCTTAAGGTCTGGGCGGCTGACATTTGCTTGATCTTTTATTAATTTCTGGGTCCTGAATCACAGTCTGCTTATAACTTCTAAAGTCTTTTCTCGTATCTATACAGTTCATTTGTTTTTGTTTTGTTTTTGGCTTGCCTGCATGCTTTTTTTGCTTGTTTGTTTATTCGTTTCTTCCCATGCTAAGCTCCACCCTTCCTGCATGCCTAAAGACTAAATCGTCTCTCCGTGGTGCCGCCCCCCAGCGTGTGCTCAGATTTACAGATGAGGTCAGCATTAGGTAAGAGCCCAAGAGTGTGCGCTAGACATGTAGGCTAGCAAACAGACTAAAAGATTAAACATGCAGTAATATTTAATTTGATTGCAAACCACAGAGGAGTTATGCAGTTTTGAGGTATCTAAAACACACTCATGAATTACTAACTGGCACCATATCTTGTGTTAGATCATGGAGAAGAAAAAGCTTCAAGCTTTTACAGTAACAGCTTGCTCAAAGGTTTTACAGTAATACGGTTTGTCCACTCGAGAGCCTTGCTGCTAGTATGGTTGCCAGAACTTTAGTTATTTTTACCACTTATCAGAGTTATCTAGCACTCCTACACAGGCTGAAATCTGAGAACAGATTTTAGCCTGTTCTGTGTAAGTGGGCCTGTGATTTTTTTACATGTTCTGTGTAAGTGAGCCCATGATTTTAGCCTGTTCTGTGTAAGTGGGCCTGTGATTTTTTACATGTTCTGTGTAAGTGAGCCCATGATTTTAGCCTGTTCTGTGTAAGTGGGCCTGTGATTTTTTACATGTTCTGTGTAAGTGAGCCCATGATTTTAGCATGTTCTGTGTAAGTGGGCCTGTGACTTTTACTGGGCTGTAATCAGCATCATTAACGCTGTCAGGTTTTAAGGGGAATGAAACCCATAGTCCAGCTGGGTGAAGGCATGTGGACAAGACGAAGTCAGGGGGTTAGAGAAAAGAAACAGACCCAGCTCTAAAGTCTGCGTCAGGTCTGCATCGATGTCCTGGACCTGTAGGCACGGTGCGACCATTCTCCATCTGCTGGCGGGTCTGTCCACAGTAAAGGGTACAGTCCCAAAGCTCTAATGAGGTGTTCTGGCACCCAGAGCTTTGGCTAAAAGCGCTACTCATTGTGCCAAACAAACGATCCCTGGCGTAAAGTTCACGAGCAGAGTGTACTGCCATCGCAATGCCAGAGGTGCAAACACAGGTCCCTGGGGATTAAACTCAGATCTTATCACATGAACGTCACAGCTTGTTAACGACTCCCTGTCTGTCTCTCTCTCTCTCTCTCTCTCTCTCCCTATCTCTCTCTCTCTCTCTCTCTCTCTCTCTCCCTATCTCTCTCTCTCTCTCTCTCTCTCCCTCTCTCTCTCTCTCTCTCTCTCTCTCTCTCTCTCTCTCTCTCTCTCTCTCTCTCCCTATCTCTCTCCCTCTCTCTCTCTCTCTCTCTCTCTCTCCCTATCTCTCTCTCTCTCTCTCTCTCTCTCTCTCTCTCTCTCTCTCTCTCCCCCAGTGATCTTCAGCCAGCGCTGGACAGAGTCAGGAGTGCCAGTACCACCTGTTTGAGGCCAGACGCTGGCTTCCATTCTTCTGAAAGGTATGGAAAAGTGAAAAGAGAACGTAGCAACGGAAGCAAACGACGGCGAGTTACGCAGCAGTTAGCTCCCCCTGACTTCCCACATTCCTTTGATGCTTTTCCTCGACTTTCCAAATGCTGTCACCTAAAAAGCGCAGCCCCGTCTCTGACAGGAGAGACACCCGTCCACCCATCTGGGTCCATCCATTCGGCTGGGTTTTCACATGTCGTTTTCTTTTCTTTGCATCTGTTTCGCTCATTTGCCGACTTCACAACTCCCACTCCGTGAGCAGGAGGTCAGGCACTTTGGATAGGCCTGCCTCTCCCAAATCAGATAAGAAAGCCATTGCCACTGACAGGTGAGATTCAAATCAACATCTGTCACAATCCGTCAAGCCCCCTTTTTCTCTTTTTTTGCTCCGTCTCTGTCCACACAAATCCTTTGTTCTCATTTTTTCTCTTCCTGTGAACCCTTCGCTTGCCTTCTTTGACTCAATCATCCTACTGTTTACATTTGCATTTCGACGACTCATTCACGGTTTTGGTCTCTCTCCCACCTCACCAAATTGCCCCCACTGGCTGTTTCACTTGCTCCTCCTCCCTCTGGTGGCTGTGCTCAGGATCCAGCCCACCTCCATCCTGCGGGGCAGCAGGTGGAGGAGAGATGTGCCCCTCCACCCCTTTGACCCCACTGGCCCTGTGGGCTCCTGCAAGAGCTTACTTCGGGACAGGTGCTCGCCACCCTCTATAGTATACTACTATATGCCCTCTATAGTATACTACTATACGCCCTCTATAGTATACTATTATACACCCTCTATAAATGCCCTCTATAGTATACTACTATATGCCCTCTATAGTATACTACTATATGCCCTCTATAGTATACTACTATATGCCCTCTATAGTATACTACTATACGCCCTCTATAGTATACTACTATACGCCCTCTATAGTATACTATTATACACCCTCTATAAATGCCCTCTATAGTATACTACTATATGCCCTCTATAGTATACTACTATATGCCCTCTATAGTATACTACTATATGCCCTCTATAGTATACTACTATATGCCCTCTATAGTATACTACTATACGCCCTCTATAGTATACTATTATACACCCTCTATAAATGCCCTCTATAGTATACTACTATATGCCCTCTATAGTATACTACTATATGCCCTCTATAGTATACTACTATATGCCCTCTATAGTATACTACTATACGCCCTCTATAAATGCCCTCTATAGTATACTATTATACACCCTCTATAAATGCCCTCTATAGTATACTACTATATGCCCTCTATAGTATACTACTATATGCCCTCTATAGTATACTACTATACGCCCTCTATAGTATACTACTATATGCCCTCTATAGTATACTACTATATGCCCTCTATAGTATACTACTATATGCCCTCTATAGTATACTACTATACGCCCTCTATAAATGCCCTCTATAGTATACTATTATACACCCTCTATAAATGCCCTCTATAGTATACTACTATACACCCTCTATAGTATACTACTATACGCCCTCTATAGTATACTACTATATGCCCTCTATAGTATACTACTATATGCCCTCTATAGTATACTACTATATGCCCTCTATAGTATACTACTATACACCCTCTATAGTATACTACTATACGCCCTCTATAGTATACTACTATATGCCCTCTATAGTATACTACTATATGCCCTCTATAGTATACTATTATACACCCTCTATAAATGCCCTCTATAGTATTCTACTATACACCCTCTATAAATGCCCTCTATAGTATACTACTATATGCCCTCTATAGTATACTACTATACGCCCTCTATAGTATACTACTATATGCCCTCTATAGTATACTACTATACGCTCTCTATAGTATACTACTATATGCCCTCTATAGTATACTACTATACGCCCTCTATAGTATACTACTATACGCCCTCTATAGTATACTACTATATGCCCTCTATAGTATACTACTATATGCCCTTTATAGTATACTACTATACGCCCTCTATAGTATACTACTATACGCCCTCTATAGTATACTACTATATGCCCTCTATAGTATACTACTATATGCCCTCTATAGTATACTATTATACACCCTCTATAAATGCCCTCTATATTATTCTACTATACACCCTCTATAAATGCCCTCTATAGTATACTACTATATGCCCTCTATAGTAGACTACTATATGCCCTCTATAGTATACTATTATACACCCTCTATAAATGCCCTCTATAGTAGACTACTATATGCCCTCTATAGTATACTATTATACACCCTCTATAAATGCCCTCTATATTATTCTACTATACACCCTCTATAAATGCCCTCTATAGTATACTACTATATGCCCTCTATAGTAGACTACTATATGCCCTCTATAGTATACTATTATACACCCTCTATAAATGCCCTCTATAGTAGACTACTATATGCCCTCTATAGTATACTACTATACACCCTCTATAAATGCCCTCTATAGTATACTACTATATGCCCTCTATAGTATACTATTATACACCCTCTATAAATGCCCTCTATAGTATACTACTATATGCCCTCTATAGTATACTACTATATTCCCTCTATAGTATACTACTATACACCCTCTATAGTATACTATTATACACCTTCTATAGTATACTACTATATGCCCTCTATAGTAGACTACTATACACCCTCTATAGTATACTACTATACGCCCTCTATAGTATAGTATTATACACCCTCTATAAATGCCCTCTATAGTATACTACTATACACCCTCTATAGTATACGACTATACACCCTCTATAGTATACTACTATACGCCCTCTATAGTATACTACTATATGCCCTCTATAGTATACTACTATAAACCCTCTATAAATGCCCTCTATAGTATACTACTATACACCCTCTATAGTATACGACTATACACCCTCTATAGTATACTATTATACACCTTCTATAGTATACTACTATACGCCCTCTATAGTATACTACTATACACCCTCTATAAATGCCCTCTATAGTATACTACTATACACCCTCTATAGTATACGACTATACACCCTCTATAGTATACTACTATACGCCCTCTATAGTATACTACTATACACCCTCTATAAATGCCCTTTATAGTATACTACTATACACCCTCTATAAATGCCCTCTATAGTATACTACTATATGCCCTCTATAAATGCCCTCTATAGTATACTATTATACACCCTCTATAAATGCCCTCTATAGTATACTACTATACACCCTCTATAAATGCCCTCTATAGTATACTACTATATGCCCTCTATAGTATACTATTATACACCCTCTATAAATGCCCTCTATAGTATACTACTATACACCATCTATAAATGCCCTCTATAGTATACTACTATATGCCCTCTATAGTATACTACTATATTCCTTCTATAGTATACTACTATACACCCTCTATAGTATACTATTATACACCTTCTATAGTATACTACTATACACCCTCTATAGTATACTACTATACGCCCTCTATAGTATACTATTATACACCCTCTATAAATGCCCTCTATAGTATACTACTATACACCCTCTATAGTATACGACTATACACCCTCTATAGTATACTACTATACGCCCTCTATAGTATACTACTATACGCCCTCTATAGTATACTACTATACACCCTCTATAAATGCCCTCTATAGTATACTACTATACACCCTCTATAGTAGACTACTATACGCCCTCTATAGTATACTACTATACACCCTCTATAGTATACTATTATACACCTTCTATAGTATACTACTATACGCCCTCTATAGTATACTACTATACACCCTCTATAAATGCCCTCTATAGTATACTACTATACACCCTCTATAGTATACGACTATACACCCTCTATAGTATACTACTATACGCCCTCTATAGTATACTACTATACGCCCTCTATAGTATACTACTATACACCCTCTATAAATGCCCTCTATAGTATACTACTATACACCCTCTATAAATGTCCTCTATAGTATACTACTATATGCCCTCTATAAATGCCCTCTATAGTATACTATTATACACCCTCTATAAATGCCCTCTATAGTATACTACTATATGCCCTCTATAGTATACTATTATACACCCTCTATAAATGCCCTCTATAGTATACTACTATACACCCTCTATAAATGCCCTCTATAGTATACTACTATATGCCCTCTATAGTATACTATTATACACCCTCTATAAATGCCCTCTATAGTATACTACTATACACCATCTATAAATGCCCTCTATAGTATACTACTATATGCCCTCTATAGTATACTACTATATTCCCTCTATAGTATACTACTATACACCCTCTATAGTATACTATTATACACCTTCTATAGTATACTACTATATGCCCTCTATAGTAGACTACTATACACCCTCTATAGTATACTACTATACGCCCTCTATAGTATACTATTATACACCCTCTATAAATGCCCTCTATAGTATACTACTATACACCCTCTATAGTATACGACTATACACCCTCTATAGTATACTACTATACGCCCTCTATAGTATACTACTATACGCCCTCTATAGTATACTACTATACACCCTCTATAAATGCCCTCTATAGTATACTACTATACACCCTCTATAGTATACGACTATACACCCTCTATAGTATACTATTATACACCTTCTATAGTATACTACTATACGCCCTCTATAGTATACTACTATACACCATTAATAAATGCCCTCTATAGTATACTACTATACACCCTCTATAGTATACTACTATACGCCCTCTATAGTATACTACTATACGCCCTCTATAGTATACTACTATACACCCTCTATAGTATACGACTATACACCCTCTATAGTATACTACTATATTCCCTCTATAGTATGCTACTATACACCCTCTATAGTATACTATTATACACCTTCTATAGTATACTACTATATGCCCTCTATAGTAGACTACTATACACCCTCTATAGTATACTACTATACGCCCTCTATAGTATACTATTATACACCCTCTATAAATGCCCTCTATAGTATACTACTATACACCCTCTATAGTATACTACCATACGCCCTCTATAGTATACTACTATACGCCCTCTATAGTATACTACTATACACCCTCTATAAATGCCCTCTATAGTATACTACTATACACCCTCTATAGTATACGACTATACACCCTCTATAGTATACTATTATACACCTTCTATAGTATACTACTATACGCCCTCTATAGTAGACTACTATACACCCTCTATAGTATACTACTATATGCCCTCTATAGTATACTACTATACACCCTCTATAAATGCCCTCTATAGTATACTACTATACACCCTCTATAAATGCCCTCTATAGTATACTATTATACACCCTCTATAAATGCCCTCTATAGTATACTACTATACACCCTCTATAGTAGACTACTATATGCCCTCTATAGTATACTACTATACACCCTCTATAAATGCCCTCTATAGTATACTACTATACACCCTCTATAGTAGACTACTATACGCCCTCTATAGTATACTACTATACACCCTCTATAGTATACTATTATACACCCTCTATAAATGCCCTTTGTAGTATACTACTATACACCCTCTCTAAACGCCCTCTATAGTATACTACTATACACCCTCTATAATATACTACTATACGCCCTCTATAGTATACTACTATATGCCCTCTATAGTATACTACTATACGCCCTCTATAGTATACTACTATACACCCTCTATAATATACTACTATACACCCTCTATAATATACTACTATACGCCCTCTATAGTATACTACTGTACACCCTCTATAGTATACTACTGTACACCCTCTATAGTATACTACTATACACCCTCTATAGTATACTATTATACACCCTCTATAAATGCCCTTTATAGTATACTACTATACACCCTCTCTAAACGCCCTCTATAGTATACTACTATACACCCTCTATAATATACTACTATACACCCTCTATAGTATAATACTATACGCCCTCTATAGTATACTACTATACACCCTCTATAGTATACTACTATACGCCCTCTATAGTATACTACTATACACCCTCTATAGTATACTACTATACACCCTCTATAATATACTACTATACACCCTCTATAATATACTACTGTACACCCTCTATAGTATACTACTGTACACCCTCTATAGTATACTACTATACACCCTCTATAGTATACTATTATACACCCTCTATAAATGCCCTTTATAGTATACTACTATACACCCTCTCTAAACGCCCTCTATAGTATACTACTATACACCCTCTATAATATACTACTATACACCCTCTATAGTATACTACTATACGCCCTCTATAGTATACTACTATACACCCTCTATAGTATACTACTATACGCCCTCTATAGTATACTACTATACACCCTCTATAGTATACTACTATACGCCCTCTATAGTATACTACTATACACCCTCTATAATATACTACTATACACCCTCTATAATATACTATTATACTCCCTCTATAGTATACTACTCTACGCCCTCTATACTAGACTACTATACACCCTCTATAAACGCCCTCTATAGTATACTACTATACACCCTTTATTGTATACTACTATACACCCTCTATGAACACCCTCTATAGTATACTACTACTATACACCCTCTATGAACACCCTCTATAGTATACTACACTACGCCCTGTATGAACTCTGTGTATCACTACATCGCAAGAGCCTCAACTATCAGTGCCAGGTTCAGTGTTAGTTGAGTGACATAAAGTGATATAAAGTAGGGCTGTGGGACTAGGTGTGGTAAGTGTTGGTTAAGTTTGCCATTAGGTTAAGATGAAAAACAAGTGTCCTCTCATCTTTGCCTGCATTTCTTCTTTGATCTTTTTCTTGCTCCGTTTCACCCTGTGTATCCATTTTTCTGTCTCTTGCTCTGTGTCACTCTTTCTCTCTCTCTGACTCCCCCCCCAGAGCACATCCGCATGGAGTCCATTCCTCTCCTGCAGGGTCTCCCTTGTCAGTGCGCAGGGGCAGACAATTACCCCAGCTTCCTGCGAAAGGCAGCAGTGCAGAGCAAGGTGGGCTTGCCCGACTTCTCTCCTTTATGCTCTCACACCAGACGTGTGGCCAGAAAAGCCACGCACCTCACCACCCACCTTCATTACTCCACAGCAGACAAATAATCCCACTCCTCTTCCTCACTCATTTGCCTTAACCATTACTACAGTCCTCTCCACAATCATGCTTGCTTCTCTGTCTCTCTCCTCTCTATGTCTGTCCCTTCTTGTCCTTCAACTCATGAAGAACATGTCTCTTCTCATGTAGACCATGTCTCTTCTCATGTAGACCATGTCTCTTCTCATGTAGACCATGTCTCTTCTCATGTAGAACATGTCTCTTCTCATGTAGACCATGTCTTCATGAGCAGTAATAA
This sequence comes from Electrophorus electricus, assembly GCF_041902795.1. Classification (NCBI taxonomy): domain Eukaryota; kingdom Metazoa; phylum Chordata; class Actinopteri; order Gymnotiformes; family Gymnotidae; genus Electrophorus; species Electrophorus electricus. The sequence goes on along the minus strand of NC_137514.1, from coordinate 7,139,684 downwards.
ACCTGAAGAGACAGGTAACTCCCCTCATAGCTTGCTCACCAGTCATTCAGCCTATGTGCCTTGAATTATATTTTGACTGAAAGACATTGATATGATCATTATATATATATATATATCATAATATCATAATTGATTGATATCCCCTGATAGAATCATCTATCTATCTATCTATCTATCTATCTATCTATCTATCTATCTATCTATCTATCTATCTATCTATCTATCTATCTATCTATCTATCTATCTATCTATCTATCTATCTCGCTCTCTGTCTTTCTTTCTTGCTCTCTCTCTCTCTCTCAGCTCTGGCAGTAGAGGATCGATCTCGTCATTTCAGTCAGATGCGAGTGTCGCCTCATCGGCTGGGCTATGCCAGCTCAGGCCACGACCAAGATGTAGAGCTCAAGAACAAGAGAGACGTGAGTCGGCCACAGCCTTGCGCATTTCTGGAATATTCTTCCCTTTCCGGCTGCTTCAGAGTGCTTTAAACATGTCGCTACCTGGAGTTACCCTGGCAACCTATAATTGTGTGGTGCAAATCTGTAAAAAGGCCTGTAATCTGATTCTTACTGATAATTTACATTGCTCTGAACTTCAGAAGTATGATTAATGGGCCCTTTTCAAGTGGAAAAATTACACTCAGATGAAATACGATCTGAAAACAAATCCTATTGCTCTTTTCCTTTTTAAAAATAGAACATTTTTTCAAAACAAGGAAGCAGTTTCTCATTTAGAATCTTTTTAAGTGACTGCTTTGCCAAACTGGAAACAAGGCAAGGCATTCTCTCATAATAAATACATACTTGCATTTATTTTTATACTCAGCACCCATGAGAAAATAGGATAGCAGTTAGACTGTAATAGATAGATAGATAGATAGATAGATAGATAGATAGATAGATAGATAGATAGATAGATAGATAGATAGATAGATAGATAGATAGATAGATAGATAGATAGATAGATCAGTCCATTTCAATACTTTGGAAAGGCGTAGTATTGAGGCTGGAGAGACTGGAGTAAACCAGGCCATGTGAATGGGACTGAGGGACTGGAATGGGTTCTCTCCTGTGTCTAGAGTGGGTTCTCTCCTGTGTCTGGAACACGTTCTCTCCTGTGTCTGGAACACGTTCAGTCCTGTGTCTAGAGCGGGTTCTCTCCTGTGTCTGGAACACGTTCAGTCCTGTGTCTAGAGCGGGTTCTCCCCTGTGTCTGGAACACGTTCAGTCCTGTGTCTAGAGCGGGTTCTCCCCTGTGTCTGGAACACGTTCAGTCCTGTGTCTAGAGCGGGTTCTCCCCTGTGTCTGGAACACGTTCAGTCCTGTGTCTAGAGCGGGTTCTCTCCTGTGTCTGGAACACGTTCAGTCCTGTGTCTAGAGCGGGTTCTCCCCTGTGTCTGGAACACGTTCAGTCCTGTGTCTAGAGCGGGTTCTCTCCTGTGTCTGGAACACGTTCAGTCCTGTGTCTAGAGCGGGTTCTCTCCTGTGTCTGGAACACGTTCTCCCCTGTGTCTGGAACACGTTCAGTCCTGTGTCTGGAACACGTTCTCCCCTGTGTCTGGAACACGTTCAGTCCTGTGTCTAGAGCGGGTTCTCTCCTGTGTCTGGAACACGTTCAGTCCTGTGTCTAGAGCGGGTTCTCCCCTGTGTCTGGAACACGTTCAGTCCTGTGTCTAGAGCGGGTTCTCTCCTGTGTCTGGAACACGTTCTCTCCTGTGTCTGGAACACGTTCAGTCCTGTGTCTAGAGCGGGTTCTCTCCTGTGTCTGGAACACGTTCTCTCCTGTGTCTGGAACACGTTCAGTCCTGTGTCTAGAGCGGGTTCTCTCCTGTGTCTGGAACACGTTCAGTCCTGTGTCTAGAGCGGGTTCTCTCCTGTGTCTGGGCAGATGTACAAGCGGAGTTGCGACAACATGTCAGCGAGGTCGTCTGATAGCGACATGAGCGACGTGTCGGCCATCTCGCGGGCCAGCAGCGCCTCCCGCCTCAGCAGCGGCAGCTACATGTCTGTCCAGTCCGAGCGGCCACACGGACGTGTCAGGTCAGGACACGTTTGAACTAGCACATCTGTTTGCTTGGCTTCTGCCCTCTCCCCTCATGCATGCTCAGCTCTGTCCGCTGTCCGTTATTTTGTTTGTTTGTTTGTTTCCTTTGCATGCCACGCATGTGTCACATGTGCTTGCAATTCACAGACCCCCTCAGGCGGGGCTTCAAAAGGTCAAACTCACTGGAGAATTGCAAAGGGGAGGAGAAAAGAGACAAATCTCATGGGGGGGGCGTGTGAGCCCGAGCAGAGGTGAGCCTGGAGCAGAGTCACTTCTCTGGGGAGTTGAAACACCGGCGCCACACGGTGGCCGGTGATGCCAGGTAACAGGTGGAGCTGTGATGCAACTTTCCCACCCCAGATCCATGCTTTGGAATCAGTAAAACTGAACTCAGATCAGCAAGAAAGAACATGTGAGTTATAATCTAGCGATCAAATGGTGAAAAGGAGGGCATACTGCACTCTCTCCTCCGGTCAAAGGTAAGATATCAGCTAGCTCCTCCACTATACTGAATATATTCATGGTTAGGTACAGTTCATACTTAGCAGATTGCAGCTACTGATAATTCGGGGGTAAGGGAAACCAAAGATTACCATTTGAACTTTAAATTAAATGGGCACCTTTTAATATTAAAGCTGATCCTGTACAAAACACTTGCACCCAAATGGTTATCTGGCCCAGTTCTGGGGGAGGACCTCTCACAGGGATCCGGCCCCACTGCTGTGGAAACCAGCTGGAGTGTTACGCTACCCGAGAACCTCCAGGTCTATCCGCAGGTAGCTTAGAGGCTTTGCTGAGAGTGGAAAGGTTACAGTATTCCACATGCATCCTCCAGATGTGCAATGTCAAGTGAACTCTTGCGTTTTCTGATCCTCTAGGGTCTGATTTACTAAAGTCATTTGGATATCAGTTATTTCTTGCTTTGCAATACCAGTACCACAGCAATAGTTGGATGTAAAATTTGTGATTTTACAGTTATTAACCACCTCATGGAAACTGCACCAGGTGCTCACTTTTTGTCATGTGTTTCGTGTTTTTCCACTGATTTTCCTGTTTTCTGTCTCATGGAAATGCTCTCAAACTGCAGAAGGATACGCTATCCAGCTAATTTTATAGCTAAAATCAAACGCTAGGGGATGAGGCTTGATCTGGTCCGTTGTTTCTCTCCTGACTTCTAACCTTCTTACACAAACCCTCCTTCTCCCTTCTCCGTCACATAGTCGGAATATTTTGCACATGCACTGTTCATCGCTGCTCTCAGTTCCGTGCAAGTGTCTCTGCGTCATGAGAGTGTGTTTCATAATGTGCTTGTGTGCCTTGTGCAGTGTGCTATATGTGTCTGTGTGTGTCTTTTAGAACTCTTCTTGCATGCCTCCGGTCATACCTCTGGTGCTTGGACCCAGTAAAATCGCCTGATCCCCTTCCACTCAGCACTTCAACTGGCTGTCCTTGTCTTACTCCCCTGGGGCGTGGAGAGGAGAGGCCTACCCGCTGCCTTCCTCTCCACGCTGCTGGTGCCCCCTTCCATGGGGAGAAGAGTGTAGTATCTGGCATGGGGGCTCGAGTTTGCGAAGAGAGCGTAACCAGACAGTCCATCAGTATCCAGACTCCCTCAGAGAACACAGACACCCGCCAGCTCCTCCACAGCCCCAGGGGCCTGAGGGCTTTGCTTTGCTGTTTCCTGAAAGAAAACTAATCAGATAACTTGTAATTTCCAATTAACATTTTGAATAAAGTCTGTCCTGTTTACATTGTTAGAACAGCTCTCTCTCTGATATGACAAAAGAACCAAATTAACATGAAATGGAGGATTTCGTTTCTGCAGTTATTGGAATTGCATATTAAAGCAGCTGATTATTGCCAAATTAAACAAAGCTGAATTATACACTCACACTTTTGCAGTGCGAACGGCATCTGAACAATAACTGTAAGCTTTCACATCAGCATAATAAAAAACTAAAATCCCCGACTTCGTCCTTTTCTCTGAACTTTACTGCATAAGCTATGACTGTAACCCACCCCTCCTCATCCACCCCTTCACGTGCGCTCATCTACCCTCCCAACTACCACCCCCAGTCGGCAGGCGAGGGCGATGGGCCGCAGCATGCTGAAGAGCACAAGCGGCGACATCACCGGGCCGGAGCGCACGGACGGCAGCCAGTCGGACACGGCGCTGGGCACGGTGGGTAGCGGTACCAAGAAGAGACGGTCCAGCCTCAACGCCCGCTTTGTGGCCATCGTGGGCAGCCGTCGCTGCCGCAGTACGTCTCAAATCGGCCAGACAGGTCAGTCCGCCACGCCCACAGCCGACGCCCGGCAGGCTGGCTTCGCGCTTCTGTCCAGCGTGGCCTTCTTCCCGAGCGCTGATCGGAATTTCTCTTTAGAACTGAGCCGGTAGTGAAAACGCGGCGCAAATATGCCGTCTGCCACGCTGTCCCAGTCAGCATACTCCAAGGTGCGGTCTGATCTCATATGCTTCACATCTGATCTGCACATTTTTGTGAAGGAAACAGCTCTCGTCCAAAAAGCTTAGCCTCCCAGCTTTTCAACCCATCCTGCCTTGAGGGCTTTCTAAGTGCCACTATCAAAGGTACATCCCAATTAAACCCAACCTGAGTTCTTTTGATTAAAGCACCTGTGGCCATGTCATGGCTTCTCAGACGTCAGGAGTGACTAGTCATTACTGTTCCCCATAAGAAGGCTTTCCATGGTGGGGTCGGGGTCAAGGCACTCAGGATGGACCGTGTGTGTGGGCGGGGGTGACATCTGTACCGCACCACTCATTCTCTTTGAAGCAGGAATAAAAGAACATTGGACGACTGTCGGGCCTGGAGCGGATGGTATCTCTCTTCTCTCCTGCAGAGATTCAGCCCTGAGGAGATGGACACTCTTTTTGTCCAGCGTAGAGTATGCACTTAGCTTAGCGCCGCCGGCCCACATCTCAGTTGTTAGCGCAGCCACAGTGAGACTGTGTTAGCATTCACAGCTTCCAAGGATATGCGTGATAAAGTTTGTGGATTGAAGCTTCCTGATCAATAAAGCTGTTTTTTAATGATACAGTTGACCAAAGAGTTAGGTCTTCTGTGCTGTCTGAGCTAGCTTATGTCACAGTGTTAAGACCCATACAATGCTAACTACTATAGACCTACCTTCCATTCAGTAAGGAAATGCTAACTGTCAGTTAAGGAACTCGTTTTCCCTTGAACCTCATTCAGTTTATAGGTTGTTCTGTCTATCTGTCTCCAGAAGCATCCAATAAGAAGTCAAAGGGAGGTGGGACAATTCAGCGGAGCCAGGAAACAGGCATGGCCGTGGAGCTCCAGCGGAACATGAGCAGACAGCCCAGCCGCGAGTCCAACAATGGCAGCATGACCAGCTACAACTCTGAGGGAAGGTGAGTGACCCCTGCTTAACACCTCCGGCATGTTTTTTGAGGTCTTTATACTTTTCAAACTTTAAAGTGATCACAATTCTCTCAAATGTATGAAAGACAAGGAGGTCTACATAAATAATACTTGTCTAATAAATTTTAGATTTGAGTTCTGTTTCTTGCGATCTACTTTTAATAATTAATTACTACAGGGCCCAGTGTAAATCAGATTTAGTGGTATCTGGGTAGTCCAGTAAATTAAAAAAAATGAATAAAAATGATAATATATTAATATATATATATATATATATATATATATATATATATATATATATATATATATATATATATATATATAAGAGAGAGAGAAGCACTTTGCTTGCACAGCTGATGAGGCACCTCTGTCCACACCTATACATCATATTGAACATGCCCCGTCTAATAACTCAACCAAGCACTGTTCCAGTCCAGAAATAGTCTAAGCATCTTCAAAAGGAGGCTTTGTGTGTTGCCTTGGCAACCTACCTGTCTGTCAACCATTTCCAATGTGGCTTAACAGACCCAACAAAATGGTGCAACAATCTTCTTTGACATTTGCTTAACTACAGCGGTGCCCCTGTGCTCCTTTCTGCTGGTGTCAGAGCGAGCGGGTAAAGGGCAGGGAGGTGTGGGTGGTGTGTGGTGGCACCTGTAGCAGGTGTGTTCACACGAAGGCGTTCTGCAGGGACCAATAAAGCGAAGAACAGGACACGTGTCTCGCCTCGCGCAGGCCGACGGTGTTTGGAAGGCTCTGCCTTGCCTTTGGCTTTTACTTCTTTTGTTTTGTTCAGTCCGATCTTCCCAGCTGTGAGGGTGGAGACTCGGTTCAGTGACTTCCTGGATGGGCTCGGCCCTGCCCAGCTGGTTGGCCGACAAACCCTGGCCACACCCTCTGTTGGTGAGTTTCACCACACTGTCATGTCATGTTTAATGGAGAACTGTCTTTTATCCCTTTTCCACCAATCCCAAGGTTTTGCCATGTTTGGAGTAAAAAGCGTCAGCGTTCCTTCTGTGCCTTCGCAAACTGTTGTTTGTCACTCTGGATGTCACTGTCTGTCTGTCACTTTGTGTTATACAGCCATAGAATTTGAATATATTGTAGAATACATTATAGATCCACAGGCCATAATCTATGTAAATTATATGTCATTTACAAAATGTATTATACACAAAAAAAAAAGGAACGTCTTTTTTTGTTTGTTTGTTTTTTGCACAGTTCTTGGGTATCACCTACATACCTTGTGTCATGTGCATTTTCTGGCCTTCTGTGCCATGCAGGAGACATCCAGATTGGTATGGTGAACAAGAAGGGCCAGCTGGAGGTGGAGGTGATCCGTGCCCGTGGCCTCCTTCAAAAACCCGGCTCCAAATCGCTCCCTGGTCAGTCCCCCAAACCTCTCTGCTCCTTCACACAATGTCAGTGATATGTTTCCTGTAGAGTACAGCATTCACCTACATTAAAAAAATAAAGTTAAAAAATATATATAACAATTCCAGCATAACCCTAATTTTATTCCAGCTCCTATTAGCACATGTCTACAGCAAGTAAATTATAATGTGACTTAAGACCTAGGGTTCAGGGTAGAACTCTTTCTGTCATGTTTCTGTCAAAGTTGAAACTGGGATACACTGAAGAACGCCAAAATAGTTATACCTAGGGCTGTAGAAATGGATTATTATACCTAGGGCTGTAGAAATGGATTATTATACCTAGAGCTTTAGGATTATTATAGTTATTCCTGGAGCTTTCACACTTTAGAAATGGATGTGATCTTTTCTCAGCTCCCTATGTTAAGGTGTACCTGCTGCACAATGGGGCGTATGTAGCCAAAAAGAAAACAAAGATCGCACGGAAAACACTGGACCCCCTGTATCAGCAGACCCTGCAGTTTGAAGAAGGCCCACAGGGTAAAGTGTTACAGGTGAGGGTCGCCACTTTTTGACTTTTGGGTGTCATTGTGCAAATCAAGAGTCAAACGTCAACAAGAGGGTTTTTGGGGGGCTCAGAGATTATTGTTTCCATTTAGTTTTTTTTCACATAGACAGAGCAAGTGTGCAAAGGGTACTTGATTGTTTTTAGTTTATGATATAATTAATTGCATGACTTTAACTAGTTTCTTAAAAGTTATCTTAGTATCTCTTTGTCTTAGGTAATTGTCTGGGGAGACTATGGACGAATGGACCACAAATCTTTCATGGGAGTAGCACAAATCCTACTGGAGGAGCTGGATCTGGCCAGCAACGTGATTGGCTGGTACAAACTGTTTCCGCCCTCTTCCTTAGTGGACCCCACACTTGCCTCGTTGACTCGACGTGCTTCCCAGTCGTCTCTGGACATTTCACCGGGTCCTGGGGCTGTTCGGTCATAGAGGACTGATGTAAAAAGCACACAACCAGAGAGATACAGTACAGATGAACCTACAGGACAACAATCACAGGCAGACAGAAAATGCGATGAGAAAAAAAAAAAACACCACAAAGCTTTGATGAAATCTGACAATCACTCCTGTCACTTATGTTGGGTTCGTATTGTTTTTTAATCTCTCTTGTGTGTGTATGAAAATAACACCTGGACATTCTGCCCATTTTGTTCGGCCAAGATGAAATCGCCTACGCACAGACTGACACAGATTGAAAAATTATGGCTTGTGGGAAGCACTAATTAAATGCGATTCGGAGAGCACACTACACCTGGGTGATTTTCAGTCAAGTCATCATTAAAGACAGGTACCCTGGATCAGTTTATAACAGAGCATTAGAATGTATGGACCCCTCAAAAAATGTCAACCTCTGACCAAGGGGTTGTGGGGTCTGGAAACAGAAAGGGATGCTCTCTGTATAAAAGGTAAAAAGGTAAAAATGAAATGTCAAAGGTCATGACTTTTGGGAAGTCGTCTGGGCATGCGGGGCCTTTCTTGGTGCCCTAAGATGTGGTCCCTGTCCTTTGGGAGGTCTTGTTTTCGTATGTTTACCACTGCTGAGCGAGACCGTGCGCTCCTGAAGATTTTCTCTGTGTTTGTTTAATCTTTTTGCAAATTCGTTTCATACCTCTTGCACACGACTTTTAATGGGATCTTTGTTGTCTGACATACTGTATGCATGGTGAAAACGATACAAAGAATAAGGAAAAAGAATTGACTGGAAGAAAAGAGTGTGCAACAAAAGCACCTTTATGACTGCACAGACTGCATTTTGGCTCCTGTAGTATTTTTTATTCACAGTTAGTTTGTGATACGGTTTTCTATCATACCGCGAGAAGTGCACCATAATATACTCTGATACCTTTAGTCCTTCCTGACGATCTGTGGCTGATCTACGGTAACAGGCAGTTGTTGCCATTCCAGAAAGGCGTGGTGGTAGTTTGAAAGTACGTTAACTGAAAAAATTATAACGCGTCTAACAGATTGAAAGGAATACATAACCCAAAAATGCTAATATGTCTAACAGGCTGACAGAAAATGTGACCCAAAAATGTTAACGTGTAACAGCAAATAAAGGTTGTGAAGGCCAGCATTTGTACTTTGCTAATTTGAACACCACAAGCCTTCATTTCTATGAGTACCATTAGTATTTTTGGTGTCTGCATTCCCTTACAACACTTGCAGAACATCATTCTTTGTCTGAAAGGGCCATTGGTTTAACAAAAACTCTTTGTGTATGTAAATTTTGTATGTTAATTTCAGATTCACTGCAACAATTGTTAAAGTTACACCATATATTTCCTAATTTTATCTCCAAAAGTCAAGGACCAGATGTTACCATATGTTACTGGTTATGTAAGGTGGTGCCCTGTACAAAACATAACAGAAACATAACTTTTCTGTACAGATTATTCCCTTCTCAGGAGCATTGTCAACAGCTGGGATGCAGCATGTCATTGCTGTTACGAGAAAATTGTTTCGTAAAATAAGTCTTTCAGCCATCGGGGTCTTGCAATTTCAAACTGAATTTGCAGTTCCTAGAGGTTTTAAGGGGGTAAATAAAACATATGTCAAAACTGGAGAAGAAGTGATGCGACATCCCTGCACCAGTCTGATGTCTGCCCTCAGAAACTTAGGAGAGTCTTATCTCGCACTGTGTCCCTCTTCCGATGCTTGTGTAGGAATTTTAAAAGAAATTCAGTCTCCTTTGTTTCACAAGCACAAGAGACTTTGCAAAAACGTTTACACTTTAGAAGGATAAGAGACTAAAAAATAAGAAACCCATCAAATGAATTAGTTTTGCCTACCATATGGTTTTATTTCAGTTGATTTCTAAAAGAGGCAGTAAGTGGAAAGCCAGCTCCCTTCACGCATCTTTCAAGCGATTTTGCCATTACGGACACAAGCACCAAGCTTCTGTCAGACCACAGCCCCTTGTCCAATCGGGGTGAAGCAGCATGACTCAGAACTCTTCCAAGCTGCATGCACATTTTTGTAAAACACACAAAACAGAACTGAAAAAGAAAAAAAAAACCTGCAGAAATAGATACGTGTTAGTTCCACATACGGTAGGCCAGCTTGTTTGTTGCATGTACTTGTACAGTTTGCTTGTACTTGATTATAAAGAGATCAACTAAGAAACTCAAGCCATTCACACTCACTGGCAGACTTTCAGATCAGCTAAAAATATTACAGCATCCCCATTCTGGTGATGTTTTAGGTGTTTTCGTTTCATTTATAATTTTTTATTTCCCACATCTGTTTGTCTTTTCTAACCCTTTGGTTAAATACGTGCGCTGTACTCTTAATACAGAAACTTGTTTTATGAATATCTTATTGTAAGTCATATTTTAAGATCAAGAGACAGAGATTAATAAAACATGTATAAAAGCCCATAAATCTATACAGAATTAGAACAATAAAACAAACTATATACACACACACACACACACATACGTGTGTATGTCTTTATATATATACACACATATGTGTTTATATATAAACACATACACACAGATGTAGGTAGCAAATTGCATCCATTTCTATCCATTGCATCCATTACATATGTGAAAACAATAATACATGCACAACACATATATTGTAAATATGAAATAACCACGTGGTTTAGCCATATTTACAAAAAAGGGCAAGGATTTAGTTTTGGGAGAGGACATCCCAGTAGGAGTGGATGGCAAACTTTCTTGAGGGGGAACAATCTCATCTCTGTGCTTTAAACCCAAGTCTGTCTCAGCTTAGGTCTGAGCGGGAAAATATCAGATTGTTGTCTTTTCATGTGAGACTGGTTTTCGTTTACTTTATCAGTATTGTTGGGTAGAGAATAAAAAAAAAAAAAGCTGGTTGTTTACAGCTTGCAGTATGTGTTCCACTGAGTTGAGAAAAAAATAAGATTATAAAAAGTATTCACTTGCAACATTTTTTGTTTGTATAAAGATGTGGCTCAAATGATGTGTATGTTTTATATTGAAGAGTTCATTTTTATTATTTCCAAATAAAAAAAAAAGTGTGTGGAAGAAATTTTCTTCATTGTTCACTTTTGTCTGTTTCTCCAATTGACTGAAACATTCAGTAAATGGCTGGTAGCTACACTTTGGATTAAACAATCATCACAGAAACAGAAAATTAGTTATAGCACCAATATAATGTTTACATCGTGCTTTAGAATGTGTTAAAATCCCTGTTCTTGAGTTTTTTCCTATGACTGGTGGACCAGAGCTAGGATAACAACTACATTATGACCAACAGGGAGTTGTATCATTTCAAGAATCATTCTTTCTCTCTCTCTCTATCTCTCTCTCTCTCTCTCTCACACTCTCTCTCTCACACACACTCTTTTATTCTGGCTGTGGGATAAAGGGAGACACAAATGTGTCTTCGGTGGGGAAAAACCCATCACTTTATAATTAGTTGTATGCATTGTTCATATGTATTGTTTGTATCAGACATTTTATGGGCAACTAAAGGTAAAAAAAAAAAAATCGCATGTCTTTAATTTCCAACTTTTGGTTATATAACACAATTGCACTCCATTTTGCCTACCCAAATATGAACCAGGATTGCTTTTCACTGTAGCCACCAGCAGAGGGCAGACCTCTGTCAGGATGTGAGTTAGACCATCACTAGTTGAGGTTCTCAAAGCTCAAGAGGTCTAGTGCACAGTTTGATATTTCACCTTCTCTAAGACCACTGCTTCAACAGTCAAGCCCTTTGTTAGCTGGATGTGTGTGTTTAGAGCAGTGAAATCACAGAAATTGCGCAATGCTGTGTTTCACCATAGGCATAGTTTGGGGAGGGGGGGTGGGCCAAAGGGGGCATGTCCTCCCCGTAATTCCTGCTCACACTCCTCATGTAATGTATTAGGTTGGGTGGTGCGTGAGCAGTGGTGACACCCCCATACACACACCAATGAGTTTCACAGCCATCTGACCCTAATTATCAGGTGCTCCTTTAGAACGGCTGTGTCTGAATAGGGCTTCGACTCCATTGGCTATCACTGAAGATTTTGTTCAATCGTAGCACTCCGATTTCAAATTACAGGGTAGGCTTTACCAAACAGGTGTGCCTCTCTGTGATGTACCCTAATATATCTTGTACGTTCCCACAGCCCTGGGATGAGTGCAGCAGCGAACAGGCAGGGGTTAGACAGAGGCCGAGACTGCGGTGCCTCAGCCGCTCATCTGTGCTTCTGGACACGATGTTCCTGTTGTCCTCCAGTGTCCCTGCGTCACACAGCAATGCACAGTGTCTTGCACTCATACCTTTACCCCGCATTATACGCAACAAATGAGCTGCAAACTACTCAGTCATTCCAATCACTCTGCACTGCCTCTGACATGTACCACGCCATTGCTACACACACACACACACACACACACACACACACCCTTGTAGTGCTGTAATTATGAAGCTACATGTTTTCTGGGGGCATCTGTATTTCTGTGGTCTCACCCATTTGCACTCGATCCTGGTGTCTGTCTTCTCCAGGTCCTTGTCGTGGCAAGTCACCGTTAAAAAGTTCATTTTCCGACTCTCATTATGCCACCCAACAGAGGCGGATGGTGGAGTCCGTGATCGCTATTTTTAGTGTCCGATGAGCCAGCGCATATGTGATTCGGGGGGTCGTTTTGCTCCTAATGTGGCTAGTTAGCGTACTATTACCGAGCATCCTAACATGGCACGTAGAGGGTGCTGGATGCCAGGCGCCGAACGCCACGGCACAGAGGCCAGAACTTATCAGGAAATTGGTTATTAATTAACATAAAGACCAAAGTAATGAGCGGATTTAAAGGAAGTGCATCAGGTTGGGTAATACAGTGAAAATGTATTACATAGTGGACTAAAGGTTCTGCAGTGCATGACAGGATCTCACTCTGGGGCCATGCGATACGTACACAGCGACCTGCTCATGTGAGTGAACTCATTTAAGTGGGAAAGGGAATACCTGGTTCAGTCTTTCATTTCCTTCTAAAAGACCAAAACCAATCATACGTTGGATCTGTGCATTTGTCCACCACTCTTAAATTAAAACTTAAAGGAGGTTTTTGAGGAGGTATTGATCACATTATCGCAGCGATTATTCTGCGGTTGTAGTGAACTGAATGACACATCACGCAGCAGAGCCAAACTGCAGAACTACATACTTTCCATGTAAAGGGAAATGCACCACCAAACATTCTTTACCTGGAAGATAATACATTTTGTTTTTGTAATCACATATATGTGGACTGGCAAATAAATGTGGTTTTGTTTACAATGTGTCCTTTAAAGGACACTTAGTAAAAATTCAGATTTAAGCAATTTATCACGTACCCAAACTACCCAATTACAATCAGCCAAGACAAAATATTTTCCATAAATACATATTTAATCTTTGCATTGAAAAGTGGGATGCCTGTGTACAACTCAGCCAGGATGCAACCTGACTTCACATATCAACAGCGCAATTATAGGTCTGAATGTGGTATGGAGTGATCTTCACACAAAGCCCCCACACCACATCCAGTTCTATTTAGGACTCAATATGACTTACTGGTTTATTTTCAAAATGAGATTATATAACTTAATGATGCCATTTTAAGCAAGCATATGAAGATTTTAGCATGTATGGAAAAGACTACCACTACTTGCTAGGTACATTAGCCTCATACATCCTGCACAAAACTTAAGATGCACATAACATGTATTATTTCTCTTCAAGTTCATAGTGAATGGATAATTTCACACAACAGGTCTGTTTTTGTGGCACATTCTTGGGGATGGAGAGGCATCAGCGACACTGAAAAGTCTGAGACCTGCAGCAGTGCTGCTTTTTTTAACGGGAAGTGCCATGTCAGCATCACTGATCCGTTGAGATTTGTTTGCTACCAGATGACATCAAGCAACAGATCAGGTTGTCAGATCCTGTGGTCTGAAGCAGGACAGAGGTTAGTTGCACATAGTAACAGATGGGCAAAATGTAACATAAAAATGCAGTTTACGATAAGACAAGGCGTTTTTTGTTTTTTTTTGTTTGTCTTTTATGTGCGATGTGAGCACGCCACTGAATTGTCTTTCCTGTGTGTGTGTGTGTGTGTGTGTGTGTGTGTGTGTGTGTGTGTGTTTGCTCGCGCGCGCGACCCAATTAAACCAATATAAAACCAATTAAACAACATACGATTGTTTTGTTAATTAGCGGACTTGGTCATGCTGGTCAGATAAGCCTATTTGTCAATTACATTTCAGTTAGATTTCTTTATTTCCAAGTCCATAATCTGTTCAAAATATGGTATCACAATAAGCTTGCTGAACCGCAGCTCAGATGTAACTAGAACTACAGCGGAAATAAAATAGTTAATAACAATTTCAAATATTAATAATAACATTCGCGTTCAATTGTGGAGACTTACTAACATGCCCACACACGAACCATTTATTTCGGGTACGGTCACATGGCTTTAGGCTGCGCTGAAAACAGCTGGGCGCGAAGAGTCGTGTTGGGGTATTATTTTCATGTGTGGAGTCTAGTGTGACATTTTTCATTTCGCTTTAGAATACGATTTCTGTGCCCTTTATGGGAAACCGATTATCAGTGATTTTTAAACTAGCCTATGGGAAGTGGATTTTTTAGGGATATGATTTCCACAAAGAGCTGGTAGCCTATTTAAATGAGGGCTTGAATATGTAAACATTCGGACGTAATACCAGATCTTTTAAAGTAACTTCAGGCGATTCTGAGCAAGTCTTTCGCATTTTGTTCAAAAACCCAGCGGAAATAACTGATAGCCTGCGAAGATGTTTTAAGTAGTTTGTACTGAGCTTCACTGGCAGATTGTAAAATAACGTCAGTTTCCTGTGCGCACTGCTACGCACTCATAACGCAACTGCCAGGGGAGACGAGAAGAGAAGCACGGCGGGTTTTATTAACACCAGCTAATTGTGGAAGGAACCGGCGCTGGTCGGTAGTGCGTTTTAAGACGTGTGACTGTCGGACGCAACGACTTCGCTCACTCCTGCAGTACACGCCGGTTTACATGTGATCAGCTGAACTAGCAGCAAAAGCAACCGACACAACCTTGGAGAACCGAAATAACTTTTTTTTTTTTTTTTAAATGTTCATCTCAAATTGATTACCGAGTCATGCGTTCTCGTGGGAAACTATTCGCGCTGACCCGTTTCCGATTAATAGCGCTCGCGGCGTGTGGAACCGTGATATAACGGGACGCATGAGCCACGCGCACACAGCAGCGCGCGCTCAGCCGGCCGGGGTTATGCCATGCCGCGGAACCACAGCGGAGATGAAGGCGGCTCTGGCCTCTGGATGAAGACTTCGCCGGGCCACCGCTTCGAAGGTTACGGCGTGAAGGATGCGGAGTCCGGCGGCAGGATGATGAACAATTCTTTACGCGCAGGTGATGGCTCGATGTACGCCTTGCGCTCAGGTGCGGAGAGCCACGGAAGAAAGCAAGGCGCCCGCCTCAGTTTACTGGGGAAGCCTTTGGTTTATGGCGCGCAGAGCAGCCGCAGAAACGTGCGTTACCGAAGGCTGCAGAACTACTTGTACAACGTGCTGGAAAGACCCCGATCCTGGGCTTTCATCTATCACGCGTTTGTGTAAGTGCACGTTTTTTATTCACCGTTTTTGATCATATAGACACTGGGCACACCGTCGCGGAGGCGCCGGCATACCTGTTGCTGTGAGTTGATTTCACGAGGACACGTGTCGTACTAGCTCGTGTACACCGACGTACAAAATTGGTACTAAATAGTTTTCCTTCGGGTGGCTGAACGAAAACATTCTAGCACGAGATATTTCGGCACACAGGTGATAACAGTCGGAACGTGGAACGCTTGCTCCTCCAGATTTTCTTCTCGGAAGAAACATTTTATTTGCATTTTACTTGCGCTTTACGTGCTGGTAACTGTGCCGTTGACGTGTCCCTTGCCAGTGACTCAGAAAGGATGTTATAAATGAAGACAGCTTTCTGAATGATGTATGTGTTCAGATGACCTGTAGAGCCATACGACGTAACGGAATGACACGCAGGGCAGAGTGCGAGAATGTGGGAGCGAGTAAGCGAGTCTCTGAAAGTGGTTAATACGTCAGAAGAGGTGCTTTTCTTTCTTTCTGACGAGTGCTCTGTTACTTTGTTATACGTCTTGTCATTATGAAGGCAATTTTGTGTTCTAAGACACATAGGTGACTTCCAGTGTGATTTGGTATTTTTTGAACTCTCTTCTCCAGAGTCATCAGGACACAAAGCTTAAACACTGTTATTCACAACCCAGTCATATTAAACTTGGCCCTTGTCTTAATGAACACACGGTGCAGGACTGGGGCCCCATCAGAACAGGATCGGACAACCCTGTTCTGCAGTAGGTCTAAAATTACTGATGCAGTAATCAGTAGTTTGCATCAGTAATTTTACACCTTTTTGGCTTTCATTTTAAACAGGGGTGTCCTATCATGTCCTGGCGGAGCCCTGATCCAGCACACAAAACCTGATAATCAACCTGAATTAATCAGGGTTGCTGTAGTGGGGAGAAGAAGACCAAAATGAGGCAACATGGCTTCTACCAGCCAAAGTCTGGTACAGAGACGTGTGTCCCAGGGCCCAGGAGCTTTGTTCAGTGAGGCAGTGGGCCGGAGGCGAGGCACCCACCACTGTGTGGACACGCACGCGGACGTTACGGCTGAACTGGCAACTGGTGCGAGTGGACTCGGGTTTGGCTGCTATGCAGGGAGCGGGAGGGCTCACCACAGTGCGCTTGCCGTAAGCTGCATGATTGTGTAAGATTATGTGCAGATATGGTGGAGAACAATCACTTATTGTCTTGGCATGAAGAATTTGAACAAAAACATAATAATATAAATAATTCAAGCTACATTCAGGTGTGTGAAAGCTAAATAACATGTAAATGACTAATAGTATGCCTATCACAGTTTATCTTACACGGATAGCAGTGGGTGTGTGCTATTAACATTTTTACAAGCACTCCATAGTTACAGTCCATAGTTTAGAGTTGTTCCATGCTATTGTAATTTTTTTATTATTGGGAAATGTTTTCAAAGTTCTTAGACTTATTATCTCACCTAAGTGCTCTAGTCCACACACCTGTGCACTCTATTAATAAGGTTGCGTGGAGCTGTTTTAAGTTATTCATTTTAACTGTATTATTTTACCCCCAATAGAGGCGCAGCTCTTTTGTCAAAGTGCTTTTGGGTTTGGGAGTGCCCGGCGCGCTTCAAAGGCCATCAGCTACGTTTGTCTCCTTTCATCTCCCATAGAACCCGGCTGCGTGATTATTTACAGAGCCTCACCGATTCTGTTTGAAAGAGAGCGTTCGACTGAAGCCGTAAGAGGAACTTTGTCGTGGTAGGCTCGGCACTGCCGGCCCTGTGACGGGGACGAAACCCTCACTAATCCGCGCCGGACGGGTTTACCGCGGACGCGGGTCTTTGTTCCGGGACTCGGCCGTACTGAAGCAGGCTTTGTGTGGCACCGTGCCCTTCACCCTCTCCCCCACCACCTCTTTCCGCCTTTCAGAGGAGCAAGGCACAGTGCCGCCTTTGAGCAGCCTTTAACTTCAGGATTAACGTGTGCTTATCCCACTGGCTAAGCAGGGGACTGGGAAGCGGAAAGACCAAGTGGAAAGACCAAGTGGAAAGACTACAGGGAATCTGCAACCACAGGAGGAAGGAGACTGAGACCCTTAGAAAAGCTAGAGGGAGATTTACCAAGAGGAAATGAAAATGAAATAGCTTGCTGTTCAGCTGAGCTGTGGCTCAACCCCCCCCAACCACACACACACACACACACACACACACACACACACACACATTCTTCTGCATTTTCCTATGCTTAGATCATCAGTGCTCAAAGACTCACACTTCGATCCCTGGATTCGCCCATGGCTAAAGCAACATGCGTGCTGATGGAATTGCTGCTCGTTAATAAATCAGCACCCACCGATCCAGCTGAAATGCTCTCATCATGGCCTCCTTTCTCACCTGTTTTCGCTCTCCCATAATGCTGTTCTGCAACAGTGTGGCCTGTGGGGTGACTGACTGCTCTTGTGTGGGTGAGAGAAAGCGCACCAAGCAAGCGGTAATTACCTAGGAATGAGATTTTGGCTTTTGGCAAACATAAAGGTTTTGGAGGGTTTTACTATTTATTTCCTTGTTAATTAAATTTGAAATACAGCCAAAGATACTTAAAGTGCCTTATAATGCCACAGTTTACATTTTCTGTGAATGTCCACAGTAATAAAATCCATAAGGTTAGCATTAGAGGTGCGACAACTGAGCGACATTATCAAGAACTTCACTAATACAAGATTGGATTTGCGCCTCCCTTTTCAGTGGTGCTAAAATGCAGATAGCAGATACTACAAGTATAGACTTGTCCATGACACTCAAAGTTAAAAATATGGGAGTACTTTATTTATGTTTTCTTGTCTTTCCCCGTAAGATGTGTAAAACCGAGCTCCCCTGGAATGGTGCCAGAACAGTCAGGTGTGAGAAAACACAAAGCATCCGGCATTGCATCCAGATCCTCAGCATTGCAAGATGCTAAAACTGGAATGCGAAGTCAAAAATAGCACAACATCGTCTGATTTTCTGCTTTCATTTAGCAAATGGAATAAACAGCATTGTCTCAGGGGATATAGCACATGGTTAATGTATCCGTTATCTGGGTTGCTTGTGCGCTAATAGACACAGGCTTGCTCAGGCAAGCAAATGTAGGGTTTTTTTTTAACTCAACAATTCAGTCCAGTGTCTACATGAAAAATGAGCTTTAGAACGCAGAGAAATGCAAGTTTTTGATGGAGACTGAGATTTTTAAAACTCCAAGCCTTTTTGTGGACTCCACTGACCAAACATATGTTTGGTTTGTGGAAACGCTGGATGCGATTATTGCTGTTACATATGAGGCAAGCACACTGCTCAAGGCTGGTGACCGAGCTGTTTCAGTGTGTCTAGTATCAGACGTCATTACATGACATTACCAAACATACATGCAAACTCTTTCATTTTTCATTATAGAGAATAGCAGCGTTAAGTTCTTGCAGACGCAACCTTCCTCCATAACCGTGCTTGAACTTAAATTAAAGCTTCACTTGCTGTAGTTGCTATTCCTTTAAAGGTTCTGCACGTTTGCGGAAAAGAGCGTTTTTGAGAGCAGTGCGGAAGATCTGCCGGCTAAGGGGGTTGAGGTGCTGCCGGTAGGTCAGCTGAAGGCCTAGATAATGAGCTGGCGCAGTCACATCGGAGCCGTAGACCTGGAGCACGGAGGCGCGCGACGTGAGGCACAACCTCTCTGCCTGCCCCTCAAGACCGGGGGAATATAGAAGCCTAAATCACTGAGACGCCTCAGGGGATGCGCCACGGTCCAGCAGATGCCCCCTTTGGGAGGGGGCACTTTCGGCACATTTATTGCCCCCACTCAGCATAACTGTACTGCTCCCTGGCCAGCGGAGGGCTTATGCCGTTGAGATAACAAATTTCTTCTTTATTCTATATCCTTATTCTGTTAGGGATAAGGATACCGGCTGTAAGGGCAGTGCGTAGACGAGAGTCAGAGAGAAAAGGGGGATATTTTAATTTGGTATAGTTATTATCCTTGAAAATAATCCAATTTGTTATAGAATATTACTGTGATTTCTGAAGATAATCTAATTTGTTATAATATGTTACTTTTTTTTTCGGTTTTCTGTAGAATATTACAATTGTTAATGAAAATAACCCCACTCCTCCAGCTCTGTCAGCAACGGTCCATGGTGTGAGGGGTCAACAATTTCACTAAGTATATAAGGTCAGGGTCAGCACTTTGTACCCTCCTATCACAGACTGCACCTTTAATTAAGCATTGTGTAATTGGCCAGCAGACAGGCAGAAAAAGAGCAGACAGCTATAAAGCGAGAGGCAGAGGAGGGTCATCAAGGGAAAGAGGAAAGAGAGGAAAATTGTCTTCATCAAAGGCCCATAATGAGAGTGGGCAGGAGCGGCCGGGCTGCCCCCACCACCACGAAGCGCGTGCGCACACTCCTCATGACCCAGGCCACAACAGAACGAGGAAGCTCTTTGTAAGAACGTAAACACCAGATCACCACTTGTGACAGACAGATGTACATGCAAACCACAGAGCAACGCGGTTCCCCAAAGGCTACACATATCTGAAGTAGGGGGTCGTCCCTATACATGCGAGGGGGTTTGGCCAGCTAAGCTGCGAGGTTCTTCATTTCACGGGTGTTCCATTTTTTGGGCAGTGCCATCTCTTCAGCGAATACGCGCCATGAGCAAAATCCCGTATGACCTTTAAGAAGCAGGTACAGTGTGAAAGGCAGATGCCACGCTTGACGTCTCTGCTCTCCTCGCTTGCTCTTGTGCTGCTGCAGTTTCCAGCGGAGGGGTAGACCGCATGTTAACCCTCGCTACACAGACACAGCCGCAGCA
This sequence comes from Electrophorus electricus, assembly GCF_041902795.1. Lineage (NCBI taxonomy): Eukaryota > Metazoa > Chordata > Actinopteri > Gymnotiformes > Gymnotidae > Electrophorus > Electrophorus electricus. The sequence goes on along the minus strand of NC_137514.1, from coordinate 7,119,361 downwards.
CCAAGAGGAAGTTCCTGTTGCTCTTATTCTGCACCTCCTTGTCTTCAACCTCGTATACTCTCCGCTTCATATACTCTCCGCTTCATATACTCTCCGCTTTTCATTAATCTGACCCTTCATGCTAATGCGCGAATATAGCTAAAGCAAATGTTGCTAATAGTAAAAAACAAAACCCAAAAAACAAGTGGCCAAGTGCCCATTAAGCTAAAAAAAAAAATAAAATCATATGTACAGGGGAGCAATGTTTACAGTAAACACACATTTGCTAAAATTCTATCATACTCAGTTTTAAACCATGTTCGCATTTTGGGCTTATAGTTGGGTATGGCTAACAGGTGACAGGATAGCATTCATATGATGTAACCGGCCTGTTGAGCGTGTTACCACCAGTTCCGTTCTGTTAACTCTGTGGTGGCCTCAGAGTGGCTGGCTTCTGCCTTAAAAGCTCACATTTATCACATCCATGGTACTGCAGTTATCTGGTTCAAATGGTATTCTGGTGAAATATTCTGGTGAAAGTGACCTTGCAGGTTCGAGACTGGGTGACTACAACCTGTCAAAGTTTTCGGTTTGTGTTCGCTCATCTCAAAGGGGCAAGTGCTTCTGCTTCCTCTTTAAGTGCACTTCAAAAACTTTTGTTGAGCCTTTCCAGATGTTTTCATGATTTCTATGTTTTGATCTGAGGAACCACATTAAAAACACGACTTTCCCGACCAGGACAGACTCCTTATCAGGAATAAAGATGGAAGCAAGCCTGGCAGAAGTGTGTCCCGGTGTCCGTCTGTGGGATGCTACTACAGGTGATCTGGCCACAGTGGGTCTAGTCCTTAATCATATTTAGAGGGGTTGTTTGAGTCCTTATTTTGAACCGATTGTAGAAGTTTTTAGGAAGAAAGACATCTTGGCCAAGCCGGTTACAAGAGGAAACAGGGGCACTTCCCTATTCGACATGATATAACGAGAACTCAGAGCATTTCGGAGAAGTCACTCTGTCTTGAGCAAGAACCTGCAAAGCCACACCCCGAACATTTCGCTGCACACTCGCTGGGCCACAAACACGAAGATCTGGTCTGAGCTCAGGCCGAACACAAGCGGCAAAGCATATGGTCACAGTTTGGATGTGTGGGAAGCATAAGAAAAGAACGCCGTGTCCGTGCACGATTCACGAAAGCATGCAGCATCTTTTTATGCTATGCTTATCAGGAGAAGACGTTATTTAAATGAAACGTGTTACCTTTTTAAAAACCAACCATACTGTCTTATGTACACTTGCTAGAGCTTTACTACTAAGCCTGGAGCTTTTAAAGTTAAAAATGTTCAACTTTGCAGAGGATTGCATACAAGTGCTTTAGTGTATGTTAGGGCATGTGTGTGTGTGTGTGTGTGTGTGTGTGTGAGTTTGTGTGTGAGAGAGAGGGAAACTGAGTGTGTGTACAAAGAGCGCCTGTAAATGAAAGAAGCTTTTTCACTCTCATCTAGCCAGTCTGTCATCACTGCCCAGCTCAACCCAGCCGGTTCCGCCTTGGAAAACGAGCAATCCCGGCGTCCGCGCTGAGTCAGTGGATGTTGCTTCTTCTAATTCTAGCCTTGGCTAGGGGAAGGCATCAGGCTTGAATAAATAAATCTTTATTATGGGACATTATGTGGTTTGGGTTGGAGGCTGCTTGCTCCCCAACCCTGCCTAAGGGTTTCGTTTCCCCTCAGCGCATGTCTCCTCTTCCTCCCACTGTTATGACACCACGGCCGAGTTCCTGAGCGAAGCGTCTGCTCCAGTTCCCTAACGCAGCACTTCAGGCTCACGTGGTTTCATTGCGGCCTTAAACTGGTGCTTACTGCATATCTGGCTATGACTGTTATTACA